>NC_137288.1:18960000-19070000 GCF_054371585.1 Giraffa tippelskirchi | reverse complement strand
TTTAGTTGTTTTCATTTCTGTGAAAATTCTTTCAGTGCCAAACTGAGTAACATACAACACAAAAACTGTGATTATGTATCTAGCTTATTTGGTAACTAAAGGCACTTGGTGGTTAATTTTCACTTGAAACTTTTAGTAACAATTTTGGAATTTGCATAACTCTGATTTAAGCATGTGTCTTGGGGAAGTAGGTTAATAGACGGAGAAAATCTCTTAGTGATAGAAAGCTACACAGAGAAAGTTATATTAAAAATAATGTGTTAAACTACTAAAGCGTATATCTTTACAGGTCTGAGGTTGTGGGGCCGATATAAGAAGTTAAATTTTATCTTCCTGCATCTAGGATTGTTCATTTCTCTGGTCCACTAAATTAAGCAGAAAGAATACTGGTTTCTTAGAGAGAAACGTGATACTAAACATTTGCTTTAACTGTTCATTTCCAGTAGATGGCTACAGTTCACTACCAAATTGAGCTTATAATGGATTTTTCACAGTAACTAAATCAGAAGATGAAGGTTGAATTACTATAAATGAGTTGCCCTGTACATTTTTCTTATTTCATGTTCTTAGTCATTTAGCCTCGTTATTTTTTTTAAAGAACATCTTTTTAAAATGATTGAAAAGTGGTATTTTCACTTTTTCCTCTTTGAGCAGTGTGTAGTAATGCCATTATCTATTTTCTTTAATCACAAATTATTTACTTTTTAAAATTCTATGTGAGGAATACTAGTAATTATTGAATTATGTAAAAAAATGATACTATGATAAGAATCCAGATAAATTCCATAAGTTATTGCTTCCCTCAATTCAGTCATTTTATTTTTTAATTTATCTTAGCTTCTCAGTTGAGGCACTTGAGTCATTTATCACTTGTGTTGTCTAATTACTGGCTTTCACTAAATATTACTTCAAATGTAATACAAACATATATATATTTTAAAAATATGTTTTATTAATCTGGATCCACACCAACGTATTTTAAATATAATTTAATCAAGTTAAATAATGTAATTACAAGCTTACTATTTGGAAAAATGTTTATTAGCTTATAAAATCCTTAAGATGTGCGTTACTCTTGGATGTCCACTAGGATATAGAAATAACTTGTAAACATAGCACAAGGTGATAAGTGTCATTATTGACTTTTCATCCTCATCCATAATTGTAACCGCTGTATCCTAGTTTATCGGTGTGGGGGGGTTTCAAATACAACAAAAATGTGAAGACTAGACTTCCCCCCATTTCCTCAGGACTACTGTGAAATTTGTCTGTCTTCTCTCCCTGAATATTTGTTTTTCTTTGCGTTGCATATATGTGTGTGCACAGTTATAATACCAGTGTGATTTTATGTCCTGCAGGTATTGGTTGAACCAAGCAGTTCAAGGGTTAGCTTTTGTTTTAATTTTATACATAAAGCTGTAGGTTTTATGTGATACTTTGAGACTGCAATTTTATGTCCTTTTTTTAGTCAACTGCCAACTTATATGGCTGGGCTACAACTATTTAATCTATTATTAGTAAGTAATTTACTCAGCTATACAAATTATAAAAATAATGCCGGGGTTCTAGGAGAATTTCTTTTCTCACATTTAGAGTTTATGTATAAATTTTACATTCTTCCTTGAAGACAAATGAATTATTTTTGTATTTTTTTCGATGCTTATGTATATATTTATCATTTTAATAGAAGCCGATTAAGAAATGGGCCACCATATTAACTAATTAAAAGAAATTTCATTCACACATTTTGTTAAGGGATAGTTGTAATATTCAGATAAGTCTTCGTGATTCAAAGGGACCTAACAGTTCACAATTTCAGTTAGGTTACTTTATATAAAAATAATGGATTTCTCCAAGACACTTAGCATTAATATAAATATGAGGGATTCTTTTTTTGTATGCAGTTCATTTTTTATGGATGCATTAGTGTTCATATACATACAAACATTTGTACACATACACAAACAATCTTTTATTTGATAAAGACCTTAAAAGGACAAAAGATATTTGACCCCATCTTGACCCATGTTTACAGAAGGATCAAGGAACACAGATTTTAATAATGCAAACAACATTAGTTCTGTCCCCTCTGGCGTTTGGAACCTGGACATACTGATTGTGTACTTTGATTCCTAAACCGTGGAGATGTATCAGACGCCCTCGGGAGCACCTGGCCGAGCTAAGAACATTTCAGTGATTACAAGGGTAGTGCCTAGAGGGCAATTAAGAGACAGGGCAAGAGAGAGACAGTAATGAGTCCCAGTAGCACCTTAATGAACCCCAGAAAGGGAAGCCGAGACTTAGGTAGACTTGTGGCTCCAGAGAGCGAGCTTGTTGAGCAATGTGCAGATTATTTACCAAGAATACTATTTCTAGATTTTGGTATTTATATAATCAGAGGCAGATTTTTAAATCCTGCCCCTTAATGTATTTAACATACTCCTTTAGATTGGTAATAATTTGAATTTTGTTAATAAAACCTGTTGTTTTTCTATACTGCCTTTTGTTATGCTGAAGTTTGACTGAAATGATGCACTTGTTTTGAATGTACTATTTTAGTGTAAAATTTTCCTCACAGTTGAGTTCGTAGTGCATTTTTTCTTTACTTGATATACAGTAATTTTGCTCAAGTGTTGAACTAGCTTTTTTAATGTACCTGTATAGACTTCCTGTTTTTTTGCAGTTATTATGTTTCCTGAGTTGTTAATCTCCACAGTGAAAAACTGACTTTTCTTGATCTAGTTCAAGCCTGTGAAAGCTGTAAAATTGAGAGTAATCTCTCAAAACATATCTTTTTTTGTGTAATTATATAAAAAAGATTGTAATAGAATTTTGTACAGTGTGTTGTTCATACAAAAGTGCTGGCTTGATTTAAAATCCAATTGGCATCACTGTTTTTCACTGCTGATTTTTCTGACTCATATTTGTTGCTTAAAAACATGTTAATAGCATAACGCAGATATATTTCTGTGTGATTTCCTGTTTGTCCATTTGCGATTTTGTGGGGGAGCAAAGAGGGAGGGAGTGAAGAGCAGGGCGGCTCTGAGCTGGAGATCTGATGCGGTAAACCCTGTTCCTGATTAACCATGGTCCCTGCAGCTGCGATGCTGTCTGCACACAGGTATTCATGTATGCGCATTATACCTGCCTCATTGGTCTCTGCTGTGGGATATGTTCAGACGTACAGCTGAGAGAGAGCTGCTGGGCTGCAGAGTGCCACCTCGGCGCTCTCGGCCCCGGCATCCCGCGGACGGCATTGTGAGTCACCGCTGTCCTCCGCCACCGCAGCGGGCCTGCCCCTGCTCTGGGAGCGCCGTCCACACGCTGCCGGGGAGGCCGCGGTGCCGTTTCTCGCTGGACCACTAGGGGGAGTCAAGGAGTGTCCCCGCAGTCCCTCCCTCGCCTCCCTCTCTTCCTCCCGCATCTCTCCCCGGGTCTCCCTCCCCACCACCCTTCCCGCCTCTTCTTTTCCTTCCTTTCTTTCCCTTCCCTTCCTTGCCTTTCTCTTCTTTGTGTGTAGAAATGAAAATATTGCTGTAACCTTTCCTCCCAGTGAAGTTGAATATGACTCCAGTATGAAGCAGTTTGTCTTTAAATTTTTTAGTTGTTTAGTAAATGACATGTATTTTTCCTGTTATTTGTATACCTAGAGGATGACAAGATTTTACAGTTTTAATGAGTAGAGAACTCTTAGAAAAGTATTACTACCTAGATGAATGTTGCATTAAGTTTAAAACGATATAAAGAAAAACTGTGATGTATAGAATGTCCAATATGATTATTAGGAATGATGTGTATAAAAATAGCCATACAATAATTATCTAGAAGTGATTTCAGCCTACTTTTATTTTAATTAGAATGACTCTGAGACTGAATATTTCTGAATTGTGCCTTCCTAATTCATATTCCTCTAGGAGTGGCTGACTTGGATCTATGTTACATGATGACTTGCTTGTAATGTTGTCACTGAAACAGGTAGATGTTTATTCAGCTATGGTAGTCACTAAGCTTGATCTGAATATCCGTAAACATTTTAGCTTTATCTAAAAATAATGTAAATTTTAGTAGAAATTTAAAACACCATGTAAATGTGTGCTTTGAGTTGTGCAGTTAAAATATATTATACATATATTTCACATCTTTTATATCCAAGTGGAGAAATTTGAGCATATGATAGTTTTTCTCCCTAAATTTACATTCTCTGGGTACTTAACGATCACAGATTTTTGAAATAGCTAGAGAACCTAATACTCGTATGTTTTGGGCCTTTTTTCTGCTTTTATAATACATAATGTTTTTTACTTTTTAAAGATTGGATTTTAATGATTTTAATTTTATCCTTGAGAATTCTTTTGTGTTTTATAAAATAAACCCATTGAAAATGCTTAACATATGCAGAGTTGATTACACACCATGTAGGATGTTAGTTATTACAGAATAAATGTCTGTAAAATGTAGGTTTGTTTGTGAAATTGAAAAAAAATTGTGAAATAAAAAGATGTATTTTGCCTTTTAGTTAATTTTGAAACTGACTGTTAACATTAGTTTTACTTAGCTAAAATTTGTGGCTACATTTGATATGTCTGAATATTTATTGTAAGAGGTTTATTTATATAATTGAATGGTAAAGTCATCATATTATCTAAAGAATGGTTCCAGAGCTATGGTTCATGGTTGTGTTTGAGAAACAAACAGATAAAACATTTGTGAATCTTTTCATGATGATATTTCTTGATGGCTTTCATAAGAAAGCACATAATTTGTGATGACTTTGATAAAAAAAAAATCATGCCAGCAAAACTTTTTGAGTTAGCGGCAAAGTAAATGGGGCAGGTTTTGCATTTTGAACAGAAATGTTATGAACTGTGATTGAATTTGTCGTGAAAGTGTGTCAGTATTAATAAAAGTATTTAGGTACAAGTTTGCTGGGCTTTGTAGCCTTTTTAAGGTTAAGGATTGGTTAATGTGAAAAGTCACTTCTGTGCATTTGGTAGTATACAGAAAATGACAAATATATTTCTATGCATTTTGGATTATTATGCCATCTCTTATTTCAAACCCTTTTTGTCAGGACACCAGGCAAAACAATGATGCTTTGAGGACGTAATTAAAGATATTGTTCAAAGAACAACTTTCTGCATATTTGAATTATTACTGTCATCAAAATCATACAAATATGGAAATATGATTGCCAGAAGCACATAAATCAATGATCAGCATGGCCTCAAAATCCAATAAATATGTAGAGTTAAATACTTTAAAATGCAAATTGTGTCTGATGATTTGCATATGGTAGAGTTTAAAGGAAATTTGTTGCTTAACAACCTCTAAGGTAGCAGTTAGGGCTGTGGGTAAACATAGATTTTTTTATTCATCATTGGTCAAGTTGCACGATTTGATAAATGATGGGAGACTGCTTTCCTTGGTTAAAATGACTGCAATCTTTACTGAATCCTAAAACTGCCTTGAAGTCATCTGAATAATTAAGAGTTAATTATTCTTCATCCATCTAGATCAGAAAAGGACAGATTTAGGGAAGGAATTTATAATTTTTGCCTCACGTCCTGTCATGTCGTAATGTGATAAACTAAACTGACTCCAAATAATATCTAGTGACCTTATAGTAATTATGCCCCACAAAACATTTTTGTTGCAGTTTTTTAATTGCTTACATCGATTCTAGAAACTACACATTAAGAGACTTATAAGTTTAATTGTCTCCAAAGAAAGCAATATAAAATTCATGGTACATTACTATTATGTTTTAAGTTTATCACTGTGGATACACACCAACCCAGCATAAGTTTCCATGTGTTCTTTTAGAAATAGCAAGCAGTGACTCCTAAAGTATTATTAGAGCAGATTATAGACACACTGGGAAAAATTATTTTAAGAAGTTATGTTGAAATGGCAATGAATCTTTCTTCACCTATTTTAATTTGAAGTTTTAAAACAATAAAACCTGTTTAAAGAACTTCATTTTCTCATAATTATCATAATAATGGAACAGATACCTCATGCAGGTTTACCAGTAGTATACATTATTTTAAGAGGCTGAAGAAAGGCAACAGCAAGTCAAGAAATAAACTGTCTCCCGCTATTATTGGTTAAAAGCAGATGGCATAGAATTCATGTGAAAACCTAGTGTCTACTTAGTGAATTTTTTACCAAATGATTTTCTTTGAGAACAGAGTGTTTTGTGAATGTTTACTGATCACAAGAAGAATTGTAATAAAGAAATCAATATGCATGATCCCTTTCCATGTAGTACAACAGGGTTACACTGTTAGGTTAAATACAGGCAGCATTCCTTTCCAGAAAATCAATTTGCTGTATAGCCTGCAACAGCCGGGCTCTTCACATAGAGTCATTTTATGCTGTGCACACAGTAAATTCTGTATTGGCACCTTCAAATAGTATTGACTTCTAAAAGGCTGTAAGCTTAGTAACCTGACTTTGAGAAGAAAGGCCAGGGCCCTTAATAATAAAATCAGCTATTATTTCTTTTTTATGCTTGACCACAAACTAGGCATTTAAAAAAAGACATTCTTTCGTCTTCATATTACAGTAGAAATGGCAAGTATGATTTCAGAGGAAATACCAAATGTGATTTTAGCGAGAAATATCATTTTTATATTCACTAACTTAACTATATCTGTTTATATTTTGACCAGGTGTTTCCACATTCCCACGTTATCTGCATTTTTCAAAAGTTCAAGCTTTCGTTTCATTTTTTTTTTTTTTTGATAAGTGAGTAACTTCGAAAAGATGAGACTATTTTCAAGTTTCTTTGTCAGTTGTCTGTATTTACAAACAAAATAAAAACTATTTCAGAGAAGAAAGGAGTTTACTAAGTATTCGAAGCTACTTAGTTGCTATATGCCGTTGTTACTAGGCCAAAAATTTAGGGACAGTGTGTAAAAATGTTTGATTTTTTTAGATCTTTTTACTCCTCACACTAAATTTGGCTCTTACAATGCTTCCGCCATTGTTGATGGAGCTGTTTAATTTGAAAGTCCAGCCCCCTCATTAATGATTATTTTTTTACAAGGTACTTCTGTTGGCTCCCAAGCCTGTTTTATATCTGTCCGCATGGTCATGTAGAATCTTGCATGTCCACATGCAGTGTCTGTGTTTAAATGATGAGAGTGAGTTTGTTTTCTTGCATCGTTGACTGGGATACAGCAAAATATTAGGCCCTTTAGTCCTTGCAGTTGTGCAAAACCTTATCTATATGCTGCACGTTTCTCACATATGATTGTTTTTTGCTAATGAATATACACATTTTGATTGTAACTGAGAAGGGCTTTGGATCTGTTAATTTTTACCCCATCTTTCTAGAGGAGTGCTAAGATCCATAAGATTAGGAACATAAAATAAGTAGATTAAGTATAATCAGTGATGTTTGCATTTTAATCAGCCTGTTATCATTATACTCCGTTCATGGAATCTTCTTGCGATAATGGACATTATAATGCAAGAACTGGCTAATAACAAAATGCTTTTGAAGTGCAACATTCGGTTTGGAAAAGTTCATAAGCATAAGGAGAAATAAGTAGGTTTGGGCTAGGCTGTATATTTACCCATGTTTTAAATGTTTATAGGAGCCTCTAACATTTTAAAAATAAATCATCACTTATAAAACGAGTTTACTCTTGGAGAAAAACATTCTTGTAATAGGCACAAAAATTATCCAAACAGTAGTGTAAACCAAGCCAGGCATAGCAGCAGACAGAAAAATGCATTCAACCAGTAGGATCATGGATTTGTTTGATTCAGATAATTGAAAGTGTTTCATACTATTATTGCAACTTGAAGGCTTGTTTAAGTGTCTAACTGTCAGTCACTTTGGAAGGTGAAAAGTATTCAATTGTCACTCTGTCAGTCAATAGAGATGAGAACTGTCTGCCTAATGGATTTCTTTACATAGATGTCTGCATGGAGGTAGAAGTAAAATCAATGTGTTGTCATGTGCGAGTACAGACATCAAACTGCCAGGTGAATTGCAGCTGCATTTCTGTAAGTCTCCGTGCTTGGGTTGTTTGTGGAAGGCAGAGCTCTGCACATACACAGGTAGTGAGATGCACAGGTAGAAGCGTGCAGTTGGGGAGAGCATTTTTCTGATATCGCCTGTATCCCTGAAAATATCTTTTCACGCCTCTAAAAGCCAATCCTGTTTTATGTAAACTGTAACAAATGGGGTTCTTCATATCATAATGGCACTGTAGTTACAAACTGACATTTTAGATGCTTGTCACTAAGTAGCTTTTATTTATATGCATCACATCTAAAACTAAATAATGATTTTACATTGGAAGTTGTCCAAATTAGTGGTTCCACCCCCCCCCCTTTTTTTTAGTAGAAATTTTAGCAACATCTAGAGTAAAGATGTTAAACCTGGGACTTCTTCCCTGGCAGTCCACTGGTTAAGAATGTGTCCTCCAATGCAGGGGTACAGGTTCGATCCCTGGTTGGGAAGCAGAGATCCTGTATGCTGCACGGCATAGCCAAAAATGCCAAAACATAAAACAGAAGCAGTATTGTAACAATTCAATAGAGAGTTAAAAAAAAAAAAGGTCCACATTAAAAAAAAAAATCTTAAAAACTGATCAAATTTTTTGATAACAGAGACCCAGGGGGAATAGATCAAAACGTGGATGACCATAACGATTTTAATCATTTAAAAACATCTGGGGGGATAGAACTGAGGAAAGATTAAATGTAAAGTCCTACATTTATGTTGAAAAAAAATCAGCTTATGTAAGAATGGACTGTGAGTCCTGGCTTGACGCAGCACACTATGTAATGGTCAACTGGGAGGTTTAGCTGGTTACAAACTAAGCGTTTAGGATAATATTTCAGAAATTATAAAATCTGCTGTATTTTTTCCTGGTCAGATAATACCGCAGTAGTTCGGTCAGTCTTGAGGATGTTGTAGGCACTCTGGCTGACGAGAGACCACACCACGAACGGTGTCAGAAAGAGGGACCACATCACTTCATGTGGTCAGATGAGAGGTCCTGGAGGAGATTTAGGGGATCAGGCAGGGGGGAGAGGCAGGCACAGCATCACTGCTTTCTCAAATCCTGGTCATTGTAACCGCGAGGAAGATCGCCTCTTGAGTAGGGAGGATGCTGGAACTTAGACTCAAGGTGTCCGGGGTCTAACACAGCAGGATGTTTCTATCAATTAGGACATTGAGTAACAAAGTATCAGAGACTAGGATGTTTGTGCAGTTTCTATCAATTAGGACATTGAGTAACAAAGTATCAGAGACTAGGATGTTTGTGCAGCGTCTGGATTGCAATCTGTCAACACGACGTGCACAAATTGGCCAAGTCTCGCCACTCAGAGACCTGGGAATTGTATAGACACATAATACAATTTTTCTGACCTGTGTCAAAGTCAGTCAGTTGTATCCAACTCTTTGTGACCGACTCTTTGGAGTTCTCCAGGCCAGAATACTGGAGTGGGTGGCCGTTCCTTTCCCAGCCCAGGGACTGGACTGAGCAACTTTCACTTTCACTTTCTGACCTGTGTCAGGTTACAAAATGCATTTGTCCAACGAATAACATTCTTTTAAATTCATTTTTAATTGGAGGATAATTGCTTCTCAATGTTGTGTTGGCTTTTGCTGTACAACAGCGTGAATCAGTCCTAAGTATACGTATGTCCCCTCCCTCTGAGACTTTCCTGGTAGCTCAGTCAGTAAAGAATCTGCCTGCCAAGCAGGAGACCCGAGTTCAATCCCTGGGTCCAGAAGATCCTCTGGAGATGGGAATGACCACCCACTCCAGTGTTCTTGCCTGGAGAATCCCATGGACAAGAGAAGCCTGGCGGGCTACAGTCCAGGAGGTCGCAAGGAATCAGATGCAACTAACACTTTCATTTTCATACATATGTCCTCTCCTTCTTGACTCCCTCCCACCTGCACCCCATCCCACCCCTCTAGGTTGTCACAGAGCCAGTTGGTTGAGCCAATGAATAATATCTATCAAATGACAGTTATCAGTTATCACCACAGTCTCTGAAAAGAAAGACCATTTTCACATGCCAAAACCTCTACACATATGAAGTACTTTTAAAAAAATGAGTTTTCAAATCAAGTAATCGATATTTGAAAAACAAGACTTGATTAATTGAGAAAATGGCCTTACAGAGGGCCAGTGTTGGGGAATGTCGCCTTTTCTTCCCTCCGATGCCCTCTAGCCTGTGTCTTTGTCCCCAGTGGTGCTCCTGTCCTCTTACTAAGAGGCTGCCCCGTCTCAGGCTCGCAGGTGGTGCGTGGCATCTTTCCCAGCCTGGTCATCTCCGTCGGTCACCCCCTCCCTTGCGTCCATTCCCGTACATGCTTCGGAGGCTCACCCTCACACTGCTTCTCCTCTGCCTGAGTCTGGCTTCTCCCCACGTCTCATCTCTTGCTTGTGTGTCTGCTTGGTGGCCTTTGCACGTGACCCCTTTGCCTTTGGTCTAGCTGGTGTCCCTGTTGGTGGTGTTTTACTCAGACCATTGCTTTTACTATGCCGATGCTTTCCTGAAGAAACTAGATCACCTTTCTTTTGTGAGTTACATAAATATTCTGCCAATTTTAATTGTCCCTCCAGTTCTCTGTAGTACATCTAGCTTTAATGGCTAAATGAAACTCAAAGCCAGTCAACTGAATTCCGGGTTTGTGTTGTTCAGTCGCTAAGTCGTGTCTGACTCTTTGCGACCCCATGAACTGCAGTACCCCAGGCTTCCCAGTCCTTCACTATCTCTCAGAGTTTGCTCAAATTCAAGTCCGTTGAGTCAGTGATGCTATATAACCATCTTATCCTCTGCCCCTTCTTCTTTTGCCTTCAATCTTTTCCAGCATCAGAGTCTTTTCCAGTGAGTCGGCTCTTTGCATCGGTTGCCAAAGTATTGGAGCTTCAGCATCACAGTGCTTTTAATGATAGACAACTTACAGTAGCAATAACAACAGCCATTAGTTTTATTGAACATTTTCAATGTCCCATAGTGTACTCATGTTTATCGTGTGTTATTGTATTTAACCCTTACACCTGCATATGGCAGGCATTATTATCTCTAAGTTACAAAAATGGAAACTGAGACTTAGGTGGAATGGCTTTATTAAGTATGTATGGTTAGACCCTCTGGATCCAACTCTCTGATTGTGAAGCTCGTAATTATCTCATCTCAGACCCTTTTCTGTTCTATAGTAATAGGTTAAGTACATTGAGAATACAGAATGCTATGTAGTTGAAAATGATTGAGTTTCCTGCAGAGTTTTGAGAAATTGTTTAAAGGTCCATTTTTAATTTTAGGAAGCCACTTTGTTATTGATAATACTAAACCATGTTTTAAGTGCTTTAACCTGTGAAAGAAAGATTGTTTTTATGTAGAACATACTATTTTCACCATTTACTTAACTTTGAGAAACCTGCAGAGGTATGGGTTTATCAAAATGCTTGTCTTATTCCTTATCTTCTTTGTTCCTATTTTTTGTAGCTGACTGATTCATCAGAACTATAAAAGCAATTGTTTCCATCTTTCAGGAGTTTTTACTTTAATGAATTGTCCTGTTGATCAGAGTTAGGTCTCAACCGCTCTGAAGTTTGGTGCACAATGCCAGTGCTTGGAGTTAGTTTATAAATTCGTGTTCATTGTTCCAGATTGCCCAAGTGGCCTCTTGGATTTATTCAGATGTTCTTCTCACTGCCTCCAAACGTAGCCTCCTTGTTTTTAGTCAGCTGGTGGTTAGTTAGCTCAGTTTAAGTCCCCATCACTTACTGTAGGTTTAGAGTTCACAAACGGGACTTAATCTTAAGAGACAGAAGCTATGGTCTGTAAACTCTGAATCGTTAGGCTTTGTTAATGCCTTTCTCCCCACCGTGTCGGCCCCCCACCCTGGGCGTGAAGTTGCCTTTTCTGTTCTAATGTTCAGATGATTTCTTCTTTAGTACTTTGCTGAAGAATCAGGTCTGAAAAAGTGCCCATTTCATAGAATGGAGATGGACCTGTGTTGGTTTAGCACATTTCACTTACTCTTTCACTTTAGTTCTAAACATTCTACGTGCTTGGGGTTTGAAGAAACCTTTGCTCCGACGTTGGCTTGTGTCTCCAGTTCCACTGCCCTTTCTTCCCGGGGTTGTTTCAGCCACAGCAGAAGCCCTCTCGGCACCGGAGCTGCCCCAGCAGAAGGAGCTGAGTGTTCACCGTCCGACTGTCCTCTTTCCCTCCCTCCTATGCTGTTGATTCAGGCAGGAGACGTCCTTCCCCACCAGGAAGGCAGACACCACCGGTCAGAAGCCTCTTGCGCCCTTCTCCATGTGGCCCAGCCTCACGTTTTACTTGAGCTGTGTGCAGCACCCAGCTTCTCAGGCTTTGGTGAGCTTTACCCAAGTGCTTCGGCTGAAGCTTCGCTGCAGAACTGGGCCTTGGTGCTCGGGGAGAGGACCAGGTAGGTAAAGGCTCTTCCCTTGCACAGCCGCCTGCTCGGGTGGTCGGCCTGGGGAAGGCTTTCCCTCTTTTCTCCTTCGCTCTTACTTCCCAACAAAATTGTTTGCGCAGAAGCTATTTTCTCAGCCCCTGCTTTGGGGGGAATCCAAGCCAAGAGACCAGTGAAAACTTCCATGTCCTGCCTGATCCTCACCAAGGGCTCACGACTAGTGAGTGAGTGACCGGATGGGGCACGGCCGCCTCAGGCCACCTGCTTTCTCTGGCTCTCCAGCTCCGCATGCAGCTTGTGGGCTTTGCCTGTGGCGTGTGCTTGTCTCGAGGTGCCGGCTGAGACCTGGGCGAATCCCAGCTCTGTGTCGTCTCCTCCTAGGTTCTCCTGGATAGAGTAGAACTTACAAAACCCTCCTTAAGGGGAGAAAGGAATGACATAAAATGTTAACAAAAAATAATTAGAAATCTACAAAGATGGTGTACGTCTGAATTTTCTGAGGTGCAAGCATAGGGTTTTTTTTTTTAAATAGTTAAAGTTTTTAATTCTCTAAATACCAAGAGTTAACACGACTATCCTTTGAAAACAGGGTATTTGGGAACAATTTTTGTTTACAAAATCAATACGAATTGTTATTCACATTTTTACTAAAGCCAACATTCCTTTCAGAAATCACAAAATGATTTCCTTATAAAAAGAAGAGTAGCCAAGTGTTTGGTGGGTCTGTCTCTGTGCTTAGCTAAGTGTCTGTTAAACACAGTCCAGGGTTTTCCCCCATCTACTCTGATGGGCTCCCTCGTATGGTGACACTTCACACCATGTGTTCCCTGAAGAACCATTTCTGATGATCCGAGTTGGTACAGTCTCGTAAGAGTGGTACAAAACTGTCACTCAAGTCCTTCCTCTCAGCCTGAACACATTTCTTGGACTGTACATGAAATAAAGAACCATCCTCCTGAAGGATGAACTTCTGGTCCTCTGGGGTGGTGTTCTCACACAGATGCATGATGAGGACGTCTGTTCCTGCCTCCACTGCCACGCAGCCTTCTGGCTGGTGGGTGTTGTAGCGTATTTCATTCTGGGATGTGTATTCGAAAAACTGGTTCTGACCCATCCCATGACAGCGGTACAGAATGACCTCGTATCCGGTGATCTCGTGCTCGTTGGGAGGGTTATAGTCAAAGCAGTAATCTTACAGTCCTTTGTTCTGGAGCATCCCAAAGAAGCCAGGCCTGTCCTCGGGCACGTGCAGCTCTGGATACACGGTATTCAAGAACATAGGGTTTTAAGGTCATTTAATTCAGGAGATGCATAGGTTCTGTGTCTTTTTGCTCAGTGTATAAGCAGAAGAAAAGAAAGGGTGGAGGTGACACTCCTCGGCCCGTGCGGTTCTCTCAGGTGGTCCCACGTGCAGCCCTTGGTGGGGCTTGGTCCTTTCCTGGAGCTCCCGGGAGCTGGCCCGGGGACGGGAGATGAGCTTCTTGTCGCTGCTGAAGCAAGTCGTCCCAGACCTCATGGCCTCATGTCGCGCGTTTACTGTCTCAGCCTTCTGGAGGCAGATTTCCAATCAGGCTCCTGAGGCTGAGATCAAGCTGTCAGTAGAGTTGGTTCCTTCTAGAGCCCTGTTAGCCCTGGTGGCTCAGTGGTGAAGAATCCACTTGCAATGCAGGAGCTACAGGAGGCATGGGTTCGATCCCTGGGTTGGGAAGATCCCCTGGAGGAGGGCATGGCAACTCACTCCAGTATCTTGCCTGGAGAATCCCATGGACAGAGGAGCCTGGCGGGCCAAAGTCCAGGGGGTCGCAAATAGGTGGACACGACTGAGCCACTAACACTTCCACTTTCCAAGCCTTGTTAATCCATTTCTTTGCCTTTTCCAGCTTCTAGAAGCTTCTCACATTCCTTGGCTGGTGGCCCCTTCTGTTTTCAAAGCCAGCAGAGTAGCATCTCCAACTCTTTCAGACTCTGACCTTCCTTTCTCCCCATTTTGCTTTTAAGGACCTTGAGTCCACCCAGATGATCCAGAGCAGTAGCAGGAGCCTCGATCCCATCATACCCATGTTTCGGAAGGTGGTTTGTTGCACACCCACATAATCCCCCTTGCTCTGTAAGGTGGTGTGTTGACAGGCTGCGGGGACTAGGAGCTCCTAGACTTACTCCTATGTAAGCATACAGCTCACCAAGGCACTGAATTGTTCACATTCAGATCACCCATGCATTTCCTTGAGACCATACAGAGTCAGTAGACATTTACTAGAGAGGGTTTGCTTTCCTGTGGGGCTTACCTGGTGATTCCGATGGTAAAGCTTTCGTGTAAAAATTCTGAGAACTAAAAAAGACCTGTTTCACTGTAATTTAAATATCCTTGCGTTTTACGTTCACCTTTGTGTCCATGATTCATTGTTATTTACCTAAAGTTTTATGATAGCGTACATAGGTAAACTGTGAGTTAGAACACATGGTTCCAAATATTTACATCGCCAGCAAGGCCCTCTGACCTACCATTTAAGGAAGCTATTAATGTATTCTAGGAAATGTGTACCTATAATTTTAAAGGTGTAAGCAGTCCTCATGGAAGCTGAAATCTCTGCGACACATGGAATTAATGAAGAACTAAATAGGATATAGACTACAATTATTTCAGGCTTTAGTGCTTTGTCTCTCTTGATTGAGGATTCAAGTAACTATTATATTTCTGGGAATCTCAGACTTCTGTTTTAACCCTTTAATAAGAGCTATCTTCACAGTCTCACCACTTCTTGATATATTCTTGTTTAGGTCCACTTCACCGAGACAGTGGTGTGCCAGAGTTTGCACTGGCCAGTGAGAACTGGATGTTAGATATTCAGGCATTTTATGACTTACTTGGTATGCTCGTGGTAGCTTGATATTGGAAGTGTTTACACCATGGCATATGCTAATAATCAGGTCCCGCTTGTGCTTCCACTGCGAGCTAGTTTGCTCTCAGGCTTCTGAGGAACCCCAATTATTGACCTGTTATGATTCTGCTGAGTCAGGGCAAGGTTATAAAGTTTCGTAAAACAAACAAGAAAGCAGTGTTTGGGTCTTGCTGCTCGGCGTGGTGTTTTCCCTGAGAGGTGAGACTCTGCTTAGTGCATTATCGACTGTCGCTGTGCTGTCAAACTCAGTGGTCAGGATTCATTGTTGTTTAGTTGCTCAGTCGTGTCTGACTCTTTGTGACCCTGTGGACTGCAGCACACCAGGCTTCCCTTTCCTTTACCATCTCCCAGAGCTTGCTCAAACTCATGTCCATTGAGTTGGTGATGCCATCCAACCATCTCATCCTCTGTTGTCCCCTTCTCCTGCCTTCAATCTTCCTCAGCATCAGGGTCTTTTCCAATGAGTTGGCTCTTCGTATCAGTATTTATCAGTTGTCCACTAAATACCTTTTGTCGGCTTCTCTGACACTGCCGTCTCCTGGTTTTTTTCTTTTTTTTTGGTTTCATTTATTGTCTCACTTTCTGCTCCTCATATACCCTATCCCTGACTTGCAACGTTGGCCTGCCCCATGCTTAGCTCGGGAATCGAGCCTGTCTATCTGTGCTCGGGGCCAATTAGTAATCGTGGGCTTTGTGGTCCCCACGGCCCCGCCGCACTGGTGCAGCTGTGGTGCCAGGGCAGCTGTGTGCGAAGGCGGACACTGTGTCCTGGAAGACCGTTTCAGGCTGCAGTTGGCCTGCCATTCTCTGACCCATATGCTCTCGTTGGATGATGTTCTTTAATATTTTGATCTTTAAAACCAGCTCTGTGCCTATTCTCCCAAGTCTATATGGCTAGCCTGAGGTTTTTCTTTGCGCACGAGACTTGTACATTTTATTGCTTATTTAAAATGTCCACTTGGATGTTCTGAAAGCATCTCAGAGCTGGTGTGGTTCGAGTAGAGTCCTTTCTTGGCTCCCCTGAAGGACCTTCTCTCCTGTTTCCCACAACTGTCCTCTTCACCAGCTATTCACTAACCAGGTTGGCCTTGAACTTGCCAAGCCCGGGGGTGGAGCTGTCTTTGTGTTTAGTCTTTTTTCCTCCTCTGCTGCGCTTCACTCAGATCTTGCCATGGCTGGCTCTTTGTTGATGCTGGGTTGTACATTCAGTTGTCTTTTCTTAGTTTTCTTCCTGTTATCACTTACCTCAAAAGTACTTTGTGTATCTGCTCCCTTGGTTATTCTCAGTCCCTTCCCGCATGGTCCGTACAGGAACCATGTATATTTTTGTATCCGCAGCCTTTTAAGTATCATCCTCCCACCTTGGGGGCATTCACTCACTTTGTTTTAGGGAATGAAAGTGTTCCCCAGTCTCCCTTCAATAGTCTGAAGTTCGGCTTTCTGCTGGATCTGGAATTCACTCACTACCTCTTAAGGCAGTCCGTTCCATTTTTCTGTTATTTTTCTCAAACTTTTTTCTCATGGAGCTTTGCTTCTTTCTGTCAAGTGTCTTTTGGTGTGGACACTTAAGGATGACACAGAGCAAACACCATGCCTCTTCTGTGAGGTAGCCCTTTAAACACTGGAAGACAGTTATCACTCATTCTAGCCTGAGCCTTGTCTCTTTTCTGGGTTTCCTCACCCTCTCAGTGGCTCTTCCCCTGATGTGTTACTTTGCTCCCTTTATGCTTTAATTCTCCCAATAGGTGTTTGTTGGTTTTTTGCCAGTGTTTTTCCCAGATCAGCCAGGTATTTTAGATGTGATCTCATCTACATGGGTGCCATTTCTCTTACTATTGATTATGTTATCTTTCATTACTGTGGGCTTCTCAGATGGCTCAGTGGTAAAGAATGTGCCTGCAGTGCAGGAGATGAGGGTTCAATCCCTGGGTCGGGAAGATCCCCTAGAATAGAAATGGCAACCCACTCCAGTATTCTTACCTGGAAAATTCCATGGACAGAGGAGCTTATTGGGCTACAGTCCAGGGGGTTGCAAAGAGTTGAATGTGACTGAGCGATTGCACACACACACGCTTTCATTTTTAGATACATTCTGAGGAACTGTGGATGGAATATAATTATTGGAATGGCTTAATATTCTCTCAAGATTCCCATCCTAAATAGAATCTTTTCATGGTCAAACAGGAATTACCACTTTCCATGGTGAGAAATATCACTGCTGTGTATCTGAAATGTTTTGAAATTTCCCATTTTAAAATGTTGGCTTAAAAAAATGAGATAGTAATCAGCTAAAGACAGTCTTAACACTTCAGAGCCATATCATTAAGTAAAAAACACAAACATTCAAAAGGAGGTAAATTAAATATATTCCAAGGATGTAGAATGACCTTCTTTAAAGAACCACACATAATTGTCTCATTGGTGACAATATTTAAACTTCTTACATTGCCACTCCCATCACAAGAGGAAATGCATCCCTCATTGTTCACACTGTGATTTCAGTTCTGAAAATATTTCTCCCAAGTTTGTTGTGTCAGGGATGGCAACACTAATGTTTTATGGCAAAAGATGGAAGGGGGAATAAACTGAAAAATACACTTTAATTGACGGATATCCTTGATTGTTTGGAGATAGAGTCAAGTGTATTAAAGACGCTTAGATGTTACACTCAGCTTTACACAAAGCAAGTAACTACCAAAGGGCCAGTTGACCAGAGTCTTCTGCGGGTCATTAGAATAGGGTGTAAGGTTGTTCTTCCTTTTGTTACTGCATTCTTGTGACATAGGGTGTTAACGTCAGCTTCAAGATAAGTGTCTCTGCATCATTCTTTTTCTAGATGGGATAAATGGATCACTTTTTCCTTTTTAGTGTGATCACGTAGCTCTGGAATTACCTGGTTTGATGTCTCTATTCTAGTGTGGTTTTGTAAGGTGCTTTAGGAATTCTCAGAATAAAAGTAGCTGATAACTGGAAATGATCAAAGCCGCCTTTTTTTTTTTTTGATCAAAACTTACTGCAACTGAGAATTGGGTTATTATGATTCCACCTGGACTCTAGCCAAGATAGTTTTCTGAATTGATGTATTATAAGAACTCTACAATATGGTGAACCGAAATATTACAAAGACGGAACTGTTTTTCTCTTGAAAGTCCCAACTTTTTTTGGCTTACTATTTGAAAAATGTTTGTCTTGTTCCTGATGGCATTTACTAGACAAATCTCTTGTGCGTTGGCCTAGTAAACTTTCGTGTTGATGGGCGCATTTTACAACTGAGTGATGTGTGCTCTGACACTGTGCTGTGCTGATGCCTCTGTGTGTGTGTGTGCATGCACACACGTGCACATGCATGCATGTATGTGTGTTTGTGTGTGCGCACGCACTAGTTGTTAAGAAATATGGTGTGTTCTTTTTCAGATTTTTGAGTGGGTGGGCTCAGCTATTGGTTTCTGCTTGTTGATTGGTTAGCTGTTGTTAGTGTGTCCTTGCTAAACTACTGGTTTGCTTTCTGAAGATGTAATTGTAACCAGGTGTGTAAGGTCAGGGTAGAAAGCTGTTTTATGGAGCTTTTGTTCTAATAGCGTATAACAAATCACTGGAAATGTGAGTCATCAGCACCAGGCACTTTATAAAGCAAAAGGTGGAAAAATGTGCAGCATTGCAAATTTTGAAGGGTGAGAATATTTATTGTTGTCAGAAACTTCAGGTTTTGATTTCATTTACTCTTTTATAATTTTTTTTTGTAATTAGGAATATCTTGTATGGTTTATAGAATTCCATTTCTTTTTTCAGAGAAATAGGATTTTTCTGGAATGGCTAACTGTTAGATCTGGTATTACACATTTAAAACTAACTTTAGCTATCATTTCCTGTGTGGTGGTTTGTGTTTGGTTTCTTTGATGAAATTTTTCTTTTTTATTCCTCCAGAGAACACTTATATCTGAATTTTGAGATAACTGTGAAGCTTTTTCTTCTCTCTTTTCCTGTTCTTATTTTAAAGCCAAGTCTGACAGTGGACTGTTTGCTTTGTCTCCCTTGTGTGAATGAATGAGTTACATTTGTAGAACGTACAAACTGTTTTTTTGCTTGAATACAGCATTTATGATTTATGGCCAACATGTAGCCCTGATTTTCTATTGAGAATGATCTTTATTGTCTTTGTATACTAACTCAGTGCAGAAGCACTTGTCTATTTTGAGCTAAACCAGACCTCTTGTAAAAAGAATCAAATTATTTCATCATGTTGAAAATGAAAAGCTATAATTACTTGTAATTAGGCTTCAGAATTTTTGAAAATTGAGGAATTCTTTTCCAGAGGTTTAAGATCACTCCAAATCAGCGCCTTTGGAAAATAGGAAATAATTTTCTGTTCAATTTGAAATTGATTTAATTTATGTCTTTGACAGCTATTTTGCTTTGATATTTTTGTAGTGGAAATCATAGAACCCTGGTGACTAGTGCTGTAATATTTTCTGTGATATCATACACTGGTTTGTTCAAAGCTTGGTCTCCTGCTTTTAACAAATTTCTGTATAATCTGGATTATAAAAGATGCTAAATAAATATTTTTGAGCCTCCCATCTTAATAGTACATGAAGAGTTTTGTAGATGTTTTCAGAGGTTTTCTAAGTTTTCCCAAGGGAAAACTGAGGGCTCTTTTTTTCTAGGGTAACGATTCTTTCCCCAAGATCTTGGAAAATCGGCATATACTTTTGTAATTTGTATTTTATAAAGAACCTTAAGATAAAGCATTCTGTCTCTATATGTTTAATTTCAAAAATTAAATATAACAAAAAACTTTTTACTACCTTCTTATTGATTCTTAGAATATTTATTTCTACAAAGAGGAATACTTAATATTAAAATGCTCTGGATAAATTTTACTGATTTTATATCTACTGTCCAGTATTCTGAAACAACCCAATTGCTTTCAATTTTTAAAATTTATTTATTTATTTATTTTTACTTTCAATTTTTAGAACTCTTAAAGCAGAGAAAGAATTTTGTTCTCTAAGGAGAGTTTTCTTGAGACTCTCCATGATGTAAACTTGAATATTTTCTTACAAACGGAATTCTTTTTGCATTATGTTTGAAAAATAACAAAACAGTTTGAGTAGGTTAAGCACAGTTCATGGAGACGAAGGAGTAACTAAGTATACAGGGAGCTTCTGTGGGTGATCAAGTCTGCTGCTTTGTTTAATGAGTTGCCTTAGAGTGAGTTCCAACTTTAATTATCTAATAATTTTATCTTTTGAAACTTCCTTACAAATCTCCCACCAGCATATCAGGACTCAACAGGTGGTATTTCTTCTTGTCATCTTTATGGCCTTTGGAGCATATAAGCTTGCCTATAAATCTACATTTCCTTGGTCAGTTCATTTAATTGGAATGTTGAAGAAAACTGACCACTTTAAACATATTCATTGTTTTGTTTTTAATATGGAGACATTATGGCACCAATCATACACTTTTCGTTGTAAAATAACTTTAAACTTGCATAGCTGTAGAGTCTTTTCTTTAACTGTTCTTCTTTTCCCCTTCAAACTAGACATTTATAATAGAAAAAGTCACAGCTGTAATGCTAGTAGAAAGATTATTATTGTTGGTAAAACTGTCTGTTGTTTTTCTTTAAGAAATATGGACTGTAATGTATTCTGACATCGTGGCTTTAGTAGGAGGAATTCAGACTTGATAAGTCTTTATTTGTGGGTATTCAGAAAACCCCCATGATGTGACCAGCTCTACCCTCAGAATGTATTCAGTCTCTGTAGTGGGTCCCTAGCCCAGCACGGTCACGGTCATTCTCCGGGTCACCATGGAGCCGCTCACAGGTCCCTGGCTCTCTTCTGTGATCTGTTCTCAGCACTGTGGCATCCAGATTCTTTGAAGCCTCGCACAAGCTGACTCTCTGCTCTGCTCAGCACCTTGTGTCGTGTCCCGTTTTTTACGCTGACTAACAGCCGAAGCCCTCCTCCCAGGGCTCTCCAGGGCTCTCCGTGACCTGGGTCCCTGCTGCCTCTTTGGCCACGTCTTCTCTCAGCCTACCTCACTCTGCTGCAGCCACACCACTGGCTTCTGTCCTGTCCTGAGTGTCCAGAGTGGGCCGTCTCCTCGGGTCTCTCCCTGTTCACACTACCTGACTGTTCTTCCTGTGTGTGACTGTGGGCCGACTCCTCAGGTCTCTCCCTGTTCACACTCCCTGACTGTTCTTCCTGTATGTGACTGTGGGCCGTCTCCTCAGGTCTCTTCCTGTTCACACTCCCTGACTGTTCTTCCTGTGTGTGACTGTGGGCCGACTCCTCAGGTCTCTCCCTGTTCACACTCCCTGACTGTTCTTCCTGTGTGTGACTGTGGGCCGACTCCTCAGGTCTCTCCCTGTTCACACTCCCTGACTATTCTTCCTGTATGTGACTGTGGGCCGTCTCCTCAGGTCTCTCCCTGTTCACACTCCCTGACTGTTCTTCCTGTGTGTGACTGTGGGCCGACTCCTCAGGTCTCTCCCTGTTCACACTCCCTGATTGCTCTTCCTGTGTGTGACTGTGGGCCGATTCCTCGCCTCCACCATGCTCTCTGCCCAGAACACCATATTTAGTACCTCAGCCCATCCTCTTCTGAGTGCTCCTGTTTCCCCTCTCCCGTTCTGCTTCCTCCATAGCACCGATTGTGTTTTAACTTCCATATCATTTATTTATGCTATTGTTTGTTATGTTTTGTTAGCTAGCTCTTCTTAAGGTAGAGATGTTTGTTCTCTGGTTTCCAAAAACTTCTTGAAGTGTGCGTGGTACCTATTAGGCACTTAATAAATAAAAATCCATTTAAAATGTTTTAATCCACTGGGTCTTCTATAGATATAGGCACAGCACCGTGACCGAGCCTTCCTATCACGGTGTGACTGCTCTGGATCTTCCTTTGCATTGTTACATTTTGGCATGTTTTAGACTACTTACTTTGGTTCCCATTTCACTGTTACATCCCTAAACTTTCCGGGCAGTATAGATCCAGTAAAAGTAAATGTAAAGTATTAGGCGCTCAGTTGTGTCCGACTCTTTTCATCTCCATGGACTACAGCCCTCCAGACTCCCCTGTTCATGGGATTTCCCAGGCAAGAATACTGGAGTCAGTTGCCATTTCCTTCTCCACGGGATCTTCCCAACCCAGGGATCAAACCTGGGTCTCTTGCATTGCAGGTGGAGTCCAGACTCTCCATTAATATTCTTTGATCTTCTCCAAATGACTGTGTAAACCCAAACCAGTATCATATGCTCTCAAAGCTTTGTCTTCCGTGTTTCCCAGTTTATACCCGTGTGTGGCCTGCTCGCTCCAGGCGGAAGCTCTGTGAATCCCTGTGACCACTGGTGCTCTGTTGCCTCCACTATGAGGTCCTGTCTGCTTGTGTCCTCTGTGAACTCTGCATCACAACTG
Source organism: Giraffa tippelskirchi (assembly GCF_054371585.1). Classification (NCBI taxonomy): domain Eukaryota; kingdom Metazoa; phylum Chordata; class Mammalia; order Artiodactyla; family Giraffidae; genus Giraffa; species Giraffa tippelskirchi. The sequence goes on along the minus strand of NC_137288.1, from coordinate 19,047,251 downwards.
ACCTTCTTTTTGCCTGAGCTCAGGTCTCAACTGTCCTTTCCTGGCCTCTTCCAGCTGCTTCCTGTCTTTTCCTTCATTCTTGCCCCATCAAGTCTGTAACTGTATTATTGCAGAATGTCAACCCATAACTGATTCTGTCTCTTTTTTATCTAAAAATTTGTGATGACTCTTTATTACTTGTAAAGTTAAAAAAGTTAGCATGGAGTTAGATCTGGATACCATCTAGTTACCAGCCTCTGCTGCAAAGAACGTAAACTGTTGTTTCTACAGCTGCTGTCATCACATTGTTACAGATGTTTAGTGAAAGAGGAGCTCCAAGATAAAGTATGTTTGTAAGATAGGTTGAACGTGTATTCAGCATTTTAATACTCTGATCTGCAATGTCAATTGTTAAGAAAGTGGGAATTTTTACATATTATATATTATGTAGTGTGTAAATGTGTAAAATATTGTGTTTAATGAATAATGATTGCCTGTTGAGGTGCTAGTACTATTGAAGTTGCTGAGAATTCAATAGTGAACAAAAGAGGCAAAACCTTTTGACACTTATGGAGTTTACCATCCACTGGGACATACAGGCAGTAAAGAGGATAAAATATTAATGCATGTAGTGTGTGGAACGGTGCTGTGTGCAAGGAGGAAGAAGGGAGTGCAGGGCGAGGAGGTGGGTGGTGGTGGAGGGAGGCTGGCTGGTGTGCCAGGAGCCGAGGGTCAGCAGAGGAAGGTTGTGTTGAAAGGGAAATGTATAAGGAAAGAGATTCCTCATATTATGCATTAATAGTTTTAGAAATCAGGTAGAAGTAGTGTGTTATATGTGTTTTTTACCTTATGAAAAATTGTGACATTATATGAGGCATTAAACAGATAGATAATTCAAGCCACTATTAAAGTAATATCTATATGTCTCTTTGTAAATTACTGCTAATGGTCAGTATAACTCAGACTATTTCAGATTTGGGATTTAACTTAGACTCATTTATTACTAAGTCAATACTCAGTTTAAAAATTAAAAAGATTAGTAATTATAAGGTTTTCAAAGGAAAGTACTAATGTTATGACCCACCAATCATCATATGGATTCAAAAATGCCATGGAAATGATTTTTTTACCTTATAGTGCATGGATAGCTTATTCTTCTTACTTCTGTTAATTAGTCCTTTTATAGTAATTATAGAATACTTTAAATATACATTATTTTTCTAAATTTAAAGATCAGGCTTTTAAACAAATTAATTTAGAAAAATAATATAACTGACCTGCTCTTTCATAAATTCTTTAATAAATTTTTCTTAAAAGATCATCAAAAATAATCTTTTAAAAAACATTTGTTTCTCTGCGGACTACAGAATTTTGAATGGCTTCTCATCCTCTTTACCCTTCAGGTTTAGCCACAGTTATGCTCCTTGAGGCCATTGTCTTCCATAAAGGGGTGATTGCCTTTGAAAACAGGCCCATTAGAAGACGTCTTCTCAGTCGTATATTACAGAGCAGAATTTAATGCTAGCTAGTCAAAAGACTATACAGTAAATAAATGGAAAATATAGGTACATCACCCAGTATGATATGTAAAGTTCAGAATATCTCTCTGGCTCTGATGTATGTCTAGGTGATTAATAAGTGGAAATGGAAATATTTCATCTTCGAGGTAGATTTCTTATATCTTAACAGTGACTTTGATAATGAAGTGGGAAGTAGATCAAAATGTGATACAGTGAACAGAAGGAAGAGTTGGGAAGGGTTGAAGTAGATAGTCAGAGTCATTATCTTGGACAGATAATCTAGACTGTCCAAGTGGACAGAAGTAAAAATTCCCCATCATCTTCCAGCAATATGGAAACATCTGTTATTTCTCTTATAAAATGTTTGTGATTTAATCACCATCTGCCTCTACTCCCAACTCCAAGTTCACCTGGATGTCAAAGCTTCCTATTTGGCATTCTTGTCAATGTAGATGAATAATAAGTGTGGTACTTTTAAACAGCTTTATTGGAATACAATTTATATAACATAACGTTAGCCTCATTAGACTTTAAAAATTTAGTGGTTTCTAGTGTATTTATAGATTGTGAAGTCATCACTGTAGTCTAACTTCAGAACATCTTTCATCACTCCTCCCCAAAAAAACTGAGTAGCAGAATATGATTTGTGTTGTCAACTTTATTAGTATGTGGAAATGAGTACTTATAAAGAATTCGTTTTTCTATTAAAGTGTTTATCGTGTGTTTCTGATAGTTAAAAAAATTTTAGATCCATATCCTAAGCTGAAATCATCTGCAAGTTCTCAATTTTAAAATATTTAATATATAATTTAATATTTAATTGTTAGTATTTTAAGACACATTCTTGTATTGTTTCATCACATCTCTTGGAATACAGAAGAACACTGTATAGAAAGTAATACAGTGTAAATAAAAAGAGACTACTGTTGGATCAGTTATGTAATCTATTTGTTTTGTCTTTTGTTATATTGTTTTCTTCATGCATTTTAATTTGTTTATTCATCTTTTAAGTTAAGCATTTTAATATTTATATATATAGCAGTTTTCTTTGACATTAATCTTCAAAGTTGATTTCAGAGTTGGAAATATTTTTCCAGCTAATAAAATTCTAATTGTAATAATCCATATACTTTTCTCTTTATTCATTTAAATTAAGATCTGATTTATGTTATTTAGTAATTATTTGCTGAGTTTGTGTGCAACTCTGTGAAGACTGACAAACTTTAATGGAGTCACGTGACCACCCACATAATCAGGATCTAGGACACTTCCTGGAAATTCTCCCATGCTTCTTGTGGTCAGTCTCACCTCAGCACCAGCCTCTGAAAACCACTGACCCCTTGTGTGCCCCTGGAGTTTTGCCCAGAGACTCATATCCTTGAACAAACCTTTTGAGTCTGGCTTCTTTCCCTCAGTGTGATGGGGGTGGGGGTTTTGCTCCACAGGGGACATTTGGCAAAGTCCGGAGACTTTGGACGACATGATTGGGCAGAGGTAGAGGGGTCACGGTGGAGCTTCTACTGGCGTGTGGTGGATAGAGGTGAGCGATGCTGCTGAACATCTTACAGTGCCCTGGATTGTAAGCATGCATCCAGCAGCTAGGATGTATCTGGCCCCAAATGTCCATAGTGGTGAGGTTGGGAAGTCCTGTTGCCGCACATTTGAAAGGCATTCATGCTGCCATGTGCAGCCGTAGTTCATTACTTATTTCTGAGTTGTATACCATGGTGTGTTTGGATCACAGCTTGTTTATACATTCCCATGTTGAAGGATATTTGGATTGTTTACAGTTTCTGGAGATTATGAGGAAAACCTTAATCTTGTAAATGCCTAGGGATGGGATTATGAAGTCGTACGGGATGTATTTAATTTTATAAGAAACTGCTGAACTATTTTCCAACATGGCTTTACTGTATTGTATTACCATTAGAGTATATGGAAGTTCCAGTGGCTTCTATTCTAATGAGCACTTTGTATTGTCAGACCTTTTATTTTAGGCAGTGAGCTAGGTCTGCAGTAGTATCTCATTGTGGTTTTAATTTGTATTTCCTTCATGACTGGTTATGTTGAGCATCTTTTCATGTGCTTATGTTGAATCTTGTGCCCAATTTTTTAATTAGGTTGTTTTCTTTCTTTACTTTTGCGACTTCTTTATATATTCCAGATATAAGGCATTTATCAAATATGTATTTTGCAAATATTTTCTCCCATTCTATGGCTTGTGACTTTATTCTCTTATCAGTGTCCTTTGAAGAGCGGAAATTCTTAATTTTGGTGAAGTCCAATTTATCAATTTTTTTTAGCTAAACGCTTGTTATTTTCTATCTAAAAACTCATGGTCACACAAAAAGTTCTATTTTTTTATAGAAAAGTTTAATATAATTTTTAGGTTTTGCATTAAGATCTGTGATCCATTTTGTGTTAATTTTTAAAATGTTATATGAAACATGAATTGGAGTTCTTTTTTATATATAGATGTTCAGTTATTTTTTTGCATTGAACCAATAGAACAATTTAGAAAGAACTGACAGTTTCTCTTTTTGAGATTTTTCTTTTTTGATGTGGACCATTTTTAAACTCTTTAATGACTTTGTTACAATATTGTGCTGTTTACTGTTTTGGTTTTTTGGCCATGAGATATGTGGGATCTTAGTTCCCTGACCATGGTTGAACCCGCACTCCCTGCATTGGAAGGCTGAGTCTGAACCACTGCACTGCCAGGGAATTTCCCCAAGAAATGACATCTTAACAATGTTGAATCTTCCAACCCATGAATGCAGTTTATCTTTTCATTTATTTGTGCCTTTCATTTCTTTTATCAATGTTTTGTAACTTACAGATCTCACACCTACTTTTTTAGATTTATGTAAAAGTATTTCATTTTTTGTGGTCCTTATTGTAAATGGTATGTAAATGTCTTAAATTCCCACTCATTAATTGCTGTTATGTAGAAACAGGTGTCATGTGACCTATGGCCCATGATGTATCAGTTCTGGTGGTCTTTTGTAAACTGTACTACACCAACATTTGATAGTGTAGTGTTTTTACTGTAAACTTGCAAAGAGTCATGGGAACTTCACCTCGTCCCTTGCATTGTGGATGCGGTCTCTGAAAGTCAGACAAGGTAAGTGATTGCTTATGGTTTTGACTCTTGACTCTGTTACTAATGCCTTGTGAGCTCAACATTTTGTGTTTGTTTGTTGGGGGTTGTGTTATGATGTTCTACAAATTTCTTGGCAGGGTTACCAGTCTCGTCATGAGAGTTGTCATTTATGGTATGATTAGAGGGAATTAAAAGCTTCCACTTCAGGATTTCCTTCCCACTCACTGGCTTGCCTCAGGAGCTGAAGTTGCTCATGTCAAAAGGGAAATAGCTTACAGAGGAAGCAGAGATCATGATGCGATTCTGACCTGAATATTCTTTAGTTTTTCGGAGATGTGGTATTTGTAGGTTGTGATGGCAGATAACAGCTGGGGGCTTGAGAGATAGGGCAGGACAGGTTCAGACATAAGTGGGCCCAGGTGGGCTGCTGCCATGGTGGGAGCTTCATCCAGATGTCAGCGAGAGGACCCCGGGCACCAAGCTGTGAGCGCAGCAGAGTGAGATGTGGAAACGCGCTCTAGAAGGATGTTCTGCCAGAGCCCGAGCCTGGCTTCAGGATATGTTCCCTAGTTTACCTCTGAAAAACAAGCTGTTTGATTGTCTGACGCTTGCGATATAGCTTAGATCAATATCTGTCAATAGAAATTCTGATTAATTATAGTAAAATGAAAAAAAAATCGTTTCCCTATGTTTAATGGCATAGATAATTTTCTTGTTAAATTATCTGCCTGTCTCCTTTTACGGAAATTTTAGGTGCCACAGACCCTTAATAAAGGATCGGTACCTGAATAATTCTTTTTACAGAGACAGGTATCAAGTGAACAAGGTTAGGAAATGCTATTAACTCCATGATATCTTGAGATCTTAAGAAAAGTAGTACTAAAACAGTCAGTACTACTCACCTCATTATAAATAAAAGAAAAGACACTTTAGGAGAATGTTTTCTACCACAAACAGTTTTATTTAATGTTCATGATTTTTGCCAAGAAATTTAAAGCATGACTTCTCAGCCAGTCAACTGTTTGATTATATGTTATGATTTTGAAAATCAGAAAGAACTGTAGGGAAAGTATATCCCTAAGACTTGAAGTATTTGTAATTTTTATTTATTTTTTTGGCAGTTCAAGAAATCGGATGTGAGATAAAGTCATAGTAATATTTGTAGGACAAAATGACTTCTGAAATCTGGGCATTTTCCCATTTATCTTAAGAGCATTTCATTAATATTTTGCTCTACCCTCAGGTGATTGGTGATTGATTACCAATTGGTAATCATTTATATACTTTGATCACCCAGTCACATTTTGATCTGTTTTTGAGTCCCTGCACTGTGGTCATAAAGTTGCCTCTTGGCATAAGTCCAAAGATGCTAGAGGTCTCGCTTCGTTTCTCTGGGCTCATAATCCTATTCTGCCCATTGTCCAATTTTAGAAAATAGTTGTTTCCTAAGTTTTGTCTAATTTTTGTTGTTGTTGTTGTTGTTTACAGTGGGCTCCAGGTACTCCATGTGAGTGGAAGCTTAACTGTTTACTTTGTAATTTTTGAGCCTATTTTAATTTTAATTTTTATTTGATAGCCAAAAGCAAGTATTTTAAGGTAGAGTTACACAGTACTTCTGTATGATGCCACTTTACATGTGATAAGTAACTCATGACATTGATGAACCCATTACTGTTAGTTTAATTTTACAGAAGATGGAACTGAGATAGGTAAGGAAACCATGGGAATTTGGTTTCTGGTCTACAATGAATATAAGCAAGTCTTAATTTTCCTTTGAGTTTCACTTTTACTCTTTCTCGAAGACACTGTAGAAATCTGGGTCAAAGTTACTTGCCATCTTGAGCTATTGTTGATTCTCTTTGTTTGCTGTATATATCAGATTGCTTTTTTGTATATGAATTGTCCTGGGACAGGAGATATGACAGACTTAAAAAAAAATTCAGATACTAATATATTTTGCAGCAGTTAGCTTTTTTGCCTAACATCTATTTGCCTTTTGTTTGGTAGCAATCTCTCATGAATTCTTGGTGGATGAATGTTCTGTTTCCTGTTTTTGGTATTTGGGATACAAGCGTGTGAACTATTGGGGCAAGTGCTAAAAATATAGCACTGGTGTCCTGGCTACAGTGTATCTGCTAAAACACAATTTTTGTACTTTTTGCCTCTTTATTCTTCCAAGCATCCTTGTTCTAGATCATTTTTCAAACCCCGAGCTCCTCTTTTTAATTTTTTTTTTTAATAGCCCTTGATGTCTTTCTTTTTCTGCTTACCATATCCCAGTTTGTTTGCCAAGGTTTAACCTTAGAATCCCAAGTGGTGGAAAGAATGACCGACTTGGAGCTGGGATCAATATTTATTTAGTCATATGTACTTATAAGGTTCCTCCTAGCTTTCACAAGAACATAGTAATTTTTCCCCTTTCTTCCACATGATTTTGTGCTCATGATCATGTTCCCCTTCTCAGCTGGCAGGTGGCTTCCTAATTTGTGAAATGAGAATGATGATTTTAAATATCTAGTTTGCTGTCTTACCTTCCAAACGTGTATGATAACCTGCACATGTGTAGGTATAAATAGTGTGTAAATGCAGTGTGGTATTATTCTTATCTGGATGGGATAGCTGTCTTCCAGTTCAGATTTCTGCATTTTTAAGTTTTCACTGAGGTTACTTGGTGTTACATAGTAACTCCCTGCTAGATCAATACTTCCTTGTTTCCTAGTAGAGTGCTTTGCAGGATGGATGAAATGTGTTAAAAGTTTCAGTCCCTATGAAGACTCTAGTTAAGAAATACTGTGAATTTTTTTTTTTTTTGGTGGGATGTATCTACAAGCTCAAGAATATGGTTGGAGGACATGGTGAGCAGAAAACAGGGGCCCTGGGAGAACACATGGATCCCAGAGAGCCAGGTCTGCTGGCCCTTTACTTTGGCAAGTCTTTTAATTAATCCCTTCATTTAAAAAATTACTTTTTTCTATTCTTCTCAAGAACATGATCACATAAATTCAAGCAATGAACAGATGCGTAATTTAGAACATGAAAGATGCTGTCCTCCAGAGGACACTTCTTGAACGTATTCAGTTTTCCTTCTTGATAGTGGTGTCATGGATGTTACAGCTGATGTGGAAAAGAATGGAAACAAGTACATGCAAATCTCTTTCATTTTGAGCAGTTACTGTATTATTGCTTCGCTTGTAGCTATGAAACCACTGATCTTAAAAGGCCTCCGTGGAACTTTTCTTGGCAATTTTGTTTCCAAGGAGAAGGTAAACAGATAAATAGTCGGGAAACGTGCGCATGTGGTGTATGTGCTGTGTGTGTGTACGCCTTTAATTCTGTCAAAACTGTAAGGTGAGTGAGAGGTTTGTGATGTGATAGTAAATAATGTGGACACACGTATGTCCCGAGTGCTCCTTTTCCTGGTACAGTGGAACTTTTACCTGGTCTCAGGGTAGCTTGGAGGCAGCACATGATATTACAGGCATGCTGCACAGACTCTTCTTGTGTTTTCCTTTATCGACGTTCTTTTCTAATTTCATCATATTGAGGCCGTATAGCACATAAAAAACAAATAAAGGCGCAGTTTAAAAATTATATTGAGCAAAATAATAACCAACAAAAGTTTATTAAAATATGCTTGAAAATTTGCTAACGGATCTGCTGATGAGACATCGTGCTCGGTTAATGGCCGCAGCTTCGGAAGTTTTGTCTTCAGAGGAAACTTAAGTGCAGCGCCTTGCAGTAGGCACTCACTCTGATAATAACTGCAGAAGTTTAATTGGACCTCTGTCCAAACTCATAAGCTGACATGGAAGTTAGCAGTTCCCTCATCAACTTCTTGAATCCTCCTTCAGCCTCATTAGCTTCTTGTTTGCTATTAGGTGGGCGACGTCATGCATCCTTTTCTGCTCCTGTGAGGACACTGTGTATCCTTTGGCACACATACCAGTATGGGTCCCCATAGTCTTCATAGGAAAATAAAATACAAATTAGCTTTGAATGTGGAGTACAATGTTCCCGGCCACCTCCCCCACCCCCGCCAAAAGCTTCATTATTGCTAACCAAAGTCTGAAAGAATTCTTTTTAGAGGAAATAATTTGATAGTACTTTTGTATTCAGGTCTTTAGTTTTTAAGCATTGTCTCTGATCTTACATTGTTTACGTGTCAGTGCTAAATTAAAATGGCTGTTAGATGTATAGAATATAAACTGCTACAATTGCTTTCACATTGAGATCATGGAGAAGTCATATAATACATGACTGTCGTATATTCATGGCATAGAATTGTTTTGTATATACCATGGTTAGTGACTAACATTTAAGCAGAAAGCACATCTTGAGAAAAAAAGCTATGTAATTAAAAATTAAACGATTAATTAAAACGTAAATTATGCAAAACTAATAAGCTACATTACTGAGACCAACAATTAATACACTACAAAATCTTCAGGAAAGATGCTAACATTTTAACATTTGTTTTATGTTAGAATCGCAATTTGCAGTGTGTGCTATTTTCGAATATTTATTTTGAAGAGGTCAGCATGTCTGAATTAAGGCATAAATCAATGGTCTAAGATTTTTAATGGATATAGAATTATCATAGATTATAATCCTTGATAGTTCAAACAATCACAGAGGAAAAAAAATCCAATTGTTTTTTAGTGCCAGCATCATATCAGCATATTTGATTACATTTATTCATTCCAATGTTCAGGTTAGTAGTGCAGAAATGCATTCAATTGACAGCGTCCTAAAGCAGCCTGTTATTTTGTTTGATAAGATTTTTTTTTCTTTTGTTTATGCATAATGGATGCAGGACCACAACAATGACAGTTACTAAGGTTTTGAACTTCAGGAACTTTCTACGAATGCACATCAAGTAAAACTAAGGAATTTTAAACTTAAAATATGAGCCATTTAAAAAATTTCATGTTGTGATTCAGCAAAAGCAGACCAAGTATATGAAAGTGAGTGTTAGTCACTCAGTCGTGTCCAACTCTTTGTGACCCCATGGACTGTAGCCCACCAGACTCCTCTGTCCATGGGATTCTCCAGGCAAGACTCCTGGAGTGAGTTGCCATTCCCTTCTTCAGGAAATCTTCCTGACCCAGGGATTGAACCCAGGTCTCCTGCATTGCAGGTGGATTCTTCACCATCTGAGCCTCCAGAGAAGCCCAGATCAGGTGTATATTCCGTTTTAAATAAGCTGAACATTTTAACATCTAGATTTATAAACAGCATAGCTGAATTAGTCCCTGTCTCTCCTGTTATTGTTCATGATACTCATCTGTACACGCCTGATGTTTGTGTGTTTTGGACGGAGCAGACCCTGTTGTTGGAAAAGAGTTCTCTGTATGGTGAGGTCAGCAGAGCCTTCCCAGGTCCATCCTTCCATCTGGTCATCGTGCCTGAAGCGTCATGTAAATGTCTCTGCACACAGAGAGGAAGAATGCTCTTGGAACTTTTGCCTCAAGAATGTCACTTTGGGTATCGAAAGATGTAAATAGATGATTATAAGTAGCATGGCACAGTTGTTCCTGAATACGCCTCAGGTTTCATGAGGCCACAGAGGTGAGGCCTCGTGGATGGGGGTGGAAGCTGGGAAGGAGTGTGCTCGCTTTCTTCCAGCACTCCCTCATCTGCCTCCCCCAGACAAACACGCAGACAAATGATAAATCCGGGCGCTTCCAGAGATTTGCCACACAGGCAGCGTAGAAGGTCGGGGTCAGGCTTGGGTGTCTTGTTGTTGGTAGTGCGCCTTTTATGCAGACACGCTGTGTCCCTCCACCCCCTCCCTTCACTCCTTCCCTTTCCCTCACCTCACCCGGGGTTTCTCTGAATCATTTATTAATCAGGTTTTCGTGCTCTGTCAGGGGCCACATTTAAAACACATTTGCGTGCACTTTTACGTGGGACAGAACACCTGTCTCCCTCGGTGTTGCCTCATAAAGATGAGCCCTGACATGCAGACCCCCCTCGAATGCAAGTGGACGACTAGGCACAGGTGCCTTTAGGAGAAGTTGTTGGCACGTGTGCCTTGGGTCATGCAGGTTGTTTTTATTCTTGCTATGAAAACTTTGTCAATGATAAAAGTTAAATGTGTTATTGAAAAAAGAAGTTGGGAGGGGCTCGTGGGTCCATCACTGGAAGGATGGGTATGCATGAGAGCACAGAGTCATCTCTTTGGAGGAAATAGATGATACCTGGACTGTGTCTAAGGGCAGTTTTGGGATTTTTAAAATGTCTCCCTCCTGGTACCTGAACTGAGGTGAGCAACTTTGCTTGTTGGTGAAGGTGGGGGGGCCAGTTCTGTGCCACTTTCAGAGGCTCATGAGAATAAGGTCAGGTGCTGTGCTGAAAGTTTTGCAAGGGACTGTCTACTGCACAGCACACTGGATGAACTGCTGGATCTGGACAAGTGTAAGTGGGCATTTTTAATTGTTAAGTAGATTTCTATGGCACAGTTTTCCTGTTTTGCGTGGGATATTTGAAAGTTAAAATATTAAAAGGTATCTTATGTCACATTTTAAATAACAGATCCAGTAGTACAGCACAAGTTTTCTAACATCTTAGTACATTTATTTAATTGAAAGACTAGAGGTAATTTGTGAGAGTTGGTTGTCTTGAGAGAAGACTGTATGCGTATGCTCCTCTTAGTAAATTAGAGTTGCCCCTAAAATGTGTTTGTATTATTTAAACTGCCATTGCCATTGCCATCTATAGTCATATTAGTACTGTGTTCTCACAGCGCAACTGCTGTTCTCATGCTTGAAGAACAAAAAACTCACTAAATATGGCAAGGTTTTCAACTCATGGATACTTCTCAGTTTTCAAAGGACGTTTGGATGGTGAAATATGGTTTGCTGAATGGGAAATATTTTGTTTTACTTTGTGAGGTTTACTCATTTCCTATGCTACTGTTTTCTAAACTTCCACATCATCTATGCAGAGTGAGTTTTTGCAAAAATTATATAGCGCACCTAAGTTTAAAGTCTCTCCTTTCGATTTCTTGGGAGAAATGTTCTGGATGAAAACCATCTAATTAGTTTACCATGAGCAGTTTCTGCGCTGCCACAAGTTTGGCATTTTCTTTAGGTCAGGGTTGTCTGTATCACTTTCTGAGATGGTGGGAAACTGCTGAAGCCATGCTTTTGGTAGGGGTATCACTGCACAAGGCCGTCAGCACCTTTCACTTTCTGCCAGCACAAGGGCACGTTGAGATAATTTCATTATTTGGTTTTCTCTAGTCCTCTTCCCAATTCTCTCTCTGGAAGCTTTATGTAGCCCCTCCCCCTGGATCTGAGCCGTATTCCCTTTTGTTCAAGGTCATTCTTTTCAGCTTTACCTTCAGTCTTCAAAATGGTGAGCTGTTTCTGGGATGACAGAGGACACTTAGTCTGTAAACCGTGTTAGTTTTCAGCGGTGAGATAATCATTTTAAGAAAGGAGAGAAATACAACTGAGACCCCATGTAATTATTATTTGCCTCAGGTTTTATCCCTTGTCATCTTAAAGGTAAAATTAGATTTGCTTCTGGAACCTATTCTTTTTTCCGTGAAGTTTGTCTATGAGTTATTAGAATATATTTATTGGCATGCTGATGGTGCCAGGCAGTTAGTAGGTTCTGTGGACTGAATGTGTTCCCCCAGAATTCATGTTATCAAGTTCTAACCCCCAGTGTGACTGTATTTGGATAGAGGCCTATAAGAAATTAATTAAGATGAAATTTCCTCTGGAGGACGGGGCTCTAACATGATAGGATTGTGTCCTTTTAAGAAGAGGCACCAGGGGTTTCCCAAGTGGTCCAGTGGTTGAGACTCCTGTGCTTCCACTGCATGGGGCATGGGTTCGATCCCTGGTTGGGAAACTGAGATCCTGCATGTTGTGAGGCATGGCCAAACAGGAAGAAAAAAAGAAACTCAAGAGGCACCAGAGCATTCTCACCCTGCCCTACCTCCCTGGCTCTTCTCTTCCATCCGCACGTGAGGACTGGTGAGCAGGTGGTCGTCTGCAAGCCAGTAAGAGAGTGCTCACTAGATCCCAGCCCTGCCTGCACCCTGATCTTGGGGTGTGTGTGTGTGTGTGTGTGTGTGTGTGTGTGTGCTTAGTCACATTCGAATCTTTGAGACCCCATGGACTATATAGCCCACCAGGCTCCTCTGTCCAAGGGTTTCTGCAGGCATGGATACCAGGGTGGGTAGCCATTCCCTTCTCCAGGGTATCTTCCCAACCCAAGGATTGAACCTGGATCTCCTGCATTTCAGGCAGATTCTTTACCAACTGAGCCACCAAGGAAGCCTGTGCCCTAATCTTGGACTTGCCTCCAGAACATGAGAAAACTGCTGTGGTTTGAGTGCCTCCAGTCTGTGGTATTCTGATAGGGCAGCCTGAGCTGCCTAAGACAACAATGGTCACAAGTGCTACTTGGCATTGACACCAGCTTGAATGAGTGTCCCTTCCTTGAATCAGTTTGCTCATCAGCTCATCACAAGGAAACACTGTTACTGCAAATAGTGAGACAGCTTACTGCAAAGATCAACCATCCTGCTTTATTTTAATTTTTCTGTGCATCCTGTTTGCTGCTACCTATAAGGTACTTACAAGGTATTTTCCTGTGACTCACTGTAGGTATGGATATCATATAGAGACAAGTGAACAATCTTTAGTGTACAGATTGGCAAATCTCATAAATATACCCACAAAACTAGCACCTGAATCATGAAACAAAGCAGTACTGCAAACAGAGGCCTCCTTTCTCCAGCTACCATGGAAGGTAACTGTTAGGGTTAGCTTTGCATCCAACTGTTTTGATGGGACTGCGTTTCTAACATGATATTTTCTGATTTGAATCTGATTCTCAACCTGACCCTGATTTCTGCCTATTTTTTTGTTTAAAAATTTTTTTTTCTTGTAACTTCTTTTTATATTATTGGCCTTTGGCCTGTTAATAATTTAGCTCATTCCCCCCCACCCCCTCCCCACCAATTTGTTTACTACACTGTGGCTAGAGAAGACTATTCTACATATTTAGGGAATAAATTTCATAAGCCCCTATAAGTAAACAAAATGCCTGCCTCAGCTTTATTTTGTAAATCTTTAAATTCAAACTTGAAAGTAGAGTTTTTGGTTTCATTTGCTTATATTTTAGCTTGGTATGCACATAGACCCCTGTGGGGTACTGTTTCAGCTACCATTGTTACAATGAAAATACCTATACAGAAGACATGCCTATGAATATTCCATTTTTGAATGCTCTTCTAATGAGGTATTAGGTCAGAAGCGGCATTACATTTTGGAGGGGCTGCTGATTAAATGTGGTTTATCATATTGTTACGCTGGTTTTTCAGTTGACATCAACTTTCTGATGTGATGCTAGCTCAGTGTCAAGTGGGATTCTCAGCTGTGAGTTTAGATATGAAATGAGAAGTTGCTTATGTCTTGTTTGTGCCTAGGTCAGTTTTCTTATTAAATACATCTCTGATATTTTCTGTGGAAGTTACTCCAAATGGATAATTTAATAAACAAGTACTTCATCTTTTACACAGCAGTCCAAGAATATTCAGATTCATAATGAGATAAACATGTATTCTTATCAGTGTTTTAAGCTGAATACGTTATAGTATTATCAATATTTTTCTTACAGATATTTTGTTGATTCCTTTATGAATAGTAAATATTCTACTTGAAGTGCAAAATAACTAAAGAAAAGTTTTGGTTTTTTGAAAATCCAAAGTGAGATATATTTTGATTTACTTGATTTCTAATGCATGTAAATGAGTTTTATATATTGTTAAATGTCATCAATTAGAAGCAGAATGACATATATACACATGTAGTTATACATAAGTATGTGTTATTTTCATATAAATGCACATACATAATGCACACATGTACACACATACAAGCATATTTATAGATAGATACATTGGTATGTAACAGGGGTTAGCCTTACCTGATTGCCACAGGCATTGATTTTTACAGATTGTGGTAATGTTTTTAGTAATAAAAATCATCACTGCGTTCTGTTACCATGACCTGTCCTGCTGGTAAATAATGCACTAACAAATATCCACAAGCTGCCTGCAAACATACATTTATGTTGATTAATTAATCAGTTACTGTCTTAGGTGTAGTGAGACTTAGTTTGCCCAGTTTCTCTAGGTGTTTGAAGTGATTTTGTTTTTATTGGACCTGTGTAGGGAGCTCTGTAATATGTTATAGGATATGATTTAGTACAATTATAATTGTGAAATTAAAATGAACAAAACGATCTTTTGTATTCCCTGAATTTGGCTATAGGTCTTAGAGGTGCTTAGCATGACATGTACCTGAATTCACGGCCAAAGGGACCCAAGGAAGTTGTTTGAGGTAATTTTTTTTTTTTTTAATGGACCACCTCTGTCAAGTTTGCAGGTTCATTAAATGATGGGCCTTTTATATTTTGCTGCTATTGCCATTGGGCTTCCCTGGTGGCTCAGACGGTAGAGGATCCACCTGCAGTGCGGGAGACTTGGGTTTGGTCCCTGGGTTGAGAAGATCCCCTGGAGGAGGGCATGGCAATGCACTCCAGTGTTCTTGCCTGGAGAATCCCATGGACAGAGGAGCCTGGTGGCCACAGTGCATGGGGTCGCAAAGAGTCGGACACGACTGAGAGACTAAGCACAGCACAGCCATTGCTATAATTTTACATAAATGGCAACTCTTTGTGAAGCACAGGTTTGCATTTTCTTGCTTATACTAAGTTTCTGTGCTCTTTGCATTAAGAGCTTTAGCGTAGTGTTTTGATGCGTTAGACCCAGCATGGAGAGTTTGCTCTTTGAAAGTGGAGGAAACCAAGTGGATATTGACACGGCGCTGTTGAGCTGCAGGCATACTCATCCTGTAATGTAGTGTGTCTTTGATCTTAATAGCAAACAGGGTAGAAATGTATCTTTTTGAAAGCAGGACTTTTTCTTTTCATGCAGATTCTGACTCTCCTTTTCTCACATAGACTCAGTGCTGTGATGATTGAGCCTTCCCTGGGTGTGTTTCACTATCATCTGCCATCACATTTAATGTAAAAAATACATTTTGACCAAGTTATGCCACATTGAGAAAGTTTCTCAGTCAGTTTATAAAAGATTGATAAATGTTTATGGTGTTTTGACTTGAGAAAGGCATTACTTTGTTTTTTGTAAACCCAGAGGCCAACTTGTCAATCATGTCCTCTGAGTGATCAGCTCAGGGAAGCTGAGTCGCTTCCTGCTCCTGTGTGTAGGAAGTGGGGGAGTGTTGAGAGAGGGGTGGGAGATGTCCTGGGGAACAGAGATCATGGGAATCAGTGGTGGCGCATGAACCGCTTACTTGCCAACTCTGATCTAGTCGAATGGGATGCCCTTTGGAAATACAATGAAAAAGGCTCAGTTGCTCGGGTGTTCTTCATTCTATTGCATAATAATGCCTTAAATCTATTATATGGCTTAAAACAACTATGTTGATGGGGAATATGGTTATCCTAGTTAGAATGTCTTTTATATATATGCCACCTCTATTGCCCTATCAACGTGTATTGTTAAAGACCCTAGTTTTGATTTTACGTTTAAAATTTCTCAAAAATATATTTTGCTCTATTTTTATATAGTTTGCTTTGTAGAAAAAAGACATGTCTTGTGTAGAACAACTCAGAACTCATTTATGTTGGTGAAATCGTAATTTTTTGTCCTTTGTTAGTGATTAAATAATGTAGGAATGTATTTAAAAATTTAATAGCTTATGTCTTATAAATAGAAAACAAATTCTGGACACTTGTGACAATATGAAAATTAAAAGAAATAGGTTAAGTAAGGTCTTAATGTGAGATGTGAGCTTTCTTCTGCAGGTGAGAACACACTCTATGCATATAAAACACAACTGTAGTTACTATTTATAGATCAAAGAGTGGTTTATATTGTGTCCCTAGAACTCTATTTGCACTGACTCATCTCTGGGGCAGTGTCCTTGTCAGCTAAAGATCAGTTTTTTGCTTTCCTTTTTCAACCAATGATTAGGGCTCATGCAGAACTGAGTGTCTAATGCCCTTCTCTCTCCGTGCACACACCCCTGCTCCCCCCGCACCCCCGCCCCCCGCCACTACCAGGGCTCGTGGGTATGGATCACTCTGTGCAGTGTGGCTGATCATGATTATGGGTGCTTTGACTATGGCATTAGGTGGTAATATCTTTTAAAATGAATTAGGTAAAAATGAAAATTCTACCACAGAAATTCTTGGGTACCATCAGACTGTTACAGTGTTATCATTTCTATAGGATTTATTTGTGGACTTTGAAAGATTTATAGCGTCTTCATCTCTTGCTTCCTAGTTCAATGTCTTTTCTACTATTCTCTAGTCTGTTGTCTCCCTCACAGCTTGTAGTTGTGTTTTGGGAAAAAAAAATAATAGAAGTTGCCTTTACTGTTTTCCTTGAGAAGAGGATGTATTCCTTGTTATGATAATGTCTGTAATATTCTCTTAGAATCACCTGTAATTGACCACCATTGCCTGCAATGCTGGTCGGTGAGATGATCAGTGTTCCCTGAGTCCCGTGCAGGCAAAATTATGTATATAAACTGTTTATATGTTTAGAATCTCCCAACTGTGTTACAGATTCCATGAAGATAGAGACAACGGTTGTTCTACTTACCTAAGACAGTTCAGAGTGAGTTATTAATAAATAACTGTTTAATAAGTAGATTAAAGTTTTAGTTACTGTACAATAGCTGAGTGTTCTAAGAGGTCTGGCGGTCCTCACTTCCCTGAGGAAGACTTCTAGCCCTTTTTCGCATTGGTTGATGTCTGTTTGTACTTGTTGGTCTTAGTGCTATTATCTGTTCATCTGACGTCTTCCTTCTGAGGCTGCTGCTCTGCGGGGATGGACAGTGTCATCTTAGCCTGTTTGCTTCTCCAGCACCTGGTGCAGTGCCCTGGGTGTGAAAGTGAAGGTGAAAGTCACTCAGTCGTGTCCGACTCTTTGTGACCCCATGGACTGTACAGTCCATGGAATTCTCCAGGCCAGAGTACTGGAGTGGGTAGCCGTTCCCTTCTCCAGGGGATCTTCCCAACCCAGGGATCCAACCAGGTCGTGTGAGGTATCCATCAGTATCTATTGAATGAATTCCTCCTTTACTTTCATGATATAAATTGTAATAGCAAATTAAATGAATGCTCCAAAACAGCATCAGTTGATATTTATTGGAAAACCTTTCCAGTAAAACACATCTAAGTGTAGCTATTACTTTCATTTTTACTAGCGTGATATCTGTTCTTTCTAACTTTGAACAGTTTGGTAAATTACTTTTGTGCATGGTGTTATCTGAAAATGCCATGAGAATTTCATCATGGTGAAAGAAGTAACATAAACAACAAGTTTAAAAATCTCAAACTAAGTGCTATCTATCTGTGTTTTTAAAATGAAATTGTCATAAGTATGTTCAAGATGGAATTATTGTTTTTGGTAGTTTGACACAAAAAATTAAAGTTTATATATTAACAAATTACTAATAAAAGCAGTGACTTAACAGGTTGTTGGCATATAGTTATACTGACTATAGGCCTATATAGGCATTATATCATATCACGTGTAGATATCTAGAGGTTTATTTCATATTAGTTTCTAACTATCTTGTTATTGACAGCTTTTAGAGTTTCCCCATGTCTCTGTTATGAAGCCTGTATATAACCTAATCCAGCCTTTTGCTTGTGTTAACTGTAATTTTCAGGGAAGGAGAAGCATGTTGCTTCAGGTGTATTCCTAGACTAGTAAAGTATCAAAACTGTAGCCAATCAGCTTCCTGCCTGTTGACCTTTTTCTTTTGGGGCTCTCTGATCAGTGTTGAAAGGAAGAGCTGGTTACAGCCCGTTGTGGGGGAACCTGCCTGGTGTGATGGCAGGTTCAGATCGAGCCCAGAAGTGTCTTCTTGTACTTGGTTCGTGTGCCCTGCCAGCTTGCTGTATGGCTGCCACAACAGGAACCCCGAGCGCACTTGATTGGTGAGGATTTACATGTGTGCTAATTAGAGTGGAATAAATGATTGGCTGTTTGCTGCATTGCCATAAAGGGTGCCCAGATGTACACACCACATGAACATAATGTGCCCAGGCACGGCACATCAAAGTGTGTCAGCTGCGTTACCTCAGCAGGCTTAGGGCCTGTCGCAGAGAATTTGCTGATAATCGTCCCCTATGATTTAGTGTCTTACTTGGTGAAAGTGAAAGACCTCAAAATCATGTCTTGGCAACGGAATTTTTGATCCTTTAGGAAAATAACAAAATATGCTGAAACTTAACTGGGGATAATGAATAGATGACCTTAAGTGATGTGTTTTCAAAAGATGATGTCTTACGTTTTGAAATGTTTTCCAGTAAAACAAATAAAAATCAAGTAAATTCACATAATTGAATAAATCAAGTTTTAAAAGATTGCATAAGCATCAATCTTTTAGGTTGAAGTAAACCCCATGAAAACCACCCCAGTGTATATCTGATGAAAGATGTAGCATAGAATGATTTCATTTATATTTTTTAAAAACATATTTTTCTAGAACTTAAAGTTTACTGTGTCTAAAATGCCCATATATATATATTTAAAAATCCATAATGTATCTCCTTGGTAAACATATAATACTCAGAGTCCCTTTGTGTTGCATTTATGTACAAAATCTGTAATATCTGATTACTTTGACAAGTAATTTTGTAGTTACAAGTTCATAATATTGATAATGTATTAATGTACAATGATTAAATGGTTAAGCTGCCACATTAAAGTTATGAGCAGGAACGTTGACCCAGCACCGCCGGCAGGAACAAAGCCTGTCTGTTACCAGATGGCATTATTCAGTCTCTGTGCTGCTCTGAGATGTTCTCATGGCATGGATTCTTCGCTCTGGTCCTGGGCTGCTCCTGAGTGACCCAGTACAGTTCAGTGATAAGGTTAAGCTAATTACTGTATCGATGCCAGCCAGCTTCCACACCATTACTGCTGAGAAAGATTTTGATGCCTTTTGCTTTAATTAAGCAAAAGGAAATGAACAGATATAATTGGGTTTTGAAATAATCCTGTGACTATCAACAAGCATGTGCTTCCTCCAACTTTGTTAAATGTACTTTTAGCACAGTTTTGTGGAGGGAAAGAAGTTTTTCCGTTACTGTCTACACTGAAATGTTATCCCATAAACGTTCGTGCTGATTTTTGAACAGTTCAAACAGTGTGTTTTAAAAGAATTTGACCCGGAAGAGTCTGTTTGTAACTTTCATTCAAAAAGATGATAATTATTTTTTTGTTCACATAAATATACTAAAGACATAGCTTTCAATGCATTCTTGTGCTTTTACACTTATGATATATTTTTAACCCAGTTTTCCATTAAGATAGGTACATTTGAACTTCAAAAGGTTTACCATAATATTTAAACTTGCATAAGTTTTGCACATTGTGTCTATTTCATTGGTTTGACTAATCCTGTGGAGTTTACGTAAATTTATAGAAAAGTGAAAATGAAAAAATGCTGTAAACTTGTCTAGTGGTAGGGTGGGGCTTCTAATTGTTTTTTTCTCTCGTAGGAATATTGACTTTTGTTGTAGTATTTTCAATTTAAAATTCTAATTAATTCACATTTCTCTTATTGTTTGAATAGAAATGTACATTTTCTTCATATTTTTTTTCCTTCTAATGAACATAGCTAAAATATGTGAATAGTGTAGTTTGGGAAGATGTTATAGTATTTTTATTGAGTTTAGGTTTTTCCCCCTTGATACTTAACGGGTACCATTCCTTTACTCACAGCTATTCAGACGTGGCAAAAACCGTCTTCACGGGCTGATACCGCTGTACACTTAACTGTGGGGTTGTCAGCATCACCTCTCTTTTCTGAGTGTTATTCAGAAACTTGCGTAATATTTCCATAAATGCATCTCAAGTGATGCTAGAGTTGAATGAGATAAGAATGCTTTTTAAGCAGTAGAGAGCTATTAGTTTTAGTAATTTATTCTTCTTACCTAATATGTGTTTACTGATGTTCACTAGCTTGCATTTGACAGTCAAACTGAGTTAATCATTGTCTTTGACTTTTGCCCTCTACAATTTAAGTAAATACAGGTGATAGGGAATCCGAGGGGAGAGTGGAAAACTGTCTCTGCAAGTAAAGGTTAGAATAGTGAAACAGAGTCTGGAAAAAAAGGAAAATGTAAAATGACTATGAAAAAGTTTTCATTTTAGTAGACGACTGAAGAGTCTTTTAAGTAACACTTGTTATTTTTTCTAATGTCCTGTCAGAATGAGACAACAGTTTAAATGAATGATGAATTATCTCTGTCCATTCCCCATGGACCCCATTTCATGGGGAACGGGTACAAAACATCAAAATTCTGTTTTGATTTTGCCTAGCGTCCAGTATTAATCTTGGTTATTTAGGTTGGCAGAGGACTGCAGCCTGTGCTCCTCCTTTCCCTCAATGCTGAAGGCGCCCCTTCCTAATCCATGGGGCCCGCGCTATGTTACCTCATGTGGCCTCGGGGAATTGGGTTCTGGTGGAATGTACTTTTGCTGCTCAGCGCACCTAAAATAGGCAGATTGTCCTAGGTTATCCAGCTGGGTCCTGTATAGCCACAAGGATCCTCAAATGTGGAAGGAGGGACCGGAGAGGGGCCGCGTGATGGGGCAATGACTCAGCCCACCTTTGCTGGCTTTGAAGATGGGGAGGAGCCACGAGCCAGCGGATGTGAGTGGCCTCTAGAAGGCAGAAAAGGCAAGAGAAGGGATCTGCCCTGGAACCTCCAGAGAAGAACATAGTCCTGCTGATGCTTTGATTTCAGTACAGTCATTTCTGTGTTGGACTTCTGAATACAGATCTGTAGGATAATAAATTTGTGTGGTTTAAGCCACTAATTCTTTTTTTTTTGTAATTTCTTACAGCAGCCCTTATGCAATTATTTACAGTGTAAAGCAGAGTTATTCATTGAGGTTTATTTAGAATTAAGTGCTTTATTAATGTTTGTTTATTCTGTCTTTCATTCTCAATTGCAGGAAAACCCTCGGGATATGATTCAGCCCTAGCTTGCACTGTGTCTGCGTCTTGGCCATCTCACAACTTAGGGTTCTGAGGCCTGGTGTTGCATACCTTTAAAATGTGGTTATTACGGAGTAATGTAGTTAGTTGGAAGTCTTGGTTTCATGTTTCAGCCACTATGTCTTAGTTATAGGAAAATGGCCTCAGTTTTTTCACCTGAAAATGGAGAAATTACGTGTCTTTTGAGTGTTGATGAACTAATGTATGTCTATATGGCTTAGAAACTGTACAAGGCCATGTCTGCACATATTACGATTAAGATTATTCTGCAGCCTTTAATTCTAGCCTTAATACATGGAACATGAGTGTTCTGTACACCATGGCTAGGAAATGTTAATTCCCTGTGTTGGTTTCTGTGGAGCTGGCAGAACCTCACCCTGCTGCCATATTGATTCTGCCTTTTCTTGACTTGAAAAACCAGGCAGAGGTGTTTCCTTCCTTCTTTTTAGTCCCATTTGTAAGATCGATTCTGAATGAGAGCATAGCAATTTGTTTGTATTTTCCCAGAAGTAATTTGCTACCTTTCTGTTTTCTTCTTTTCAAAATTATAAGTTTAAAGAAAAGGATTATTTTTTTCATTTAACTTCTTGAAGTGCTTTATCTCCCAACAAGTTCAATCTATTTAAAATGAATAAAGTTAGTGAATAATATCTTTGTCCTGGGCAGAGCAAGTAACCCACCTCAGTCCATGCCCTCATAATCTAGTCACACACCCGCAGTCCAAGCTGTGGCTGTCGGTGCATAGGTGCTTGGTGGAATACCTGGTCTGGCCTGGGGAAGTCACAGAAAATGTCACAGATACCTTGAAGAGCACCACCATTTTCTGTGTGGGTACAGGAGGAGAGGGCATTTCAGGCAAAGAAAGCTGAGTGAGAACCAGTCAGGAGCCCAGTGTTGCCCCAGCAGGGCCAGAGGAGACAGAAGCACAAAGAAGAGGGTTAGCTTGCCAGGGCCTGTTGAGACTGTGTTTCACTCGGTACTTTACCCACTGTCCTGGGGAAACCATCACAGCCCCACCCCCGGGAGTGCCCTGTGGAGGTCGAGTCAGTGGAGGCTGTCCTCCTGGGAGTGGGAGAAGGTTCTAGATAAGGTGGGTGATTGGAATAGATCGTAGGGGGTGGAGTGGATGCGTGGTTTTTGATGCGGGGAGCACAGAATTCAGGAGCCAACTGAAGGAGGAGGCGGGGGCGGGAGGAGCATCCTGAGCCCTGACCCTCAGGTAGGTGGCTGGAGGACTCGCTCCCCGGGAGGGATGTGTGGGAGAGGAGAGTGGAAGGAGCTTGGTTTTGGGTGTGTTGAGGGTTTGATGTCTGTGGGTCATCTAGGAAGAGATGCTGAGAATAGACGTAAGGGTGGGGATGGGGATGCAGACAGCCAGTTCCTGGCCCATGGGAGAGGCTGGAGCAGGCAGAGCAGGTGGAAGGGCCCCTGACGGGAGTTTAGGGCGGGACCTCGGGCAGACCCCTTCTTGGAATGTGGCCCGAAGGACGTCCGCAGGGTTTGTCAGCCCCTTGGAGCAGGGCTCAGAGCCTGGAGGCCTGGATGACTGAGTTCTGGCTCCACGCTGTGTCCCCACCTTCTGCACTCATGTTGGGCCTGGTGATTTCCAAGCATTCTTGTGAACATAAAACCAGGTCTCTTGTATTTTATTCCACGTTGAGAAAAAACACACGAGGGATTTGAAAGAAAATATCTCCAAGATTATCAAAATTCTAGGATTTTTTTTTATTGAATTAAGTCTTGAATATAAATAACACCTTCACAAACCCCTTTAGATTAGGAAGTGACATGGGAACAATGTTACACATGAAAATAAATCAGTACTATTAGATGTTTATTGAAGTCCTCTGAAAAACGTATTAGATTTACCTAGAGCATTTTAATATCTTATGCTCCTTTTATATAATGCAGTGAAAATGTACATTTTTTTCATTTTATGTGAGTAAAACATAGCTTCAGTTAAATTTTAAGTCACTAAGTAATAGAGTTGTAAAAATATATATGTATTCATTATTTTTTAGATATGCTCCTTCTGACTTAGGCATTTGAATTACTTGCCTTGTGTTATTTTGTTCTGGTATATTAACATTAATCATGAAATAGTTCTTTTGGCTTTAATATGGTGGGATGTTCATTAGAAGAGAAGTGTCCTCCTGCTTGCTGTCTTTTTAATGAATAAAACAGAACATAATAACTCCCAAATTCTGTAGTTTGTGTGTGAAGATACTGTATCATGGGGGACAGCCTAGGTTTTAACAATCATGGTGTCCTACTGTTTTATTACCATTGGGCATGTGACAGTGATGGTCACTGCAAATATTTTAAATTTAGAACAATTTACGCCCTGCAGATAAATGATTGTGCAATAGACGTTTCTTTCTAAATGACACTTAATGGGCTGATTCTTTGAATACTATGTTTAGCATAATATAGCAGAAAGAAAAGTAATGATCAAAAGACTGAGGTTAGCCTTTCCTAAACAGCTT
This sequence comes from Giraffa tippelskirchi, assembly GCF_054371585.1. Classification (NCBI taxonomy): domain Eukaryota; kingdom Metazoa; phylum Chordata; class Mammalia; order Artiodactyla; family Giraffidae; genus Giraffa; species Giraffa tippelskirchi. The sequence goes on along the minus strand of NC_137288.1, from coordinate 19,023,088 downwards.
GAAATAACTTGGCATCGTATATTAACATTCAGAAAACATAGCCATGTCTCAACGTATTAAGCGACTTATACGTTTCAGCTGAGGTGGTGATTGTTACTTTTGGACGTATTCTAGAAAAGCTGTTTGAAAAGTTAACTTTCTCACATCAACTGTAGTCTCTAAAAGAGTTTGATTAGTTTATTATAAAGAGTATTTTCTTGCCTTTTAAAAATAATATAGGATAATCATAAGCAGTAGCTTCATTTATTGTTGGAAAAAGTGTAATTGCAAAAATTAACTTGTCATACACCACAGCTCAGCAAAGGAACTTTCTTCTAAGTCCATGGTCACAGTATGTTTTTGCAATTCAGCATCTGGCTCTGTGGGATGCTGATGGCTTCTGTGAAGAAAAGTACCAGGGTGAGCAATTAAATGCAAAATGACAGCACAAAATATGATCATTATGGTTGTACAAAAGACACATTTATGAATTTTGCAGATAACTGTCATTTTTCTACTCATATTTTCTCTTGCTTTGTTAGCTTAATAATTTTAGTTCAATTTATTTTTTCTTCTGGAAAGTGTGCAGCGCCATTTTTTATTATCCTGGCACTTGTTTATGTCTTTTTTGTTTGTCAATCTGAAGAGTAATGATAATTCTTACTGTCTTTTGAGGCAGTACTTTCAACTTTACCTCACAATCGAACGATAAAAAATTATACAGTAGTTGTATTATAAGAACATTTCTTTGTAATTGTTAATACTAGTATTTTATCATGTGATTTGATTTCTATTCATGACCTGGAAATAAGGTTTGCTAGTAGTTTTTTCATAATATCAGGTAGTGTTTTGGAGCCTTTTTTTAGTTATGAAGTCTGATTTGGTAGAGAGTAGAGCAGTGTTGCGGAGAAGGCAATGGCACCCCACTCCAGTACTCTTGCCTAGAAAATCCCATGGATGGAGGAGCCTGGTAGGCTACAGTCCATGGGGTCGCTACGAGTCTGACACGACTGAGCAACTTCACTTTCACTTTTCCCTTTCATGCACTGGAGAAGGAAATGGCAACCCACTCCAGTATTCTTGCCTGGAGAATCCTAGGGACGGCGGAGCCTGGTGAGCTGCCGTCCATGGGGTCGCACAGAGTCGGACACGACTGAAGCGACTTAGCAGCAGCAGAGCAGTGTTGACGTAAGGAGTTGCATTGGATCGATGGAAAGTTGTCATGTCTCCTTTGCTTTTACTTGCAAGATGAATTCCTCAAACCGTGAGACTGCTGGTCTTGGTGGAGGGGAGTCACTCCGGAGGGCTGGGCTCCCCATTACCTTTGGGGTGTGCCATTGTCCTCAGGCTTGACTCCTCTGCAGACCTGTCAGGCCTTCCAGCCTTACCTTTCACTGTTCCTGAAAGCACCATGTTAACCAACTATCTTTAGTGTCACTTTCTCAGAGTCTGCTCCCTTCTTTTCCTTCTACTTATTAGCATCCACATTTCCCTGACCACACACAGTGTTTGGTCACATTCAACCTGAACCTGAAGCTGTGGCTCTGTGAGAACTTCCTGCTCTCAGCACTGAGCGGGAACGTCTTTCCTTGCACTCTTGTGGCATATTTAGAGTGTCCGTTATTGTTCTTGGGGCTTCCCAGGTGACTCAGGGGTAAAGAATACACTTGTTAAGGCAGGAAACTCAGGTTCAATCTCTGGGTCAGGAAGATCTCCTAGAGGAAGAAATGGCAGCCCACTCTAGTGTTCTTGCCTGGAGAATCCCATGGACGGGTTGGAATCCATGGGGTCGCCAAGAGTCCCACTGAGTGACCAAGCATGCACGCACTGCATGCTGGGGACTGTGCCAGGTGGGGTACTGTAGTGAGGGTTTATTTCTCCCGCTCAGGAATGGCCAGTGCTGGTGCTGGACGCTGAGACCCACGGTGGGGGCAGCGGGCCTGGAGGGGGGTCCAGGCAGAGCACAGTTCCGTCTCAGGGCTGGCTCTGTGGCTGCTTGGAGGAGGCGGCGTGGCTGAGAGCCAAGGACAGGTGGGAGCAGCCGCAGGGCACCCGTGGGCCTGCTTCTAGCAGTGGCTGCATGGATGGACCTGAGTCAACTGAAGACTTGCTTCTAATAATGTTTCATTTTTTAAAAATTTGCCATTTTTCATGAGAATGTTTGGAATTAGTTCAGTTCAGTTCAGTCGCTCAGTCGTGTCCAACTCTTTGTGACCCCATGAATCGCAGCACGCCAGGCCTCCCTGTCCATCACCAACTCCCGGAGTCTACCCAAACCCATGTCCATCGAGTCGGTGATGCCATCCAGCCATCTCATCCTCTGTCATCCCTTTCTCCTCCTGCACCCAATCCTTCCCAGCATCAGAGTCTTTTCCAATGAGTTAACTCTTCACACGAGGTGGCCGAAGTATTGGAGTTTCAGCTTCAACATCAGTCCTTCCAGTGAACACCCAGGACTGATCTCCTTTAGGATGGACTGGTTGGATCTCCTTGCTGTCCAAGGGACTCTCAAGAGTCTTCTTCAACACCACAGTTCAAAAGCATCACTTCTTCGGTGCTTAGCTTTCTTCACAGTCCAACTGTCACATCCATACATGACTATTGGAAAAACCATAGCCTTGACTAGACGGACCCTTTGTTGGCAAAGTAATGTCTCTGCTTTTTAATATGCTATCTAGGGTGGGCATAACTTTCCTTCTAAGGAGTAAGCGTCTTAATTTCATGGCTGCAGTCACCACCTGCAGTGATTTTGGAGCCCCCCAAAATAAAGTCTGACACTGTTTCCATTGTTTCCCCTTCTATTTGCCATGAAGTGATGGGACCAGATGCCATTATCTTAGTTTTCTGAATGTTGAGCTTCAAGCCAACTTTTTCACTCTCCTCTTTCACTTTCACCAAGAGCCTTTTTAGTTCCTCTTCACTTTCTGCCATAAGGTGGTATCATCTGCATATCTGAGGTTATTGATATTTCTCCTGGCAATCTTGATTCCAGCTTGTGCTTCTTCCTGTTTGGAAGATAAAGTCTTTAATTTTCAGCTTTTGAAATTCCTGCACAACATGATCTATTTAATACTGTCTTGATGACTCAGGATTATTATTTTGTACATTACCATGGTGGGCTCTAAGAAATCATGTTCTGTAGGCCTTTTGACCTGAAGAAGGAGGTTTTAAGATACCCGAGTGATCCCTGATTACTGTTAGGTTTACCTGTCCGCTTTTCCTAGAGTTTCTTCCCTTTGCTCAGGTGACCTTGATCAGTGATCTTGTCTGTAGGAGCACAATTTCTGTCCATCGTTTGCCATCAGTAAGAAAGCCAATGAATCAGATTTATCAGGAAGTGTCAGGAGTGGGTGATGAGTCTGAGGAAGGAACTTAAGAGTTCCTTAAGTTCTCTTCTTCAACCCCAGTTCTTAAATTTAAGCATCACCTTCAGTTCCACTGCCTAAATTCAAACATTGCTTTTTAATCCCAGGACCTAAACTGAGACATGGTTTATTAAAATGTGTATTTTGTGGCTCCAAGACCTATTGGCACATCTTATTTATTTATTTTTTTACATCTTGGTTGGTGATATTATTGCCTTGGTGAGTTTTTTTTTTTTCTTCCCTTGGTGATTTTTTGCTAGCCAAGGTGTCAGTATTTCCCTCTGTCCCTATTCAGGTCATTTTCTTTTCATTGCTCTTTTGACACGGTCTAACTTGTTTTATCTTATTGCATGAATACTTTTGGGTGATTTATGTTTTAAGAATTAATAGACAAGTCTTATTGTATCCATTCGTCCTTCAATGCCTTATTTCAATTATATTGTGACAGCAGGCTTTTAAAAAATTGTGATCAATTTTGAATAGATTTAGGTATATCAGCTTTATTTATTCATTATTGATCTTATTTATTAATGGGATCAGTTTCTTGAATGATGAGTTTGGAATCAGTAACACCCAATTTATTGGCAGTAAAGCAACACCAGAAGAATATCATACAGGCATATGTATGATACATATACCATGTATGTATATGACATACCTATGCTATGTATGTATGCATTTAAATATAGACACATATTTATTTACTACATAGAGATATCCTGTCTGTTGTTATTAATGTTATTATCATTACCTTTTTAAAACAAATATGCACACACATAATCTGATAGAGAGAGAGAGGGAAGGAGTGTGTACGTGTCCATGCGTATCTTTTAGCACTTCCCAATTGGCCCAGGTGATTCTAATCTAACTTTTTTTGGCCAGAATTTTAGGCATGTAAATATTTTGTGTAAAAATGCCAATAAAAATGCAGTCATTCTGTTTCATGGTGCAATTACTTATTGTGACAGTTCCTATTAAGGAAGAGTCTGTTTTCATCAGCATTGCTTTGTACAGAAGGATTGTGCGCCTGGACTGTACTCCTGCGTCTGTTAGACTGTGATGCTTCTTTTTCCACTTACGTGTTATAATAAAAAAGCTGTGCATTCTGTGCTTCTTTGGAGTACACAGACATGATATATTTAAGATGGATCAGACAGTAAAATTTACTTATTTTCTGTGTGATAACTGGTGCTGTTTTCAGTAATAAAATTGAATTATGTATACAGATCTGAAAACAATCTATGAGATATGAGATCATTTTCCTTATATAGCCATAGTTAAATAATTTGTATGACTAGTTTTTATAGTAAACCTGTAAAGGTTTCATTCTCTTTTACTCAACAGAGATTTAAGGTTCAAAACAATCAAATTAAAGAAACAAAATTAGATATCTGTTGAAGAGTGGAGTGTGTTAATGCTTACAATTTTTTCTCACCTTTTAAATTTTATTTAGTTTTAAACAAGTGTGTAAGGCTTATTTACTTCAAAACTTTTGATCATTCATTCACTTACTCTATTTATTTTTTTCAACAACATTATTGCAGAATAATTTAAGTACTAACAGCATCCATTTAGATTGTACCATTTGATGCGTTTTGACAGTTCTATACCCTTCTGAAGCCCATGACAGAATCAAGATAAAAGAACATTTCTGTCACCCCCTAAATATTCCTGTGTCTCTGTGCAGCCCACCGCCCTTCCTGCCTGCCACAGGGAGCCAGTGACCTGCTTTTTGTCACTGTAAACTAATTTGCTCTATCATGTAGTATGTACTCTTGTGTAAGGCTTTGTGTGGACATATGTTTTCATTTCTCTGGGGTAATTTCCTAGGAGGTAAATGACTGAGCTGTGTGATGACTCTGTGCTTAACTTTTTTTGGAAGCTGCCATTGAGGTCTTCTTTAGTTTCTCTCAGTCCTGTTCTGCAGTCTTTATTGCGTGGGCCTTGCACATTGTTCGGTTAAATTTATTTTTGCACTGTTTAAAATGGAATTGCATGCTGTTAATGTTTAAAAGTGTGATTGATTTTTGTGTATTAACCTTTTATCCTGTGAATTTCCTAAATTCACTTACTTATTCCAATATATACTTATATATTTTTAGATCCTGAGGGTTTTCTATGTAAACAATCACATCTATGAATAGGTATGGTTCTTCTTGTATTTATCCAATATCTTTGCCTTTACTTTTTTGTTCTTCTTCATTTTTAGTAATAATTGTCTTAAATCTGACATTAATATACCCACTCCAGCTGTCCTGTGATTACTGATTGCATAGACTATCTTTTCCAGTTTTTTAACTGTGAATATATTTATCCCTTTGAGTGTTAAGTGTGTCTTTTATAGTTGGCACCTAGTTTAGATCTTTGAATATATTGTAATAATTTATTCTTTATAACTGTAGTGTATGTTAACATTTAATGTAGTGTGGTTGTTTGAAGTTATGCTTTCTGTTTTACTCTTTGTTATTCTCAGTCTAAAGTGTTTTTCTTCATCTCTTCTTTTTTACTGCCTTATTTGGTATTGACATGAACCCTATCAGCTTTTGTTTATCTGGGAATGTCTTACTGCCCCTTTGTTATTGAAGTACAGTTTTGCTGAATATGGAATTCTTGATTGATAGTTTTCCTTTCACCATTTTGTCTGTATAATTCTTCTGGATTTTAGCCTCTATTGTTTCTGGTTAGTTGAGTCTTATTTGTATTTTCTTTCTCCTGCAAGAGCAGCTGTTAAACGTGTAGATGTTCTCTGTATGCATGAATATTTCTCTTGTTGCTTTCAAGAATTTTTTAAATTGTTGTTTTCTTTTTGGTAGTTTGACGATGATATTTCCAGGTGTGAATCTCTTGTTGTTTATACTTCTTGATGTTTGTTGATCTTTTTGTATTTGTAGATTACTGTATTTCATCAAATTTGAAAAGTTTTTAGCTATTATTAAAAAAACATATATTTTCTCTACCCCTTTCCCACTTTTCTGTCTTATTGGGATTCATAGAGCACATTTGTTGAAATAGGTCAAATTGTCCCACAGGTCTCTGAAGTTTTTGTTCAGTTTTCTTAAAATTTTCCTTTTATTTCCAATTTTCTGATTAGATAGTTAATATCCTTCTGTCTTCAGTTTCACTCATTCTTTACTTTGTTATCTCCATTTTTCTATTAAGCACATTTCTAATTCTAAATATTTTATCTTTTATTTCTAAAATTTCCATTTGGCTTTTTGAAAATTAAGTCTGATTCTTTGCTGGAATTTCCTTTCTTTTCATTTGTTCCAAGCATTCTTTATTTTACATATTAAATAGTATAGTTATAATAGCCAATTCAGTCCTCTAAAATAACTCCAGGATGTTGGTCATCTTGTTTGGCATCTTATTTGGCACATACTGTTTTGCTTGCGATTTGGTCATACTTTTCTGGCTTTTCCTATGTCAGGTTATTTTTGGATTGGATCTTGGACATTTTGAATTTGATGTTGTGTAGTCTCTGGATTTTGTTAGATAGTACTCCTGATGCTTTCATTTTTACCAAAGTAGTTAGCTTGATTCCCTCCAGATAGCGTCTGTCATGTCTGCCATGGTCAGCTGCTCATATCTCATTTCTGATGTTTAAGCTTAGTTGTAGTCTGTGCTCACACTTCCTCTTTTCATACATGGTTTATGTATTCTGCATTTATTCGTAGAATCAGGCGTTCCTTTGGCTCTCTTCTTTGTGGTATTTACTTCTTACTTTCCTATGACTGCTGTTGTTTGGGGCACTTTCCCTCTGATCCAGAAATACACAGCTTATTTTCCCACTGTGATTTTAGCTGCTGTCTTTCCAGTGGCCCCCACTATGGGCATCCCCAGGGTGAAGCCATCCAAAAGGGAGGAGGGGCTGGATTTCCCTTTTATTTTTCACTGTGCCTTGACTGCATTCTAAAAATTTCTGGCACTTGTTTGGTTTCCAGAAATATCAACTAGTTATTTTTTTAGTATTTTGCTCAGATTTTACAGCTGTTATTTGTGAGATGTTCAGTTTATTATTAGAAGCATATTCATATCAGAAATATATGAAATAAAAAACCTCTTATTTTAAAAAACAGTTCTAAATTTTATTCTCAGTGCATCATCATATGCTCATTGTGGGAGATTGGGAAGGGCTAATAAATGATAACAAATATGAAAAAAATCACCTTTAATCCACATTAATATTTCAATATAATTCTTTTGATATTGCACAACTGAGTGTGATGTACATAAAATTAAAAAAATATGTTTTTGCTTAAAATTACATGAGGGGTGTTTTTTAAATCCATTAAATGTTTTTGGCAGATATTTTTATGGCAGTATGACATTCCATGCTTATAATGTTTTGTGTGACCATTTCTTAATGCTCTTCACAGTGGTTGTTCACAGTTTTTTACTTTTATATATGACCTTGTGGCAGACATCTTTGTATATATATTATTGTGCCCTTTTCATATTATTTTCTTAGGATAGTTGCCTAAAAGTACTGGATTTCAAAGTAAACAATGATGTTTAAAGTTGTTCTTACATACAAGTCCATTGCTTTTCAGAAAGTCTGATTCATTTAATGCCTGTGAGTGTGTGCAGCTTACTGTACCTTCCAACCGTTAGCATTAGGTTGTTGATACTATCTCATGTAATAGGTGGGGACACTCATCTGTTTTTGGCAGTTTTCTGTTAGCTATTTTGGTCAAATTTTTTTCTATGATTAAAAAACATCTACCTGTTTTAAAAATCTGTTCATGTTCTATGCCTATTAAATATATGTTTCATTCTACTTTTTTAAATAACTACTTTTAAAACTCTTTTAATGTTAGGAGAAACAGAACCTAATTTCCTACCTGTAATACTTATTAACTATGAAAATAATTTCTTCAGTGTATCATTTCTTTTTGATCATCTCCTTGAGTATCTTCATGTTTGCACTATCATTTTACCTACCAAGTAATCCCAATGTACCAGACCTGATGGACTGGACGTAAGAAAATCAAATTAAAAAATATGTATATAATTGGACTTGGATTGAAACTTAAAAGCAATTTCAGATTCTTATAACTTTTTATTTTGGGTTTAGAGAGATAATTTTTTCCCTCTTATGGAATGTGAAGAATGACTTTGTTTTCATTTCAGTGTTTTCATGTGTAGTTTTATATTTGAATAGTCAGTGTTATATAACTGAAAAATATAATATTTTAGGTAACATTCATTAACTTTTTGGTGAAAATGTGCTTTGTTAATAATACAAAATCAACATATATTTTCTGTAAGAGGCAGCTTCCTCTGTGGGACAGGCCCCTGGCACACTGATTGGGTGTTGGGTTTTACTTGGGATTTTCTATGGCTGTGCATTGTTTGGACATTTCCATGGGGACTTGGGGAAGTCAAGGATTTTTGGTTTTGCTCTACTTCTGCAGACAGTTTGTGCTTAGCATGTGGGGGGTGGTGTTGAAGTACATATAACGTGTTATATGCCGTATGTTTTCACGGGAAGCTCTGGTTCTGTGATGTGAATTGAGACGTCTCTTCCCACTCCAGTCATCTGTCCACTTCCACTTGGCACCCACAGGGGTTCATGGCAGCCCAGCCTCTCAAGTCCACACTGTCTGCTTCTGTGCTTTCTGTGTCCAGGAATTGTGCCTAAGAGTGTATTTAATTATAAGACACCATGATGGATCATTTCATTAAATAAGACTGATTTCAGCTCATACCTCACACAATATATTTGCTGTGTGGAGGATTGTGTAAGGCTGACCACCAAGTCTGAATCATTAGCACTAATAATTTATGTCTAAGCCTGAGGATACTGTGTATGGAAAGAATAACTAGTTTTGAAAATAAAATTGTAAGACAGAGCAAAATATTAAGATACAGAAACCAAATTCCATAGAAAAAGGAAACAGCAATGAATTGAGAAACAGTTTTGGTATATGTGTATATATATTGACTTTAATGTACTCCTAACAGCATTTCATAACATAACTAGTTTTGCTACCAATGACTCTTTTGATCAGGATATTGTCACTTATGGTATATCCTGCACGTGGAGTTAAAATGTAACCCACTAAGAGATCCTAATTCAGCTAGATCTTGACTTATAAATAATTGGCTGTTTTCATGCACATTAATTTTCATATTCATAGAGAAATAATTCAAATTTTAATACTGCAGAAATCTCTGAAGTCTAGATTTCATGTATGTAATACTAGGATTTAACTATGCCTTAGAGGAGATAACAGTTGTGTTTTATATGGTACTTGTGGCATTTGTGGCATTTCAGTCCATCTTTTCGGAGGTGAGTAGAAGTTGTAGTCATTTTAAAAGGGAACAGTCAATTGATAGAGAAACCTAGGAATTTGTACGTTTTCTACATCTTACTAGGAAATATGGGGGCTTCCCTGATGACTAGTTGGTAAAGAATCTGCCTGGAATGTGGCAGATGTGAGTTAGATCCCTGAGTTGGGGAGATCCCTTGGAGAAGGAAATGGCTACCCACTCCAGTTTCCTTGCCTGGAGAATTCCATGGACAGAGGAGCCTGGCGGGCTACAGTCCCTGGGGTCGCAAAGAGGTAAGACGCAACTGAGCACGATTAACACACACATACTACTAGGAAATAAGAATCATTTACTAAACTCTTTGTGACTCCATGGACTACAGTCCATGGAATTTTCCAGGCCAGAATACTGGAGAGGGTAGCCTTTCCCTTCTTCAGGGGATCTTTCCAACCCAGGGATCGAACCCAGGTCGCCTGCATTGCAGGCGGATTCTTAACCAACTGGGCCAGAAGGGAAGCCCAAGAATACTGGAGTGCGTAGACTATCCCTTCTCCAGGGGATCTTCCCAACCCGGGGATCGAATCCAGGTCTCCCACATTGTAGGTGGATTCTTTACCAACTGAGCCACAAGGGAAGCCCAAGAATACTGGAGTGGGTAGCCTACCCCTTCTCCAGCAGATCTTCCCGACCCGGGAATCGAATTGGGGTCTCCTGCATTGCAGGCGGATTCTTTACTAACTGAGCTATCAGGAAGCTTACTAAACTCAGTTGTCAGCAATTAAGATTAATTTGCTCAGTTTGCTCTACAAACGTTAACTTTCTTTACGTGAAAAACACTGAGCTGGGTGCTGAGAGGATTGCTGTCAAGAAAGTAAAGTCCCTTATATAGCCTCATGTCAGTTCAAGCCTGGTTTCCCACCCAGTGATTTAACAAGTGAAGCTTTCAATTTCCATTACATTTCTGACTTCAGAACTATGAATGAGGGACCGTGAGCCTTCCCTGAACATACATTGGAAGAGAGACAGGAGAGGACGTGTAGACGGGTAGCAGGTCATGAAGTGGGGCAAGGAGGCCCCTTAGACTTCATCCTGCAGGCGACTGGGGCCCCTGAACATACTGTCCTCTGGCTCATAGGTCCCGATGAGATGGTGGACTCTTGCAAGGTTTATGAGCAAAGGAGGAGAGCGGCTTGAGTGGGACTTGTCTTTAAAGACTTTAAAAGTTCCTAGGCTATGTTGCCTGGATTTGGGCAGGAAAACAAGATGTGATGCCAGATAGACTTTATTGCTGTGTGTTGGGGAGATGGTGAAGGACTAGATTGAGTACAGTGATGTGAGTAGACAGAGAATAAGCATTTAAAAAACACTGGAAGCAACTCCGGGATCAGGTGGTTAAGTTGAGGTGGAGGTAAGGGAGAGAAATACATTAAAGGCAGTCCCGAAGTTCAGAGTGAATGACTGGGAGAGTGTTAGGGGTTAAGGCTCAGGCTGCTGCTACTGCTGCTAAATCGTTTCAGTCGTGTCCGACTCTGTGTGACCCCATAGACGGCAGCCCACCAGGCTCCCCCGTCCCTGGGATTCTCCAGGCAAGAACACTGGAGTGGGTTGCCATTTCCTTCTACAATGTATGAAAGTGAAAAGGGAAAGTGAAGTCGCTCAGTCGTTTCTGACTCTTAGTGACCCCATGGTCTGCAGCTTACCAGGCTCCTCTGTCCATGGGATTTTCCAGGCAAGAGTACTGGAGTGGGGTGCCATTGCCTTCTCCTAAGGCTCAGGAGAGGAGCAGAAACCAGGACCCGTGAGACAGGCTGTGTTCTGTCTGGTCTCCAGGGTTGGAGGACGATGCTGGCCGTGCAGAGCTCCGGAAAGGGGGTCAGTCTGGGTCGAGCCCTGCACTCGTAGGGATCGTGTTTCCTGCTTCTTACTTAAGTTTTCTCACCTTTAGAGTTATGACATATTCTCTAAGAGTTCTCCTACTGTTAATTTCCAGTGAGTTCAGTTTTATAAATACTCAGTTTGAGGTGGTGAAGGACCATCCACCTTTATAGGAGGTGATGTACGTGAAGAGGCTGGCATGGCCTCTGTGGTGTGTCTGAAGGGCTGGGACCTGGGGCCCATGCTCAGTTCTTGTCTCACAGACGTGGCGGCTGCAGCTCAGACTGAGCGTGCCTGTGCAGGTAGAACGTGTAGTGTGAGAAGCCGAGATTGTGATTGGAGCTCAGGAGGCTGGTCACACAGAGTGTGGGGTGCAATAGAGCCAGTCAAGGGCCAAGAATTTCAAGGCCAGCAGTACTGAGCCATAAGCCTAAAAAACACAAATAAACCAAAAGAGGAGGAGGCATTCCCCTCAAGCCTCTTAGTTGGCGCTGTATTTCCAACACGTTGCTTTTCATTCTTCCATCAACAGTTTTCTGTTCGTTTGTTTTCCTCCTCATTGCTTCGGAGGGTATTCATTCATTGTTTTCCCATGTGGGTGCCAAGGTGGGTTTCAGTTGGAATACAGATTCTAATTCAGACTGTGCGTTCGTTACAGTAGCTGTTGGTGTCTTAGTTACATGATCAGAGCCCAGTGTTTACTTTCACTTGTTGCTTATCCTCAAGTGAGGGTAAGAGCTGCTGTGGAGGGACGGTCAGAGGAGGCAGGGCCTCCTGTTGTGTCCCCAGTCCAGTGGGTCTGCAGCTGGGCCCAGAAATGTCCCTTTTCCACAGGCATAGGCCTTTTGGATGCTGGTGATCCAGAGATTCTCAAGATTCATACAATGTAGGACCAGTACTAGTTTCCAGAGAGGAAGAAATCATGGAGGTCATGTCTCACTTTACAGATAAGAAATCTCAAGGAGGTAAAAAGGGCAAATAAGTGTTGACAGAATCACTCAGGTGGTTAGTGTAGGGTTCCACCTCCGTCAGAGCCTTTCATATGCTTCCCTGAGACTTTTGTAGTTAGCTGTATTGGACTATAGATCCATAATATTTGGGAATTAACTTTGATCTAAGTAATGATGCCATTTTGTGGATGTCTCTTCCTATCTTAACAAAACAAATAATTAAGGAAAGCGTGTTCGTGCTAATTGTCAAACTAGAAAGCAAGATTTACCCAGGATAAGCACCTGATCAGGTTATCCCTCAGTGGGTAGTTAAGAACTGAGTGTAAAATGCTTTATAAATCTCATAGAATTTCCCCTAATTAATAGCAAGCATTTTAATTTTGTTTTAAATATTCATATAAATGATTACTCATTTGTTTCAAAGTTATTAAAAGTGTCTGTTTGTTTACTTTGCCTTCACAGTGTTCACTTTTCTCTGCTTATTTTTGTCATGTTACCAGTTTTTAAAAAAATCCCAGTGTTTATAATATATTCTGTTTAGAAAGTACGCAATATATAAAATAGGTAACTTTGAGATCCACTCATCAATTTAATTTTTAATCAATTTAATTTTCTATACTTTTTATGTATAGATCAGTCCAAACATTGAAACAGTTCCAAAGTTAAATAAGATTTACTGTACTTTGATTTAAATATAGGAGCTACCCATATACTTATGGTTTTATTCAACACATTTTTCTGCTTCAAGTAAAAAATGTTTAACTGTTAAATTATCAATTAAAATACTAGTTTTTATCTCTATGACTTTTTTATAAGATATAATAAGCAAGGTAATTTAAAGTTACCTAATGTAGTTTTAAATTACTGCATTAGAAAGGTGCTTTATGCACTTCATTAGCTTATGGAAAAATTGAAATGCTGCAATAATTGTAAATTACAATATGTAATACTTGCCCAAACTGCTTTTTATACTAAGCACTCTTAACAAATTGAAACACTTTAGCAGCATTAAATCATTCATGGAGTATGTATGAACAGAAACTTAATGTTAATTCTTCAGTGTTTTTTTCATTATAATATTTCTTATTTATAAAGTAACCACATCTAATTTAAAGAAAATATTATTGCCACTCTATTTTATCTGCTTCTCATCAGTAGAATAACAGAAGTTAGACTGAAAAAGTGAGAAAACCAAGGGTGTTGTGCTGGAGTCTGGTTATTTCCTTCAGGAGCACAGAGTCTGAGCCAGACCCCCTTTCAGAGCAGGCTGGGTGATGTCGCGGCCTTTGGGGTCCTCCGTGACATGTGAATGTCTTTTGTCGCCTGCAATCACATTCACGCGCCTGAGCCCGGGCTATGGGAACTGAGCGGTGCTGCTTTGCTGCGGGTCAGCTTTCATGGACAATTAGTGTCCTAACAGGACTCGGGCCGCCAGTTGTCGGAAGTGTTTACCGTAAAGACCTTATCTTGGGCGGGAGCAGCCGCATCCTGGGTCTGGGTCTCTGGGGAAGCGGTTCCTGTGAGCCTTTTCTTGGCGACAAGTCAGGCGATGGCTCCTTGCTCCGTGCCCGGCGTCATTTTTGTAAGAAGCCTTAGGCCGTTCACATTTCCTGGCTGTTTTTCCCCTGCACTTGTCGTGTTTGCTCCTGTCCCCTCTCGGTAGCTGTCAGGGCCCACGGGGCGTGATTGTTCTGACAGGACTGGAAGGTTCCATCGTCCTGCTGTTGGGCTCTGTGTCAGGATCCACACGTCTGAAGCCCCGCGAGCGGACTGGTTCCAGCGGCCCCAGAAGTCAGCCAATAAATCTTCACCATCACCCCTCACGGCCACTTGATTGCTCTTCTTACCCTCATCGCACCAAGGAAATGGACACTTCAGTACCAGGGTTCTGCAGCCCCACAGGTAGACAGGGACTTGAAAGGCTGACCTTTGAAGGTTGTCAGGAGACACTTGTGGACACCTGTGACATTTCCGTGCTTCAGTTTTATTTTGCCATTCTTCGGCTTTTTGTTTTGGTAAGGCGTTTCTATGCATGCTTACAGATTACAAAAAGATTATCTTCATATGATAGTTTTCTTTTCCACAGGCCCTTAATCTTTTATAGATGTGTTTAAGTTTTCAAAAGACACTGCAAGTTTTAAATATTCTCCAACATCTAAGAATGATATTTTAAGCACTAGAAAATAAAGAAGCTGAATGTCCTCACTTGATATATGAGTATGATTTTGTGCTTTTTAAAAAAATATTTACATTTTGGTTTTCAGTTACCTTTTTTGGAGAGAAGAAAAGTACACACACACACACATTCATTTGTCAGTTTTTTTCTTTTTTTGTATATATACTGATTTGCCCTTGTAATACTCCTCGCAAGTAAATTCTCTTTGTTTAAAATGAGTAATTCCTTAGTAGGCACAGAGTTCATTTTATAAAAGGCCCTGGATTGTACAGATTCAAGGAAAACATGACTTTGGGTGTCTCAGCTCGACATGTACAAACAAGGTTGGCATTTAGTTCTGCTGTTTGTTTGAATTCAGGAATCTCAGTGAAATTGCTCATCTCAACATTGTTAGTATTTTCTCTTTTCTGATAACTTCTGAGATACTACAGATTCATTTTCTCTCTAGCATAAGGATGTTCTCTTTTTTTCTCTCATAAATTTTCATAGGTGAATGTTGAATATATTGTCCTTCACATGTTGGCCAGGTCCACTGATAGGCCCTTAGTTGATATGAAATTAACATTTCTCTTTAACAAGTAACAATCACAAAGATGTTTTCCTTCTGTCCTTTTGATATATTTAAAGAAACAACTATGCTAAGGGAAACTACTGTAGATGTTTAATTGTCTGGTTTTCTTGTGATGCAACAGCCTTAAGTGTAATTTTTATATTTTTTGATGCGCAGTTCTTAAATTCCGAGGTGTTATGTTGTGTAATCCGTGTAGAAGATTTCCTGTGGCCTGTTTTGTTTCTGTTCTGTTCTCATGAACTGATGCTGTTAGGATGGGCCAGTGGGCCTCCTTTTAGTTTAGTAAATACACTGGCTTCAAATGGATATGTGCTAAAAGAGAAGATAATTCATTTCAGTTGTGAGAACTGTAAGCCATGATAAATGATTTTCCTTTACAAACTTCCGCATCTCTGAGACAGTATTAGTTTTTCCTTTAATTACCGGCTGCCGTAATGCTTCCTATCCATAACTGTCGGCAGAGTGGACTGTCCCCGAGCAGAGGGTACGGCCTGTTTACTCAGCCGTAGCGAAGAGTGCTCAAGCCCCACCAAGTCTGAACTGCTGTGCGGGGGAGCGTCCTTCATTTAAATATTTAAATATTAATGTTTAATTGTAGAGGCAGGAAACTTCAATGTCATTTTAAGGATACCCAACTTTCCCCGGGCGTCTTTGTCCCTTACCAACTTTAGGGCCTTGTCTTGAATCTTCATGTCGCGTGGAGGGAGGCAACCTTGTGGCCATTTTGAAAAGTCAGAGGGTTTTTCTGTCTTCTTATTTTCTTCTTTTCCCCATTTTAAAAACAACCACAGAGAAGCTGTTGTCAAGGGTGGCTCTCTCAAAAATGGCTTAGCTGACATTAGCTGAAAATGAGCAGAACGACACTAACTACTAATTGATTACAGTAATTACCAGTCTTTGGCTAGTTTGTATTGGCAAACTCTATGTACTCCTGGAATAAATGTGAACTTGCAGAATGCAAGGAAAAGGTCACTCTCATTTGCATGATAGGCTTCATTAGAATATGCTAAGGACGAGACCTAGCGTTTTATGACTTCAGGTGATGAATAGCTACCATATTACTCTGCTAGATGAAAGCATGTTTCAGTCACCTTAATTTACATGCATTTTTTTTTTTTTAATTCCAAGAAAAATCTTTTAGGTTATGGCAGTAGAGGAGCATATTGTGATTTGAACTGAAATATTTTATGTGTGTGCTTTTTGAAATAGCAAAAATCTTTTAGGTAGGATTATTTTGAAGGCTATTTTTAATGGTAAGGTTAGAATAATGATAAAGACTTTTCTACATTAGATCTTCTAGTATTATAACTTTTGTCAGTCATAAAAGAAAATGGTTTTTTAGTGGTTGTTTGAATAAAATATAGGTTAACTCATTGGAACTTTAATTTTAGATTTTAGCTTACATCTTTAGTATGCTGTAGACTTATTACTTAGTGAGCTTTATTGAATCCTAGAATACATTGATTTTCACTTTAAAATAATGCAATTTCATCACTTCATTAATTTTTTCCTCTTAACATTTATGCTTAATTAGTACTATTTCTGTACAGAGATCTAAAAAAAATACAAAATGTAGGTACAGCCATTATATAATGCCTATTTTTACTGGAAACTGGGACACACAGGATGCCTTTGCCAGTTGTTTTCATGGCATCTGTTTAGTGCAAAAGTGGTAGGGGTTGTATAAAAATAAAATAAGGATAATTCTCTGAAACCCTATCTAAATATATATTTTTAAAGTCAAGAATTATGTTTCCCATTACACAAATGTTCTCATTTATGGTCTCTGATCGTATAGTGATGGCTCCTATTAGCTGTCATTATTCTCTATTCTCATTATGAGAGAAAAATACTCTTGGCTCCTAAAAGTATCTTTATGAGAAGTATCAGCTCCTAATTAGCAGTGACTATAATCTGTTGGAACACAGGGTTAACACTTCCTAGATATGTTGCTATTATAAAGTTTCTTCATCTTCGAGAAGCCATTCCTCTGAGTAAAACTATGTAGAGAATGAGAAAGTGGACAATTTTTTCTTTCATCAGATGTGGTTTTGTAATAAAATTGTACAATGAGCTTGCAACAGCTTTTTAAAATATCATTGCTGCCACCGAATAGGTCTGTAATTTATTTATTCAGGAATGTTGGAGGCATTGTTGATTTATTTGTTTTTAGAGAAGTTTTGTTAAGCGAGATAATGAGCAGAGCTGGTGTTAATCATTTACTATGCAACTCTAAAGAATGAAAATTTTGCATATTTTTAACACTGTTGGGGAAAATAAATTCACTCAATGCTAATGGTCTGTTGTATAATTTTAAAAAATACTATCTTACTCTGGAGAAATATGATATACTCATGTGTTTTGCTAAAAGCTAAACTAATCAATATATAATTATACGTTTATATGTACATATGTATTAAGCGATCATGATTATTTGTTATCTGTAAAGATGAAAAATTATTTATTGTTGGTTGTTTATTATTATTGTTGGACCTATTGCCCTAGGTCCCAGGTTCGATCCCTGGGTTGAGAAGATCCCCTGGAGGAGGGCATGGCTACCCACTCCAGTATTCTTGCCTGGAGAATCCCATGGGCAGAGGAGCCTGGCGGGCTGCAGTCCATGGGGTCACACAGGGTCAAATATGACTAAGCAGCAGTGGCAGCAGTGCCATAGGTGACTACTGTACTTTCTCATATATACCTCTAGGTATACAGGCTCACCAAGAAACCACAGGTGTGTATGTGTGTGTGTGACTGTGTGTGTGCACTAGTGTAGATGTATGCACACACATGTTTAGGTATATATTTTCAGAGGATCACAGACAGTTTTTTTTACTATTCTGGTTCGGAGTGATGCTGATTTTTAAATTCTTAGGGGGGTGTTACATATTCTAGATTTAAAACAATTCTAGTAAAATTAGATATAATCATTTATAATACTAATTATGCATATATATATGTATGTATATATATGTATGTTTGCATGAGGGCTTCCCAGGTGGTGTTAGTGATAAAGAACCAGCCTACCAATGCAGGAGACACAGGTTTGATCCCTGGGTCAGGGAGATCCCTTGGAGGAGGGCATGGCAACCCACTCCAATATTATTGCCTGGAGAATCCCACAAACAGAGTAGCCTGGCGAGTTACAGTCCGTGGGGTCACAAAAAGTCAGAGAGGACTGAAGCAACTTAGCATGCAGCACACATATATATATGAATAGGATGTTTTGCTGTATGTCTTCTGTTTGAGAGCATTTGAATGTTTATTAAAAATTCAGTGTTGGCTTTCTAAAACAAAGACAAATTTATTTCAAACTCTGAAAGTATGTTGTGTTGGGTTTTATGATAGTTTGTTGATTTCTGTAAAATCTTAGTTGAAATTATGAAGGTAAGTGTCGTACAATATAAACTTTGGGGGTGGATTGAACATCAGAAGTGCACAGTGCACAGTGGTAGCCATGCTCGTGTGAGTTTAGTGTCTTTATGTTCACTATTCAGTTAACAATTCAGGCATTGTTTTCTGTTCAGCTCTGAACTGAATAGTGTAGGATTTGTACTTCTGAATGAACACTGGAAGATGCAGACTAGAATTTATAAAGTTAATTTCAGGTATGTCATAGAAATTATAAATCACTTTAAGGAGATTTGAAAAGAAAAGTGAACTTTTCTGAAGTAAAACATTTGATGTCTTGAGTTACATATCTCTTAGTCAGGTTACATTATAAAAGCTCCTAGTATTTGCAATAGACTTTTTACATTACTTGAATCTTGAGACATCCATCCTTTGTAATTTTGATATATGACTATATTAAGACTTCCTGGGAAAATTTTATATGTACACATGCACACGTATACATGTGTATGTATGTGTGTGTGTGTGTGTGTGTGTGTATAATGTATCTGAAACTTCATGTATATGCAAATATACACACCAATAAACATACATATGTACAATAAATAATTTGAACAGGCATGTACGTGCTTCTAAATTAGCCTAAAATAACCTTTGTAATCTAATTAAAGTGACTATTTTATCTCACTTGGACTAGAATGTGATGAAAGACAGCTGTAAGCTGAATTATTTAAGCAAAAAGCAAGCACTGTAAAAGCATTTATAGGAGAGTGTAGGGCAGAGAGCCCTCATTTTGGGTAGCTTTATCAGTATAATAAAGAAACTAGCTCTTTCCTGCATCCTCAGTGAATCAACGTTTTAATTATAACTGACTCCCCATGGGCCTTATAAACAGGTGATAATTCGTGCTGGTCAATCAATATAAGCATTCTGGTTTATTTAGTAGTTTTTCATGGTTTTTATCTAAATATAATAGTATCCTGATTTATTCATCTGTTTTGTTTTGTTTTCTTTTAATTTGGCCAAATCTAGATACACTGTGAAGTCATGTTATTAGGACCCTGGAGTTGAAGATATGTTCTTGGACTAGAGGTTGACTTTATCTTTAAATTCATTGATTTATATCTGATATTCACCCAAAATATTTTATATTTATTGTCCATGTTGAATCCGTATCTCTCAAACATTGACAGTTTCCCTTGGTTGTCAAATGTACACACCTAAGTCTTTGTAACAGTGAAGAATGCACTGGTCATGGAAACTTCCTCTCTTATATCAGTGACAGAGGCTGCAAACCCAGAGTAGGTGCTGTCTAGACTGTCATTCTCTCTGAATAAACTGTCCAGCCAAGTTTTACTATGATCACCTTGTGTAGCATTGAAAGTGGAACCCTGGGATGAAGAAAAGTTTACAAGGCAAAAGCATTATGGTTCTTGCCTGTAATTCTGCATATGAAAGGGAAAGTTGTTCAGTCATATCCGACTCTTTGTGACTCCATGGACTCTAATCCATGGAATTCTCCAGGCCAGAATACTGGAGTGGGTAGCTGTTCCCTTTTCCAGGGGATCTTGCCAACCCAGAGATCGAACCCAGGTCTCCCACATTGCAGGCAGATTCTTTGCAGATTCTTTGCCAGCTGAGCCACCAGGGAAGGCCAGGAATGCTGAAGTGAATAGCCTCTCCCTCCTCCAGGGTGTATCTTCCTGACCCAGGAATCTAACAGGGGTCTCCTGCATTGCATGTGGATTCTTTACCAGCTGAGCTACCAGGGAATTCTGTAAATCAATTGGGAAAGCTGAGACAACAAGGAGAAGAATTCCTGAAGTACTTTTTAATGGTAAATTACATTCTGGGATGATTCTGGGTATTTTAGCTCATTAGGTATGTATGGTAATCAAAGCATTGCTTTTGATTCTTCATGTTTCCTATGCTCTGCATTTGGTTTAGTAAAGATGAAATTTGGAAGACTTAAAATAGAATTGAGAAGATTAAGAGAATGGATTTTCTATAGAGAACAATTGTGTAAGGAACCTATCTCTCCCCCTTACTGTAATATTTAAGAGGATATACTTCCTTAACTATAAAAGAATACCGTTTAGAAATTAACAGCCTGAAAGAACAGTTAAATATTTGCCTTCTTAAATATATAGTGAAATTTAATTTGAAGAGAGATGAGACCAGTACCTTAATTAGTTTGAGACATAAGAAACTGCTGATTTTGAGGCTGCCTTTTTTCTATCTAGTTCAACCTAATATTTTTTAGAGATAGCCTAAATCATGCTTTGTTCTCTTTTGAATATTTGTTAATAAAGCACACAAGTCTGCTCTTTGCTGTTTTGTTTAAAGTAAAATCAGAACTCAGAAATGAAGATTACCATTTTTTGTTAGGCTCATATTATTTTAGAAACTGGTTGGGTATTTACACAATTTTTTTTCCTGTTGTTTCTTCCTTACTTGTAGAATGTGGCTGCAGTATCTCACAGCGTCTTTCCTCAGATTTTTCTACTGAAGTGAAGGGACGCTCCACCTGTGTCGTCTTAGCATCTTGTCTGGTCGGCCTCTTTTTCTATAAGTGCTGTGGTTTGGATAAAAAGTAGTATCTGACTTTATGTATGGTGTGTTCTCGATGTAGTTAATGACTGAATTTAGAATAATTGTAGACATTGAGGCCATTTAGGACCCATATTTTAATTGTTCAGAAACCACCAAGTAAGGAGACAAGGAAGGGTGGAGAGAGGAGGGAAGATCTGGGAGATGTAGGCGCTGACTCGCAGTGGGGAGGGGGGCTTTGGATGTGAAGCTTGGAGGATGAGCGAGAAACAGAGGTGGAGGACTCCTGAGAGGGGCGCGTGGCGGTGGTGAGGGGCTTCAGTGTCACCGGAAACATCCAGTTGTGCAGAATTTAAAGTGGCCTCTTTTAGCTGGGGATATGTATTAAATAGCAGGTAGTTGGATGTCGAGTTTAGAGCTTGAACGAGAGATTCAAGCATCAAATAATGTGTGCCTGTTTGTATGTGGACATAAGCAAAAAAGTATTTAAGAATCATTATTATATAGTTGTTGGAACTATGGAAGTGAGTAATAGTGACCAGATAGAAAAAATATATATGTTAAAAAAAATGGTATAGCGTTAATTTTTTTTTTCTCCTTGCTCCTCAACTAGAACAGACAAGAATGTGATTGGTTAGGATTTATCTTGTTTGTAACCCCATGGACTGTAGCCCGCCTGGCTCCTATGTCCATGAGATTTCCCAGGCGAGAATACTGGAGTGGGGTGCCATTTCCTTCTCCAGGGGATCTTCCTGATTCAGGGATTAAACCTGTGTCTCCCAGGTCTCCTGCATTGGCAGGCAGGTTCTTTACCCGCTGAGCCACTGGGGAAGCCCTACCCATCTGCTTGTGTGTGTGTGTGTGTGTGTGTGTGTGTGTGTGTGTGTGTGTGTGTGTGTGAGAGAGAGAGAGAGAGAGAGAGACCTCAATTCTCCTTTAATGTTTTGGTTCTTCCTTAGATAGATGTAAGGTAATAGGATGATAATGTGAAGCTTTCATGTTTATAAAATAAAAAGATTCTCTGTGAGTTTTTAAATTACTAAATCAGATAAGGACCATTGTAAGGTTTATTTGAAGTATAGGATATTCCCTTTTAGGATAAGTAGTGATAAAATCCTAATGAGTTGTCACAGTTTTAAGGTGGTGAAATTCCCTAATTGGTATTCATACAGGTATTTTTAGTGGAAATAACCTCTTGCAATCTAAGATGTTGTGAAAGAAATTTTACTATACACCTTCTGCCTTTATCTGGCACATTTTGGTTTCTTAGATGTTTATATATTGTGTCTGTTGCCTCTAAAAGAATAGGGGTATTATGATTTGTTACCTGCTTCCTGCTTATAAGACACATTTTTTCATAGTTTAACATTTTTGAATTGTTATGTGTTTAATTAGGCCATAAATATGGTGGTATTTTTTTCACCTTTGAAATGGATGTTTTTAAGTCATTTGTCTGTCTCAGAATCGGTGTGCAGAATCAGAATGAAGTGACGCTGGACAGCACATTTCTGTAACTGCCTGCACAAGCCCGTCCGTGACGTCACGGGCCGTCTGGTCAGGCGACTGCAATCTGAGCTCACCAGTCACTTCATGGTACGGAGTTCAGGGTTTACCCTCTGCTGAAACACTGATACTCCTGACTTGCAGGCAACAGATTAACCTGAGAATTGGTGATGAAGTGAGTGTTCCTCCCCAAGTTCCGTCTCTTACTGATCACCTTCTTCGGGAAATGGTCCCCCATTTGTATGTTCTCACTGCCCTGAGGCAGCTTGGAGCATTCCCAGGGATATTTTTATTCCTCTTTGCACCTTCAGGGCTCACATCATGACACTCACATACTATATGTGAGAATGGAAGTGGGGTAGTGAATGGACTCATGACCTCTGAGCTGACCATGGCCCAGAACTGGTTTTTCTTTAAAAAGGTCCATGATGTTATGGACTTGGTGGAGACCACCTCTGCAGTCAACATGAGGGACCCTGTAGTTTGTTTAGGTGCTTTTCCTCTTAAATAGCATGAGAGGCTGGCTGGGAAATCAAGAAAAATTAATTTGCCTCTATCTACTATATTTTTAGTTTATCAAATAAGACATTGATTATAGAATATTTTAAAATTACAGAGAATTCTGAATAAGAATTCTAGCTTAGTATTTCTGTACAGATAGCCACAGTGAATTTTTAATTTATTTATTTATGTATATACTTATTTTATTAATCAGATCATCTGTTTTGTTTACATTTGTAGATGACATGAAATTTAAAGCAATTATTTTTTCCAAATTATTCTAAAATGTTTCTATTTAGTTCTCTTTAACTAAAACATGGTATAGTTGATATATTCTTTATTGTGATTTCTAACTTA
The DNA here is from genome assembly GCF_054371585.1 of Giraffa tippelskirchi. Lineage (NCBI taxonomy): Eukaryota > Metazoa > Chordata > Mammalia > Artiodactyla > Giraffidae > Giraffa > Giraffa tippelskirchi. The sequence continues at coordinate 18,999,637 of NC_137288.1, read as the reverse complement.
TCCTTCATTTAAACCTAAAATATAGATTTAAATCAAGGTCCTTCGAACTAAATCAATGCATGGAGACTATATAGGCTTATGTTTGGCATGGCTTTTCTTTCACTAAAGCTGGTTATGTTTAATTAGCAGCTATTAATGCATGTACATTTTCTGATTATATTGCAAAGGACAATAGCTATAATATTTCTTTCATAGAAATGTGGCAATAAGAATTATTATAACTATAGACCTGTGGCGGTCTTTCTTAGAGGCTTTGTGTGAGTATACCTTTTCTGAATTTTAGAATGCATATTGAAATTGTTGCTATGCTTTTTACTTATTCCTAATTGCCAAATTCAGACTTAAATTGAAGAAAGTAGGGAAAACCACTAGACCATTCAGGTATGACCTAAATCAAATCCCTAACGATTATACAGTGGAAGTGAGAAACAGACTTAAGGGACTAGATCTGATGGACAGAGTGATTGATGAACTATGGATGGATGTTCATGACATTGTACAGGAGACAGGGAGCAAGACCATCCCCCAGAAAAAGAAATGCAGAAAAGCAAAATGACTGTCTGAGGAGGCCTTACAAATAGCTGTGAAAAGAAGAGAAGCCAAAAGCAAAGGAGAAAAGGAAAGATATACCCATTTGAATGCAGAGGTCCAAAGAATAGCAAGGAGAGATTAGAAAGCCTTCCTTAGTGATCAATGCAAAGAAATAGAGGAAAACAACAGAATGGGAAAGACTAGAGATCTCTTCAAGAAAATTAGAGATACCAAGGGAACATTTCATGCAAAGATGGGCTCGATAAAGGACAGAAATGGTATGGACCTAACAGAAGCAGAAGATATCAAGAAGAGGTGGCAAAAATACACAGAAGGACTGTACAAAAAAGATCTTCATGACCCAGATAATCACGGCATAATTATTCAGCTAGAGCCAGACATCCTGGAATGTGAAGTCAAGTGAACCTTAGGAAGCATCACTATGAACAAAACTAGTGGAGGTGATGGAATTCCAGTTGAGCTATTTCAAATCCTGAAAGATGATGCTGTGAAAGTGCTGCACTCAATATGCCAGCAAATTTGGAAAACGCTTCAATGGCCACAGGACTGGAAAGGTCAGTTTTCATTCCAATCACAAAGAAAGGCAGTGCCAAAGAACGCTCAAACTACCACACAATTGCACTTATCTCACACGCTAGTAAAGTAATGCTTATTAGCAAATGAAGCAACAGACAAACAATTAATCTCAAAAATATACAAGCAACTCCTGCAGCTGAATTCCAGAAAAATAAACGACCCAATCAAAAAATGGGCCAAAGAACTAAACAGACATTTCTCCAAAGAAGACATACAGATGGCTAACAAACACATGAAAAGATGCTCAACATCACTCATTATTAGAGAAATGCAAATCAAAACCACATGAGGTACCATTTCACACCAGTCAGAATGGCTGCTATCCAAAAGTCTACAAGCAATAAATGCTGGAGACGGTGTGGAGAAAAGGGAACCCTCTTACACTGTTGGTGGGAATGCAAACTAGTACAGCCACTATGGAGAACAGTGTGGAGATTCCTTAAAAAACTGGGAACAGAACTGCCATATGACCCAGCAATCCCACTGCTGGGCATACACACCGAGAAAACCAGAATTGAAAGAGACGCGTGTACCCCAATGTTCATCGCAGCACTGTTTACAATAGCCAGGACATGGAAGCAACCTAGATGTCCATCAGCAGACGAATGGATAAGGAAGCTGTGGTACATATACACAATGGAATATTCAGTTCAGTTCAGTTCAGTCGCTCAGTCGTGTCCGACTCTCTGCGACCCCATGAATTGCAGCACGCGAGGCCTCTCTGTCCATCACCGACTCCCGGAGTCTACCCAAACCCATGTTCATCGAGTCGGTGATGCCATCCAACCATCTCATCCTCTGTTGTCCCCTTCTCCTCCCGCCCCCAATCCTACCCAGCATTAGGGTCTTTTCCAATGAGTCAACCCTTCGCATGAGGTGGCCAAAGTATTGGAGCTTCAGCTTCAACATCAGACCTTCCAATGAACACCCAGGATTGATTTCTTTTAGGATGGATTGATTGGATCTCCTTGCAGTCCAAGGGATATTACTGAGCCATTAAAAAAATACATTTGAATCGGTTCTATTGAGATGGATGAAACTGGAGCCCATTATACAGAGTGAAGCAAGCCAGAAAGAAAAACACCAATACAGTATACTAATGCATATATATGGAATTTGAAAGATGGTGATGATAACCCTATATGCGAGACAGAATAAGAGACACAGATGCATAGAACAGTCTTATGGACTCTGAGGGAGAAGGTGAGGGTGGGACGTTCTGGGAGAATAGCATTGAAACATGTATATTATCATATGTGAAACAGAACACCATTCCATGTTCGATGCATGAGACAAATGCTCAGGGCTGGGGCATTGGGATGACCCAGAGGGATGGGATGGGGAGGGAGGTGGGAGGGGGGTTCAGGATGGAGAACACATGTAAACCCATGGCTGATTCATGTCAATGTATGGCAAAAACTACTACAATATTGTAAAGTAATTAGCCCCCAACTAAAATAAATAAATTTATTAAAAAAAAAAAATTCTCCAAGCCAGACTTCAACAATATGTGAACCATGAACTTCCAGATGTTCAAGCTGGTTTTAGAAAAGGTAGAGGAACCAGAGATCAAATTGCCAACATCTGCTGGATCATCAAAAAAGCAAGAGAGTTCCAGAAAAACGTCTATTTCTGCTTTATTGACTACACCAAAGCCTGTGACTGTGTGGGTCACAATAAACTGTGGAAAATTCTGAAAGAGATGGAAATCCCAGACCACCTGACATGCCACTTGAGAAATCTGTATGCAGGTCAGGAAGCAACAATGAGAACTGGACATGGAACAACAGACTGGTTCCTAATAGGAAAAGGAGTACGTCAAGGCTGTATATTGTCACCCTGCTTATTTAACTTGTATGCAGTGTACATCATCAGAAATGCTGAGCTGGATGAAGCACAAGCTGGAATCAAGATTGCCGGGAGAAATATCAATAACCTCAGGTATGCAGATGATACCACCCTTATGGCAGGAAGTGAAGAAGAACTAAAGAGCCTCTTGATGAAAGTGAAAGAGGAGACTGAAAAGTTGGCTTAAAGCTCAACGTTCAGAAAACTAAAATCATGGCATCCGGTCCCATCACTTCATAGCAAGTAGATGGAGAAACAGTGGAAACAGTGTTTATTTTTTGGGGGGCTTTATTTTTTTGGGCTCCAAAATCACTGTAGATGGTGACTGCAGCCATGAAATTAAAAGACACTTACTCCTTGGAAGGAAAGTTATGACCAACCTAGACAGCATATTGAAAAGCAGAGACATTACTTTGTCAACAAAGGTCCTTATAGTCAAGGCTATGCTTTTTCCAGTGGTCATGTATGGATGTGAGTTGGACTATAAAGAAAGCTGAGCGCGAAGAATTGATGCTTTTGAACTGTGGTGTTGGAAAAGACTCTTGAGAGTCTCTTGGACTGCAGGGAGATCCAACCAGTCCATCCTAAAGGAGATCAGTCCTGGGTGTTCATTGGAAGGACTGATGTTGAAGCTGAAACTCCAATACTTTGGCCACCTGATGCGAAGAGCTGACTCATTGGAAAAGACCCTTATGCTGGGAAAGATTGAAGGTGGGAGGAGAAGGGGATGACAGAGGATGAGATGGTTGGACGGCATCACCGACTTAACAGGCATGAGTTTGTGTAAACTCTGGTAATTGGTGATGGACAGGGAAACCTGGCGTGCTGCAGTCCATGGCGTCACAAACAACTGGACACGACTGAGTGATGAACTGAATGGAACCTTTTCTGAATTTTAGAATGCACATTGAAGTTGTTGCTATGCTTTTTTCTTTCCTGATGGATTGGAAAATGTTGATTTCCTTACCATAGAGTACCAAATGAATAATAAGGATTAAGTTTTCCCTTTTGAGGGAATTCTAGTTTTACTGTTTATCTGCTCCTTTTAATCTCAAATTTGAAACAAAAATTGTGTTCTGAATACCCACTGTTGTAATAGCTAACTAGTTAGAACATACTGTATCTAAGGCTATTCTGTTGACAAGTGCCATTAGATAATTGCATTATTATCTTTATATTAAGGTTATGATGCTGGAAGTTTGAATGTTAGGTTTCTCTTTTTGAAAGCAGAGATGGGGGTTGTAAAGGAGAGGCTGAATTTGTTCATAGAAGAGGTGCTTCCTTTTAAATTTTGGATTTTGGACTTGAGTAGAATTTTGAGGAGAAGTATGGTTTGCAGGATTGATTCTTAGCTTTCCTGGTGGTGTTGGTGTGTTAATATAATCACTGCTCGAATTCCTTATCCAGGCTCCCTGGAAAGGCAACATCGGTCATCCTTTGTGTGTTACTGTGGGTCTGATTTATGAGTGCCCAGCAGAGCAGTGGTGCAGGGCAGTTTTTCCCAAACATGGAGACTCCTGGTGTTGGTTGGACCACACACTGTTGTTTGGTCTACAGTGGTTTCTTCTCATTGTGTGTTCAGTATTGTCTTTGAATGGGAAGAGTTATTACTTGTAAAAGGCTCCGATGGAGGTTTAGATTATATTATTTAGTTTGACTGGTTGTAGATATGCTGCCCATTGTTTGTAAATATAGTTTTAATTTATGAATAATGGAACCACATTTACTGTTCTTATATTAAACTTATAGGAGGTTTTCTTAGGGGAGAAAATGAGAATCAGGCAAGACCAGAACACTTAGAAGTTAATAAATTTCACAGAGAAATTTTTGCTACAATAGAAACTATTAAAAAAAAAAGTTTTGTCCAGTAATCCCCAAAATTGGAAAGAACCCAAATGTTCATTCCTGCAAAGCTTAAAAATAAGCTAAATTAAAGCAATATATTGTTTATTATTTTATATTAACTTAAAACATTATATTATTATAATTATATTAAAATTATATAATACTGTTATATTTATTATATTGCTTAAGGATATGTACATGTGTGGTAAAAGTATAAAATCAAGTAAAGGAATGATAAAATGATTTCCCCATGTAGTTATTTTTCAGAGTAGGCAGTGAGATGAGTTTAGGGAAAAGCACCCAGGTTGCTTTATATTATACTTCATTCTTACCTGGGAGTTACATGTATTCTTTGGTTAATATCAAATATTATTTAAAGAAAACACTTTTTAAAAGTTTACTCTTTTGCTGTAATACACTTGGGTTGCCCTAACAGATTCCACTGGGCACCTTCTAAACAGCAGATACTTATTTCTCATTGTTCCAAAGGCTGGAATTCCAAGGTTCAGGTGCTTGCAGATTTAGTGTATGGTGAGGACCTGCTTCCTGGTTGTTATATGGCCATATCCTTGTGTCCCCACATGGCTGGAAGGCAAGGGAGCACTATAGCATGAGGTCTCTTATAAGAACACTAATCCTATTCACTGGGGCTCCACCTGTACCACCTAAGCTCTTCTCAGCATCTCATCTCCTAACACCACTGGGGCTTAGGTTTCAACACAGGACACACATTTGGCCTGTAGCACATGTTGCTTAGTCGCTGAGTTGTGTGCAACTCTTTGTGACCCCAGGGTCTGCAGCTCACTAGGCTCCTCTGTCCGTGGGATTTCCCAGGCAAGAATACTGGAGTGCGTTGCCATGTCCTTCTCCAGGGGATCTTCTTGACCCCGGATTGAACCCTGGTCTTCTGCTTGGCAGGTGAATTCTTTATCACTGAGCCATGTGGGAAGCCCACAGTACTTGTGGAGAATCATAAATGTACCCCTATTGAGGTGAATTAAAACACTCTCCTAGCATTATGTGAATAGCTATGTCTTTTTGAGGGAGATATTTAGTGGTGTAACGGAAAGTAAGCCAGTATGTGGAATGTTATCTGATTTGGACAGAAGGAGCTGAACATCGCTCATTTCTTCATGGGGCCATAAAAAATTATTTTTCAGTGACTTCTGTATGTGTTTGACCAGCAATCATCAGTAAAATCTTGTGAGATTTTTTGGTACTCAGGATACCAGTATTCAAGCAGATTTTCTTTCGTCAAAATTACACATGACAGTTTAGTTTAAAATCAGCTGATGTATTATTGCTACATTTTTTGTTTTACTAAGAAACATTAAAAACAACTAATGAAGTCTTATTTTAACATAGTTTATTGATTCAAATAAGATTTTGATTCCACTTCCATTTTATTCCTTTTTATTTTAAAAGCTAAGGGAAAAAATTTTTCCTATGGCTTTCAATCTATAGAAAATGAAATGAATTCTAACTTTATGGTGATAATCATAAACAGTACATTAGGTTTTCTGTAATAACATGTACCATTAAAAAGCTTCATTATGGCAGCATCTTATGATCTTTACATTGCGACGAGGAGGAAAGGAGAGCACTCAGCCTGAGACTCTCTCGGCGCTTTTACCTGTCGTGGGCCCGGCAGCGTCACAGTGGCATCGGTACGTGCGGCCCCTTCTGCGCCCGCCGACAGAGACAGGCAGCTCTCCTGTCACTCTGTTCCCACCTCGTGTAACTGGAAGGACTCCCCGAAGCCAGCCTGTGTCGCGCAGTCCTAGATGAGGTCTTCATGGGTGCTGACCATAAAAAGTTCATCAAAGTAATGAGGCGAGGAGAGCGCGTAGTGCTCATGGGCAGAGCTCAGCACCAAGGAGTGTGAACTGGCTCCAGCTGTGACAATAAAACAGCAGGTGGCTGCTGTCATTAGGGGTGGCAGATGAGGCGGGGGACTAACATGCAGCCCACAGAACCCTCATTTGTTAGCCATCGCCACTGTACCATACAAAATAGCTTCCATCTCAGTCATTTTTACTTTGCAAAATATCATACGTAGCCAGAGGAACACTCGAGCCCCGTGTACACACGTCTCCTCCCCCTCCCGACAGTCTGGTCTGCTCTGGTCTGACCTTTCCTCCCGTGACGTTTTCTTGCGTTCACTCCCCCCTCACCTTTTTGCCAGAAAGTGCTACTTTATCAAGTCCTGTTGAGTATGGCTTTTATTATTCCAAGAATATACTTGAATTTTTTAGTAACGGTGCCATTCTTGCCCAAGTGCCGCAGCTCTTTAGTGTTACGGGGTATTTACTTTGTCAGTGATGATAAAATGAGCTACTAGTCCTTTTGGTTTTCTGAGTTTCCTTGCCATCCTCTGAAGAAATTGGAACTGCAGTGAAAGAAATAAGAAGAAACTAAACAACAATGTACAAAAAATTGTCATGAGTTTCTTGAGGTGCCATACCATACATTTCATAAGTCACTTTGCTGAGTAATTTCAGTTTAGGAAGTAAAGCATAGTGTTGTTTTGATAATAGTGGGTTTGCAAACATTGAAGCATATTGTTATGGTTGAAAGTATATGAACAGGCCCAAGTTTTAATATCTTATTTGGGGACTAAAATCTCTAAATAATAGAAGCCATTATTTTCCCTTTAATACTGTAGGGAATGGAAATTAAATTAGTTTGAGAATAAGAAACTGGAGAAACAAAGCATCTTATTGCCAACTATAAGAATTAGATAAGTATGGAAGTCTGTCACCTTTCTTTTGGAATTTTCTAAAGCAAACTGAGGACAGAATTCATTCAGCAAAGAAAAAATATGTTTTTATATAAAATCGATTGTATTTGTGGTTATTGAGGGGAGAAAGACAACAGCTGGTTTAACCTTTGAAGATCAATTCTGGTTATTTTGTAGCATCTCTGTTACTCCTGTATTTATTAGCTGGAAGAGATTCTTTTTTTTTTTTAACCTGGGGATTTTTTGGTTTGTTTTTGTGTGTCATTGGACACATGCGGACGTTTTAGAATTTATGAATCATTCCCATAGTTGCTGCGTTTGAGGCTCACGTTACCCCAGGCTGGTCAGCAATAGCCTGTTCACACTGCCGTCTGCATTCTTTTGTTTTGGCCTGTCATTCATTCTTTGAGCATTTCCTTCTCCTGGCACAGTAAGATACCCCAGGCCTAGAATCAGCTTTTTTGCTAAGAGTGCTAGATTCTTTTAAAGGAGAATTATTTTTTTTTAAGCCTGAGTGCTAGATGAATTCACTGGTTTTGGAATTTTTTATTTTTCAATAAGCAGACTTTTTATTTCCAACAGAATTGTTTACTAAAGCATATTTTCCATTTACAGCTCTGTTCATAGGAAACATATTGAATACTATGTAAAATCCATACTATCATTTTCCAGTTCCCTTATAGTTTGTCTGTGAAATAGTTTTCCAACCTCTCTTTGCCTATATCCATGCTATAGTCTAGTCATAGTCCTCATTTTCTCAAATGGGCTTACTTTTCCTTATAATTTGCTTCTGCCAGAAACTGCCCCTCAGAAAATTCTAGTTATCTTTATGTTTTACTCTTTCTTTGAAAGTATCCAGAATTCTTTTAGGCATTACTAAATCTCACCTACTTAATCATTTAACAGTATTTTTGGCCTATCAAGATACACAATGATATTCTAGTCAGTCGTTTGTATTTCTCTTTTTACTGATACGTAATATGTGGAAACTTTAGAATGAATATCTAAGTGAGTGGTGTACTTTGTTCTTTGTGAGCAGAGAAAAAGTCATCCACTGTTCAGTTTGATTCATCTGCATATAATCTACTGCCTGTCTGTATAGATTTGCTTCTTCTAGACATTTTGTAAAATTGGATCATATAATATGAGGCCTTCTGTGCCTGGCTTGTGGCATGTTTGCCAGATTCATCCATGTTATAACATGTATCAGTACTTCATTTCTTTTTATAGCTGAATACTATTGCATGATATGAATATAGCACATTTTCTTTGTCCATTCATAGTATTATGGGCATCTGGATTGTTTCTACTTTTTGGCTATTGCTGTTCTGAATATTCATGCAGAAATTTTGTATGGACATAGGTTTTTCAATTCCCTGGAGTACATACTTAGGAGTGGAATTGCTGGGTTATGTCTTCACAATATGTTTTAACTGTAATATATTGTGTTTGGATCCATGAACATGGGCTATCTATCTGTTTACTTAAGTCTTTGGTTTTCTTTAATGATATTTGACAACTTTTAGTGTATATCTTGCACTTTTTTGGTTAAAATTATTCCTACATATTTAAAATGTTTTCATAATTTTATTTTTTCTTTATCATTAGTGCATAGTATACCAATGATTTGTTAAATGTTAATAATGTATCCTGCAACATTGCTATAGTTGTTTATTAGTTTTTTGGTTGATTTTTTTAGGATCTAGTACCTGGTCATGTCAACTGTGAATGCGTATCCTTCTCTCTTGCCAATCTGGATTTCTTTTTGTCTCTTTTTCCTTGCCCAAGTTCCCTGGCTGAGACATCTTGTACGGTGTCGAATAGAAGTGATAAAAGCATAAATCCCAGTTTTGTTCCTGAGCTTAGAGTGGTATCATTCATTTGTTTACCATTAGTTGTGGGTTTTTTTGTAGATAATCTTGAGTTTGTCAGTTTTGATGATCTTCTCAAATGAGTAACTTTTGAGTTTGTTGATTTTGGCTATTTTTCTTCATTGTTTATACTCTAGTTTTTGATTTCCTTCTCTCTGCTTGTTTTGGGTTTTGTTTGTTCTTCTTTTTCTTGTTTCTTAACATGGATAGTTAGGTTGTTGATTTATTTGAAGCATTTCTTCTTTGTAAAAATAGAGATTTTATAGCTGCAACTTTTCCTCTCACCACTGCTTTAGCTGCTTGTAACTTTTGATATGCATTTCAGTACATATTCTTAACCTTGTTTTGGGATGCAGTTAATTCAGTTGAAAACAGTTTCACATTTTGTGCTTCACTTTCGAGTAGGTTCGAACGGATCTTGGTGTGTGGCTAATTCTTCCCCACTGCTGAGACCGGTCTTTCTGCACAGTCTGGCCCAGTGTGGGCACTGACTTGTGCTGCTCCTTCTGATCTTTTCTGCATGTTCCTGTATTACCATGTGTAGTGCCTCACACGCCAGTGTGGTCAACGGTTAGCTGAATGCACCCCGCCTTCCCTCTGCACATCTTCAGTTCTCTGTGTGTGTAGGTTGCTCCTCTCAGGAATCTGTCTTCCGAGTTCCGGCTGCCTGATCTTGATGTGGTCTCATTTTGTCTCAAGGCAGGGACTCTGTTCCTCTGCTGCTGCCTCCCCCAACTTTGTTAACCAGTCTGACAGTTGTCTCAATCAGATCACTTACTTAGTCTGATGTCCTATGTCTTAAAAATTGTTATTTCATGTATGTTGTTGGTTTTTTAGTTTTCCATGGGTAAGGGTAAATCCCTGTCTCTCCATCTTGTAACTTTTGAATCAGTCAGGCATTTGGAATATACATATACATATTAGTTCAGTTCAGTTCAGTCACTCAGTCATGTCCGACTCTGCAACTCCATGAACTGCAGCACGCCAGGCCTCCCTGTCCATCACCAACTCCCGGAGTCCACCCAAACCCATGTCCATTGAGTCGGTGATGCCATCCAACCAGCTGTCGTCCCCTTCTCCTCCTGCCCTCAATCTTTCCCAGCATCAGGGTCTTTTCCAATGAGTCAGCTCTTCGCATCAGGTGGCCAAAGTATTGGAGTTTCAGCTTCAACATCAGTCCTTCCAATGAACACCCAGGACTGATCTCCTTTAGGATGGACTGGTTGGATCTCCTTGCAGGCCAAGGAACTCTCAAGAGTCTTCTCCCACACCACAGTTCAAAAGCATCAATTCTTCTGTGCTCAGCTTTCTTTATAGTCCAACTCTCATATCCATACATGACTACTGGAAAAACCATAGCCTTGACTAGATGGACCTTTGTTGGCAAAGTAATGTCTCTGCAGATGGACCTTTGTTGGCAAAGTAATGTCTCTGCTTTTTAATATGCTGTCTAGGTTGGTCATAACTTTCCTTCCAGGGAGTAAGCGTCTTTTAATTTCATGGGTGCAGTCACCATCTGCAATGATTTTGGAGCCCAAAAAAATAGTCAGCCACTGTTTCCACTGTTTTCCCATCTATTTGCCATGAAGTGATGGGACCAGAGGCCATGATCTTAGTTTTCTGAATGTTGAGTTTTAAGCCAACTTTTTCACTCTCCTCTTTCACTTTCATCAAGAGGCTCTTTAGTTCCTCTTCACTTCTGCCATAAGGGTGGTGTCATCTGCATATCTGAGGTTATTGATATTTCTTCCAGCAATCTTGATTCCACCTTGTGCTTCTTCCAGCCCAGCGTTTCTCATGATGTACTCTGCATATAAGTTAAATAAGCAGGGTGACAATATACAGCCTTGACGTACTCCTTTTCCTATTTGGAACCAGTCTGTTATTCCATGTCCATTTCTAACTGTTGCTTCCTGACCTGCATACAGATTTCTCAAGAGGCAGGTCAGGTGGTCTGGTATTCCCATCTCTTTCAGAATTTTCCATAGTTTATTGTGATCCACTCAGTCAAAGGCTTTGGCATAGTCAATAAAGCAGCAATAGATGTTGTTCTGGAACTCTCTTGCTTTTTCGATGATATACATATACATGTATTACTCTGTGTGTGTGTGTGTATGTGTGTGTGTGTTGTGACTAAAGTTCAGGGATTTGGTCTTATACTTCAGTAGGAGCTTTTCATCCAGTCTCTGTAAAGTGTTATTGTTGCATCTGATGTTGGAGCTTGAAATCTACAGGGTAGGCAGTTGAGATGTGAGAAAGGATGTAAATTAGGGAGAACAGAGCAAGATGGAACCCACAATCATGGGTTGGAGCCCTGAGGACAGATGGAGTCCTCTGAATGTCAACAAAGGTCCATCTAGTCAAGGCTATGGTTTTTCCAGTGGTCATGTATGGATATGAGAGTTGGACTATAAAGAAAGCTGAGCACAGAAGAATTGATGCTTTTGAACTGTGGTGTGAGAGAAGACTCTTGAGAGTCCCTTGGACTGCAAGGAGATCCAACCAGTCCATCCTAAAGGAGATCAGTCCTGGGTGTTCATTGGAAGGACTGATGTTGAAGCTGAAACTCCAATACTTTGGCCACCTGATGCAAAGAGTTGACTCATTGGAAAAGACCCTGATGTTGGGAAAGATTGAAGGCAGGAGGAGAAGGGGACGACAGAGGATGAGATGGTTAGATCGCATCACCGACTCAATGGACATGAATTTGGGTAAACTTTGGGAGTTAGTGATGGACAGGGAGGCCTGTTGTGCTGCAGTTCATGGGGTCACAAAGAGTCGGACATGAGTGAGTGACTGAACTGAACTGAATGTTTTCATTGTCTCTTACAGTGAGGACCTGGAGAGGGGGTGGTGGTGCTTACAGCAGCCGGTTTCTTCCTCAGTTGCTTATATGTGTACAATTGGACCAGGAGTCAGGAAAGCCCCTTGATTGTGGAGAGGGGAGTTTGTTGCTGCTTTATGACAGTCAGATGATCCCGATGATAAGTGACAATACCTATGAGCCCCAATTGCTCCACTTCCGCCCCCTGTATTCTGCCCCCAGACTCTCTCCTGGTGTTCCCTAATTGAGTACATCTTAGGAGTGGAATTCCAGTAAGTGTGGTTTGGCTTATTCATGTCGTCATGTTTCAGAGCCCCCAGACTCTATCCCTTGCCATCTGTGCACCTGTACATGTTGTCTTCATCTGCATTTAATCTCTTACCAAGACAGAAAGAATGCTCTGCCTCTGCCCATCGTGGTGCACAATCCAGTAGACGACCAGCCCTGCCCCATCCCCTGAGGAGGACATACAGGCCAGTCTTAGGGGGATCTTCATTCTTCTTTCTAATTCACATTTTCTCTTTGCTTTCTGTAACTGAAATAATGAGTTGTAAAGCTAACGCTTGTTAACATATCTTATTTTGGATAAGGGAATTTTAAAAGGGAAAGGAAGTAATCCAGAATTTGATATTATTTCAAAATTCCTGAGTGTTTCTTATTTCAGTTGGTTCACTTAGTTCATTTTATTGTAAATTGTTATAGGAAAATAAGTCACCCAGAGCTCTTATTAATCGACACTTGTGTGTCTCTTCAGTGCAGCAGTAATTGATGGTGATGATTATCTCCCTGAAGCACTCTGTGTTTTTGATATGCCTGCTGAATCATTAAATAAAGTTTAAATTCTGTTCTATAAAATTTTATTATTAAATACATTCTATTGTGCTTTAATTTTTTGTTTAATTATGTTCCTCAAAAGACATTTATCTTAACTGTATATGAAACTTGATATAAGACACAGATTACCCTTATCTGCATATATCTTGTGATGGTGTGTTCAATTCAGATGGTTGTATCATTTTGAAATCTCAGTTTGGGGCTCTTGTTTATACATAGCTCAATAAATTTTTGTTTGGATAGGCATATTAAATTGGTAGGATCAGTTTCAGTTCATTTTCACATAAATTGCAACTTGAATATTCTTGTTTACCAAATAATATTTTGAAAGTAATAAATTTTAAAATTCCCCAGCCCTAAATTACCATTAAAGCATAAGTGCCTTTACTAAGCCTTGGAAATAGCACTTTTGAACAGTTTAGCACTACACCCTTGCAACTCCTCTAATGGAGATGACCAAAGAACATTTCTCATTGAGTGTTAGATTATGTGTGAGGCTCGGAAGCGGCTGTCCGCTTGTCCCATGGGGTCAGCCTTGTCTGATTTCCTCTCATACAGGGCTGGAGGCACTGGTCACCACCCCCCTCACTGACGTGGCTGCGCTTAATGTTATTGTATTGTCAGTTTACACAAAATATCCTGGAAGAAATTTGAAGACAAATTACATGTAAAAATAGAAGCCTCCTTTTTGGTTAATTTATTGATTGCTGTTTTATTCCTTGACGTAAACACCCTCATGTATTATAGCTCTTGCACATTTAATCAATAAAGACAATATCAGAATTATATGCTTGGATAGGAAGAGACTCTTAATTTATTAATAGCAATCATTTATTGAGGCTTACTGCATTTCTTGCAGTATTTAGGCACTTTACCCTAGGCTTCTGTATACTGTTTATAGAAATATTTCCATTTTTATATTTAATTCCATTATACCTCAATTTTTTATTTGGAAACTGAGGTTAGTAATGCGATATATCTGATAATTCCTGGCAAACATTTGTTACCCTATTTGGCATAAAGTATTCACGCTCCAAAATGGTGTATTTTCTTAGTTTTTGTTCCTTACTCCTTGCATAGACTATGACGGAGAAAGTCTTCATGGTCTAGAAGGGGGACCCGGGATTCAGGGCGTCCCTTCTCCATGGAAAGCTCCCATGCTTGCGCTCATGCTGGCTCGTCTTCCTCCCGCTGCGGTCATCATCATCACTGTAAAGCCAGCGGCCAGCTCCTGGGGGCGCTCTGGGCGCACTTCCTGCCGCGGCGCCTCCCAGCAGCCCCAGGGAGGGATGGCGTCCTCGCCCATCACGGGGGGCGGGACCCCGCCGTGGTGGTGGGGCGGGGGGGGGGTCCGGTGCCCCCCAGGTCTCAGGCTCCGCTTTCCCTGAGGGTGCTGCACGTATTGGGATTTCTGTTGACCACGTTAGCAGTTTCCTTTCCGGGGATAATACCTTATAGCAACAGGAGGTCCCACCGTTGTTGAGGAGTTGACGTCTAACAGCTCCAGGTAAGGGGCTGCTCTGTGTTGAACTCTTTGGAAAGTTTTCAGTCGTGTACCTTACGGTCAGTGTCTTCTCTCTCACCCTTCCCTCCTGCCTTTCTTCCTAGTGTCCCCTCGAACGTGTCTGACCTTGCTTGTTTTTGCTTCCTCTTCTACATATCCTTTCCTTGGTTGTGGCAGGCTTCCTTCTATAGTTTATGACTAATACTGTTGTTTACTAAATTCATTGTATCTTTTTTTCACAATGTAGGTATCAGTGATTTCATTTTGCTTTACATTTCATTGTTATGATCTGAATCAAGGTCAAGTCACTGTTAATTTCGGAGCCTAGATTAGACCAGGTTTTTGACTTTTGATTTTCGTATTTTAAGAATATCTTGCTGATACACTTAGTTGTATAGCAGAAACTAATCAAAGAAACTAAACTCTAATTTAAAAAAAAGGTTCTGCTTACCTGTGTTGTTTCTTAAACTCAGAAATAAAAAACCTTTCATTATGAATTTCCTTGCTTATTTTGGCAGGTAACTTTTTAGTTGAAAAAAAAAAAAAGAAACCAAATCAGACGTGTGAAATAAGGCTCAATACCTGAATCATAATTTATAAGATAGAGAATGACAGGGTGACTTAGTGACCAAGTACAGTGTGTGGTCCCTGACCAGACAGCCTGTGCTCAAATCCCGGACTCCGCCCTGCACTAGCTGTGCAACCTTGGGGAGCTACTTAAAGCATATTTAAAGTGCCTCGTTTTCCATCCATCAATTAGATTGTTTTAAGGGTTAACTAAGTTGGTAGACTCAGAACAGATGTTTGCAATCTCCCTCTCTACAAACAGGTTAAAAATACAAAACAAAAAATGCCAAATATGTGATTGCTTTGATAACCGTATATGCGACACAGAATAAGAGACACAGATGCATAGAACAGTCTTATGGACTCTGAGGGAGAAGGTGAGGGTGGGACGTTCTGGGAGAATAGCATTGAAACATGTATATTATCAAAAGTGAAACAGAACACCATTCCATGTTCAAAAAAAAAAAAAAGAAAAAAAAAGAATGTAGTTAATATTTGGAAGTCTTCAGTGTAATATTACATTGAAGATGATGCTGTGAAAGTGCTGCACTCAATATGCCAGCAAATTTGGAAAACTCAGCAGCGGTCATGGGACTGGAAAAGGTCAGTTTTCATACCAATCCCAAAGAAAAGCAATGCCAAAGAATGCTCAAACTACTGCACAATTGCGCTCATCTCACACGCTAGCAAAGTAATGCTCAAAATCCTCCAAGCCAGGCTTCAACAATATGTGAACCGTGAACTTCCAGATGTTCAAGCTGGATTTAGAAAAGGAAGAGGAACCACAGATCACATTGCCAACATCCATTGGAACGTTGAAAAAGCAAGAGAGTTCCAGAAAAACATCTACTTCTGCTTTATTGACTATGCCAAAGCCTTTGACTGTGTGGATCACAACAAACTGTGGAAAATTCTGAAAGAGATGGGAATACCAGACCACCTGACTTGCCTCCTGAGAAATCTGTATGCAGGTCAAGAAGCAACAGTTAGAACCGTACGTGGAACAACAGACTGGTTCCAAACTGGGAAAGGAGTACGTCAAGGCTGTATATTGTCACCCTGCTTATTTAACTTATATGCAGAGTACATCACACGAAATGCCAGGCTGGATGAAGCACAAGCTGGAATCAAGACTGCTGGGAGAAATATCAATAACCTCAGATATGCAGATGACACCACCCTTATGGCAGAAAGCGAAGAAGAGCTAAAGAGCCTCTTGATGAAACTGAAAGAGAGTGAAAAAGTTGACTTAAAGCTCAACATTCAGAAAACTAAGATCATGGCCTCTGGTCCCATCACTTCATGGCAAATAGATGGGGAAACAATGGAAACAGTGACAGACTTTATTTTTGGGGGCTCCAAAATCACTGCAGATGGTGACTGCAGCCATGAAATTAAAAGACGCTTACTCCTTGGAAGAAAACCTATGACCAACCTAGACAGCATATTAAATAGCAGAGACACCACTTTGCCAACAAAGGTCCATCTAGTTAAAGCTATGGTTTTTCCAGTAGTTATGTATGGATATGAGACTTGGACTATAAAGAAAGCTGAGCAGCAAGGAATTGATGCTTTTGAACTGTGGTGTTGGAGAAGACTCTTGAGTCCCCCTTGGAGTGCAAGGAGATCCAATCAGTCCATCCTAAAGGAGATCAGTCCTGAATATTCATTGGAAGGACTGATGTTGAATCTGAAACTCCAACACTTTGACCACCTGATATGAAGAACTGACTCATTGGAAAAGACCCTGATGCTGGGAAAGATTGAAGGCAGGAGGAGAAGGGGATGACAAAGGATGAGATGGTTGGATGGCATCACTGACTCAATGGACATGAGTTTGAGCAAGCTCCGGAAATGGGTGAATGGACAGGGAAGCCTGTCATGCTGCAGTCCATGGGGTTGCAAAGAGTTGGACACATCTGAGCGACTGAACTGAACGTAATACTAAGGTCTTTGGGGTATAATATTTATAGTTCTGACAATACTAGTAATTGCAATAATAGACCAGATCAACTCTTAAAGAAGTAAGAACCCACTGAAGTCTCCCCTTGCTCCTTTGTGCAGGAGGTGGTGTGTGAGTGAGCGTATGTGTTTGTGCCACCACCTCACAGTTTCTCAAGAACACTGTTTCTGATTTCTGAAGCTGATATTTTATAAAATCTAAGAGCTCACTGCTGGTTCTTGGACACAGAATGTTTACTTTGGGGAGAGTTGTGACACTTAGAAAAGTTTTTGTTTCTTGTGAATGAACCAAGGTTTTCCAAGTTTTGTTTCTTTATGGGGAATTTCAATAAACATAATATTTATTTTCATGAAGAATCAGAGACATTTAAGGAAATAACAATTATAATGTTAAATGTTAAAGAATTCTTGGTAATTTTAAATTTTGGGATGTTGATAATTTGTTTTTGAAGGGAGTTTCTTTATGTGAAATATAAGGGTAAACACATAAAATTTGAAAGTAGTCAGTTCTGTGTGATGATTATAACCATATAGACAATAGCATTCTGATAAATTCTGCCTAAAGATACTTGAGAAACAGTGAAAGTCATACTTGGTCTGGCTTAGCAATGACTTGGTAAGATGGTTTGAGAAATGTAGTTTTGAAGTGTTATTTAATACCCATTCACTTCTGAATTTTGAAGTAAGCAAATGTCATAGAACTGTATATTTTTCCTTTATTTTCAAGGTAAATTTTTTGACAGATTTGAATTCATGTGAAGTTCAGGCTTTTCTATGTTCCTGTAAGTTTAGTGTGCTCATTTATAGGTAAGACAAATGGATGAAAAAATTTTTTCCCATCAAGTCATGGTTAAACAGCATAATTGGAAGCTACTTGCAGATATATCGGCAGTGATATATAATGTATTTCATTTTATGTATTATGTAAATGAAGGTTTAGTATTTCATTTAGGTTCTTAAAATATTGTACAGTGAATTTTACATTATCACACTAATATTAGCATGATCTTGATTTCTGACACTGAGGGTACCATATTTTATTTATTCTTGATTTTGTTTATAATAAAACCAATGTAATTTATCTCAGTTGACTGTTGTTTTAATAATGATCAGCATCTTTATATTTATTTCTAAGTATAATTATGCTTGTTAACTGATCATACATATTTATTTTTGTCTGACCTGCTTTATAGGTCATTGATTTTTAGTTTGTACCCTCATTATATGATAAATATTTTCTTTTAAATATTATGAGAGCTTTCCTAATCTCAATGAATTAAAAGAAAAATCTTGCCCTGTATCAGCTACTTGGTTTTTCCCTTTTAGAAAGCTTCATACTCATTTGTAACAGTGTTGAATATACTATACTGATTTTATTTGTGAACACTTATTTCTGTAGTATGTCCTTTTCCTTTTTTCTTGTTTTCCATGAGGGTATAATCTTTCATTAGTCAGGAGGTGTGGAATGGTGGGAAGAGCTCGGTAGAAAGGTCACCAGGCATGAATCCTACTTTTACATTTTCAGCTCCTTTGCCACATTTTCTTGAAAAAGTCAAAGTCACTTATCTTCTGTGAGCCTCAATTCCCTCTTCTCTCAGCTTGAGCTGATAATGCCTCCACCAGTTACTCATTCAGGAATGCGGAGCCATTGAGGAAACATAAAAACGCTGTGTAAAGTGTGAAACATCATTTTGCTTTAAAAAAATTTGCTCATTATAGAAACACAAAGAGTGTAAATAATCTAAAACTAAATCTCATTCAGAGCGAGTTTGTCCGATATTTGCTTCTCTTTATGTATGTTTGTATCTGTCCGAATTCAAAAATGTACTTATATCTACATGGGATTACATTGTATGTATACTTTTGTCCCTTTTAAGCTAACATCTTCTGAGAAATGTTCTGTACTTCTTATTGATCAGAATATTCTGATCATGCCACTACTATTGCACAATAGCGTGTTTTCACTTTTTTGTCAGAATTTTCATTTTTTTTGCCTTAGTTCAAGATTCTTTCCTGAGGGTACATTGAGAAGGTAGCAATAGCTCGTTCAGAATGAAGACTGAAGACTAATATTTGTTTGCTTAAAATTTGGTGCTTTATTCAATTCAGAAAGGAAGCATAAAATGTTTATGAGCTGAGCTACAGTATGAACGTATTTTTAGGAAGGTTGTGTGATGGTGGTACATGGGGTGAATTGTAATGGAGAACACCTTGAAGCTACAGCATGGCAATAAAATGGTTTGGTCTAGGGTAACTCTGGTTGAGAGAGAGAAGCATAGTCTTGAGAGGGAGCAGTTGTGAGGAAGCAATTGATGACTTACACACATGAGCATGTGATTATTAAATTGGGAAGCTGTTACAGTTGTAGAATTAGGGAAGTCTGGAGCAGCCTTTTAGTGATGGAACGATCGTGACTGAGTGTTGGACATGTTTTAAAGATTTATTGGCAATTCAGACAAGAAAGAATGCTGGGTGGAGATACATATTTGAGAGTCATTCACTTAGAGGTTATGTGTTGAAGCCCAGGAATTGATTTATACCTTTGGAATAAGATGGTGTGTGACTAGAAGTATCACCCAAAGAGGACGAGAGGAGGAACCAGCATTGAATGATGCGAGAAGCAGGAAGTGTTTGAAAGTGGTTGAGAAGGATGAGCTCCAGAAGCAAGTTATTAGAATTTGAGACAGCGATAGAAAGTTGTGCTTCTATAGATAAAATGCAATTCCTTTACAAAAATATATTTACACACCATTTGAAAATACATTAGAAGGTATTTTAGAATAAGGAAAAGATATGACCTATTGTTACAATGAATGCTCAAATACCAAGCATGGCCTTATGTTTGAGACCCTCGGTTTCCTTTTCTGCCCACCATCTAGTATTTGTGTTTATTGAGAGGGCTTGGACTCAGTCATACCCCAAAACCATCATCATAGTTAGCATTTAGGTCTTGCTTTCCCAACACCACTCCTTGCAGTAAGAAGCCAGGGCTGATCCAGGTCTCCAGTAGGAAAAGGACGTGGTGAGCCTGGAACATCTGTTAGAAAAATAAGGAAGAGCCTGAATGCTAGGGGGAGGGTGTCAAAAGGACACAGAAGCTAGCTTTTGGGGGCTTTCATTGACCAATTTTAGGGTAGTATGACAACTCCAGAGCATAGTAATGATAACTGATTATAAAGCATGGCATAAAAGTGAAAATCCAACATTCCATTTAAAGTACTCTTCAAAGAGAGCCAGAGAGAACAGACAAGACAGAGACAAGGGCAAAATCATGAAGTTCTTTATGGAAGAATGCCAGCTAATAAGTGTGGAAGGAATGGTAGAATTAGAACACTGCTGTTCTGCGGTGCACCTTATAATCACTGAGAAGAGTGAGCCTCGGTAATAAGCGCTTTGGGAGCTGGTTGTTAGGAAACAGGTTGTTCACAGTGTCAGCTTCTAGAGACCCCCTGCATTCCTCGGCTCACAGTCAAGTCCTTCATCTTCCAAGTCAGCAGCTTAGCATCTCTGTGGTCTGCCCTCATAGTCGTGTCTCTTTCTTAGCTTCTTTCTTCTGTCTCCCTCTTCTGTGTCTAAGGACACAGATTACATTGAGTCCACCCAGATAATACAGGATCATTTGCTTATTTTAAAGCCAGCTGTTTAGCAACCTTAATTCCATTTGTGTGCCATGTAACCTAAGAGGTTTCACAAGATTAGGATGTGGACACCTTTCAGAAGCCATTGCTTTGGTGCTGTGAAGTCACTGGGAGAAATGCACACTTATTGCAGTATTAAAAATTTCTACTTCATCTGTCATTTATACCTATACCATTAAAAATGGAAATTAACATGTAAAACTATAGTACAAAAACAATTATTCATTTAAGTTCATTTTCAGAACGGTAATACCTAATTAATCATAAAAAAGATATATCAAGCAAAATGGCAAAAATTTCTATACTTTTTTTATTTAAATAAAAAATTTTTAATTATTTTTTAATTGAAGGATAATTGCTTTACAGAATTTTGTTGTTTTCTGTCAAACCTCAACATGAATCAGCCATAGGTATACATATATCCACTCCCTCTTGAATCTCCCTCCCGTCTCCTTCCCCATCCCACCATCTAGGTTGATACAGAGCCCCTGTTTGAGTTTCGTGAGCCATACAGCAAATTTCCATTGGCTATATGTTTTACAGGTGGTAATGTAAGTTTCCATGCTACTTTCTCATACATCTCACCCTCTGCTCCCCTTTCCCCATGTTCATAAGTCTGTTCTCTATGTCTCTTTCTTCACTGCTGCCCTGCAAATAAATTCTTTGGTACCATCTTTCTGGATTCTGTATATGTGCTTTAGTATATGATATTTATCTTTCTCTTTCTGACTTATTTCACTCTATATAATAGGTTGTAGGTTCATCCACCTTATTAGAACTGACTCAAATGTGTTCTTTTTTATGGCTGAGTAATATTCCATTGTGTATATATTCCACAACTTCTTAATCCATTCATCTGTCTGTGGATATCTAGGTTGCTTCCATGTTCTAGCTATTATAAATAGTGCTGCAGTGAACAGTGGGATCAGCTCAGTTCAGTTCAGTTGCTCAGTCGTGTCCAACTCTTTGTGACCCCATGGACTGCAGCACTCTAGGTCTCCCTGTCCCTCACCAACTCCCGGAGTTTACTCAGACTCATGTCCATTGAGTCGGTGACACCATCCAACCATCTCATCTTCTGTTGTCCCCTTCTCCTCCCGCCTTCAACCTTTCTCAGCATCAATGTCTTTTCAAACGAGTCAGTTCTTTGCATCAGGTGGCCAAAGTATTGGAGTTTCAGCTTCAGCATCAGTCCCTCCGATGAATATTCAGGAATGATTTCCTTTAGGATGGACTGGTTGGATCTCCTTGGAGTCCAAGGGACTCTCAAGTGGGTTACATGTGTCTTTTTCAATTTGGTTTCCTCAGAGTATACACCTAGGAGTGAGATTGCTGGGGCATATCGTGGTGTTACTCCTAGATTTTAAGGAATGTCCATACTGTCTTCCATACAAGTGATATTTGCTCCAAAAGTCAGATCACATTATTGATAATATATTTTTGTGCATCTTAAACTTACATGATCATGGGGGAATGATCATGATCATTCTTCAGAGAATCATCACTTAAGGTTTTGTTTATACTTTCTTTTTCAGTCATAGGGATTTTATTATATGAATTGACTGCTGCTTATAAATATGTATAAAGTGATGAAAATTAAGTTGACTGGCTTGTATTGATTTTGTACTCAAAGGAAACTAGATTCCTTTGGTTGACCAGTACTGCTGATTTTAAGGCAGAGGGAAATCTTTCAAATTCCAAGTGGGGGTAATAAGAATTCTTAGTGTACCTTCATCCTTATTTTAAAATAGATGTCTTATTTCTCCTTGCTTAATTCTGGTGTTTTCTTTCTCTGTTTCCGAGACCTGGCTCTGGGATGCTCCTGTTTGTGTGTGTGTGTGTGTGTGTCCTGTTCTCTCCAGTCATGGTTTTGTATTGTATTTGCTTTAATAGATAAGTCAGATCATCTTTCATGACTCACAAGTGAAGAGATTCTGCAATGAGAAAATCTGAGCAACTGAATGACGTGGTTTTTATTGTATCTCCGTTCAGTATAAAAAAAAAAAAGATTTTAAAATTTGGAAGTTCAAATAGTCCCCGTGGAGATTTGGTTGACTCTGGTTGTGAATGTGTGTCTGGGATTTGACCAGGTCTCTTCTTTCGTGCTGGTCCTTAGTGCAGACCACCGTCATCTTTGCCTGGGTTTTACTGCCGGAGCCAGTTAGTTCATCCCTCTCTTTCTGCCCCCCTGCCGCCCCATCCCCAGTGTATTCCAAGCAGGGCAGCTGGAGGCCTGTAATGAAATGTGTGTCCTCCGTGTCCCTCCTCTGTTCAGACTCTTTCCTGCTCACCCGAGTGCCAGCCCCGGCTGGTGGCCCAGGAGCTCGGTGCCCTCACCAGTTCCCTCTGCCCTCTGTCCCTCAGGCTCATGCCCCAGGTCTTTCTGGCCACTGTGTCCTCCGTGGCCTCTGTCCCTTGCTTGGGGGAACACCCAGCTCCCCGATGTTCACTCACACTCCCGAGTCTCCCAAAAGTAAAGTGCTGATCCTCTGCTGAGGTTTCAGCTCTTCCTTCTCTATTTTGTTCTTTAATCCCACCCGTTTCACTCTTTAAGATGCTCTGTGTCGTAGGTGGTGGTGGTGTCCTGTTTCCCTCACTGGGTTTTACAGTTTCCAAGGCAGGGGTTTGTCTTTGTTTGATCACCTACTCACCCTGGTTGCCTAGACTGTGCCTGCCTGGAGCCGATCCTGTTTAGTACACACATCAGTGTGTGCACGTGTGATGAGCAGGATTGATGCGGGAGCCAGGCGGGCTGAGTGCTGCTTCATTATGATGAGAAGCCACAGGTTTTAGAAGGAAAGCTCCGTGAAGACACGGCTTTAACTGTCTGATTTTGCCTCCTATATGGAGAACCTGCCAATGGCTGGTACCTAGGAGGGAGAATAAGTGGAAACAGAATGAAAAGTCTAAAGTCATGTGGGCTCATTGGGAGCAAGGCATTTCAGTTGTATGGTTTTTCTGATTCAGGATTATTTTTGTTTTATTTCTGGTGGTAGTGGTTTTGTTCAGTAGCTAAGTTGTGTTCAACTCTGCAACCCCATGGACTGCAGCATGCCAGGCCTCCCTGTCCCTCACTATCTCCTGGAGTTTGCCCAAGTTCATGCCCATTGAGTTGCCATGTCCATGGTTGCCATCCAACCATCTCAGCTGTCTCACCCCATACCATTTCTGGTGGTATCTAGATTATAAAATTTCCAAGACAATTATTATGTTACTGTATTAATACTCTTATGGTGGCAGTGAAGTATAAGCTCCAGTCAGTGCTCTCAAATTACTGGCAATATTATTATCATGGAGGTAGGTAAGTTCAGTTGGTCCTGTTTGACTTACACTGTTTTACTGAGGAAGACATTGAGACTTTTACACTAATAGTACTTTGGGCCAAATTAAAAGAATTTGCTTAATAGCAGGTTGTGGATGAATGAATATTTTGCATTTGACTACAATTGAGCTGTGTTTTCGTATTGTAAATTCTTCCCCATAGTAACAAAAATTATTAGGATATTTACTATTATAGACACTCAGCAGATAATGTCAGAATTTTATAAGAAGACGCTTTCATTCTCTATGTAGTTTAGTTCGTTCCCCTGTGCAGTGTAATATTTTTGTTTACTTCTTAAACCTGCAGCATTTTAAATAATAACCTTTTTTTCTTTTTAAAACTGTGCTGTGGTCTGTAAACTCAAATCTCTTAAATCATACTTGGCCATATAAATAAACTGTGCATTGCAACTTTGGGTTCTTAACCTTTGCCCTTTGCTATTAGCTTTATGTTTTTTTAATTATAGGAAAATAGAGGACAGTAGGGAAGTCATGACTTAAATGGACTGTTGTTATTATGGTATTCTTTTTTAAGGAAATTAAAAATATTATTTATTTTGTTCAAATCAAGTGAAACAAATATAGTATGTCTTGTTACTGTTATTTTACTAAGCATTTAATGTCACCATAGTTCTTTGATTCTTTATGTGTAATAATGGTTTTTCCATTTTATGGATTGATGGTGTGATAGGTTATTTATAGTTGTAAAGCATGTGTTGTTCATAGTTATTATTAATGTATAGAAAAGAATGAATATTATTTTCAGTGTATACAAATGTGTTACTTGAATAATAAACTCACAGTCATTAAAAAAATACAGACATTATTTTAGCCTCAAAACTGAGGTTCTCTATATTTTATGAAAATAACCAGAAGAGACCAGACATGAAAAGAATCATTCACATTTTTAAAAAATGTTTCAGTCTTGGCTTTTGACACCCATCTCTTCCATAAGGCCGTAATACTTTATATGGTCTTGTGTTGCCCGTCTGTGCAAACATGTCCAGATGAATTCAGTGTTTAATGTTAAGAATCTTATAACATGCCAATTTGATTTGTAGCCCTTCATATCATAGAATGCTAATTAAAATCATATTTTTGCATATGTCATGCCTTTCATGTACATATGCAAATAGATTCTGTTGCCTTTCAGCTATTAGTAATTAACTTTATGAAGGACAGCTGTAATACATAATTAACAAAAATGTTTGCAAGCCCTTTTACGTTGAAAGTTACAACAGTAAATTTTTATTTTTTCACTTATCAAGAGAGCTCTTTTAGTCTGATGCTTTGGAATGAGATCTAAGTTGTTTTAAACAATCACACGGCATAATTAAATTGTGTTGTACTGTATTCAGTAGAAGAATGGTGCTGTATGCAGTGGCTGCTGATTCCTGTCCATTTCATATTTATGTCAACAAAATTGAATTAAGTGATCTGATTTGTGTGTAAAATAAGATAGCATGTCGGGTAATACTTTTTGTTTGTTTTAGTTATTGATATCTTCTGGGCACTTAAGTACATTTTTTTTGCATGTGTTGCAGACATGGTAAACATCTATATCATTTTAAAGAACCTCTCTTCAAATCATTACCATCTTCTTAAGGAAGCTTCTTGAAGGCTATTCATTTTCTCTTTTATAGTCCCTTAAATATTTAATAAAGTGACATTTTCTGAAACTCATTTCATGATTGAAGTGTGGGATCAACTAGGGGGCAGGGCATGTGATACTGATGTGTTGGTTTATCTTTCTTACTAACTGACAGTGAAGACAGTGACTGAAGAGCTGAAATCATTGGTTTGGTCCTTGTTCGTATACACAAGTGAGAAAATGACCCAGTGAATTGAAATGCCGTTATTTCTTTTGGTTTTCCGGTATTGCAGTATATCCGTCTACCCAACTTTCTGCTTAGAATGCAGTGCCATTGTAATGTGCATTTTTGTGTTACAACTATATATGTTTATAAATATATATATATGTATGTCTATTTTTTTTTAATTTTGCACGTATTTCTAGTAGAGAATTATGTTTTAGTTCTATAATAACTTTTTGTCTTTTTTTTTTCAGGGTTGCATTTGTTATGAAGAAACACTTAAATACTCATCTATTAGGCAAACATGGAGTTGGCACACCAAAAGAAAGGTAATTTTCATCCATTTAAAATAATTTAATTACGATAATTACAAAATCATTTTAGATTTTGTTTAGTGAGGTGACTCCTAGAGTTTTATCCAGTGAGTTCGTCATGTTTTACACTAGTGGTACTCTCGTGTTGAATATCATATATTATGCCATTCTCCCATAAAAATTTCATGTAGCATTTTAATTTTAGAAAATTTGATCTAAGCATATTGGAAAAGATTTGAAGGATTTGATTTTTTTTATCAATTTGTGGAATGACCTTGAAACAGAAGACTGAAATTAAAGGGAGTCAACCTCTGCAAATGCATTAGAATGAACTAAAATAAATATGTAAAACCAAACTATTTTCCTTTGAACTTTGTGTATTTTTATTTTGAGGTTTTAAAATGACATTTTTGAATTCTCACTGTAGAATTAAACATTGCTGATTTGAAAAAGAAATACATCTTGTGTCATCTCCCAAATAATACTATGGTTGCCATGTCATGAAAAATAACACTACAATTACGATGTCATCAACTGCCAGGTTTCCTTTCTTCTTGCTACTGTATCATAATTAGCTGCATCACATAGACTTAATTATATTAGGTGAGCTGAAATATAGCAGTGTCAGCTCCCAGGTGAGCCTGGCTACTTCTGCAACTTTTAATCTTTAAAACGTGCAGCTCCTTCAACACTAGTGTGAGCACCCTCACCTGTAAAGACCTGGTAGGTTTCCGACTTTCCCCAGATCCTCAAAGACAGTATGTGAAATTCTGCAGACACTCCTGTAAACTTTTGTTTTCAATAGGGTTGTAAAATGCCAGTCATGATGCAGTTTGTTCTGTCACACTGTAGCATATGGCTTCTTCTGCCATGTTTGTAAATATTTAATAAATTAAGAAAAATTGAAATACTCATCAATATTTTCTATATTCACAAGAAATTTATCTGGACTTTTCTATTCGTGGCATATTGTTTTCTTAAGCATTTTGGTTTGGACATGTCTAATATGTCAGAATATTGGAATGTTACGTGTGCCTACTTTCTGCCTTTTGGTTTCTCGTACTTTTCTTTGTCACATTATATTTAATCTGAGACAAAATTTATGTGTTGGAGAGATCCTGGATGCATTATTATTGAAATTTGAAAAATTTTGTCTTATTTGAATTGGAATTTTGGGCTTGTCGAAGTTATGTTTTATAAGCACTTAAGAAACAAAGCATCTGTAGTTATTGTGTTCTTGTTGCTTTCATTTGCATTATCTCGTTAATCATATTACCATAGTGTGGTGGTTTAGTTGCTCAGTCATGTCCGACTCTTTGTGACCCCATGGACTGTATCCCGCCAGGCTCCTCTGTCCATGGGATTTTCCGGTCAAGAGTACTGCAGTCGGTTGCCATTTCCTTCTCCAGGGGAACTTCCCAACCCAGAGCTCGAACTGGGGTCTCCTGCATTGCAGGCAGATTCTTTACTGACTGAGCCATCTCTGAAGCCTATATTACTATATTAGTGGTGCATTATTTTTCTAATGTTACAGAACTAAAGACAGATTGAGGAATATACAATATCTCATAAATAGTTAAGTGTTAGAGTTATTTTTCTGATTCCAATTCTCGTGCTCTTCCTCATGGTGATTACTATATTTCACATTGAAAATCTTTACATACAGGTACTTAGGGTGTTTTATTCACAAAACATATTTGAATGACAACATTCAATCTAGATTGCATGATACAAATAAAATATTTCCCTGCTGTATAACTAGTATATATTTTGAGCTCAAATGTATCATTTTGGTTTTTATTTAGGAATTAAAAAAATTTGAATGTATTTGTTCATATTGTTTCACATTAATGAAAAATTCGTCACCTTGTACATGTATTTGTCCTACAGGCACCCTAAGCATAGTAGATGTCTTCTCTGTGTGGTCCTGGGTGTTTGAAAATTCCAGCTGTACTCTTCGGTTTTTCGTTTACCTTTTCCTGTGCATTCCAGGATAGCTCTCTGTTACTTCCCTTCATTTCAGTCCCTGATACAAAAAGAAAGGCTAAATACAGGCAAGAGAAGGATTGCATGTCCTTCTCCCCTTTGAGGTATGATAAGCTTTTTCTCTAACATTGACATGATTTTTGTCCTAAAATCAGGAGATGAATCTCAAATGGGCACGCATTCCTCATCTTCTGGATCATTCCTTCTTAAATAGTCTGACTGCAGAGTTCCTCTGAGCTCAACATTAGATTGAATTGTTTCTCCTACTGAAATTCTCGTGTTTGAGTGGGCCTTTTGTTTATAATATCTGCTTATTGATAGGGCAGTCCCTCTTCTTGCATAGAGAGGCTGAGTTGGAATGCCAGGGCCTCAGCCACAGCATAATTTCCTAATAGATGTCCATAGCTGGGGAAGACTAAGATGTAAGTAGCAGAATCTAGCCTGAAGAATATCAAAGGCTCCTTCCTTCCAGTGCACCTTCCTCACCTCCTTGGAGAGGGAATTGATGCCTTTTAATAGTCTTAGGAAACAAAGAAACTCTTTATCAGCATGTTCAACCATCTCTTTGGGCAGAACTGTTCTCTCAATTAAGTTAAACATTTTTTCTTACCTATTTAAAACATTAATGCCTTGCTATAGTTTTGCAAGCTTGCTGTATTTTAATTTCTCTAGGACAATGTAATCAGTTTATTCTTTTTATGTTTTGAATTTGATTCTCCCCTCTTATGTGTTGCATATTATGGAAAATAGTAATAGAAGTTAGCTAAATAGGCTGTGACAATTAAATTAATAATGCATTTTGTTTGCAAGTATTTAGGCCTTGTGCTTTGACTGATATATGCAAAAATGATAATTTATTACAAATAAATTCATATTCTTGCACTATAGTTTGATGAACTAATAAATTTTGTCAGCATGACTGTCATTAGCCACAGAAAAATAAATACTTTCAAATATATATTTTTGACTCCAGGAAACACCTGAGGTGATTGCTTGTATAAGAGCAACTTTTGTATTCCTAAATTTGCATGAACTTATTTTAAGGTAGTATATTACTGTATTTTAGAAGTCTTGTACACATAAATATAAACAGCTAAATACAGCCACATTCAGTTCACATTCCAAAATAATAAGCTGATTAATTGGCGAGTTCATTCTAAAGTATTCCCTATTTTAAATAAGTAATTCTCTTTATAATATAGTAACCAGACTAGCTTTATGACTCTTTGAATTCACTAATAGTAATCTAGAAAACAAGCTTATCCACAATTATCACAATTGAAACTGCCATAATAAGTATGTCTTATGTGAAAGCCAGGTGCATATTACAATAGAAGGAGATAGCATTTGTAGTTCAGCACTTGGAAATCAGCTGGGCTTTGAATGACTGTGGCGATAGGAGGAGAGGAAACAATTCACTCAGAATTTCTGAGCTGATAAGTGGCTTTTGTGGTGTCTGGGGCAACATCAGAAAACGTCTGCACTGGCAGTGTCTCAGGAAGGCTCATGTGCTCCCAAAACCAGTTTTCCCAGTAAAGGATTTTAAACTGGACGTGGACATCAGAGACTCGAGGAGCTAAATAATGTTCTTATTTTTTCAAGTTATTAGTGAATATCTAGATTGAAACCTTAGTATTTTTTCAACAAAGCAATTTTTGGAGGAGTCCGGATATTCCAAGTCTCAGATTGTGCCTCATTTTCAGCCCCTAGCTGTGGGGTGTGTTCAGGCCCCCAGGGCGGGCCCAGGGCTCGCCAGTGTTTTTGTTCCGGTGAATGGGTTTCCCTCCTTCAGATGGCTGAGCCATAAAATTTTTCCCAAATTCTCTCCATCAGACGTTTGGAACTTGTGGTTAGGCATCTTTCTTTTACCAGTATTTTTGAGCTTATTGATAATAAAATCTTTCCCTCACACTTTTATATGGACCAGATATTATCTAGTCTGAGTGTGGGATAGACATCCTGGCGGCCCTGATATTGTCTCTAATTTGCTATGAGCCACTGCTACAGGGTCCTTTGGAATCTGTCTTGTCTCCTTTATGGAGAACTTTCGTATTTATATGTTAAAATTGTATGGAAGCATCATCATTGTTTTGTGTCTTTCAGTTTAGAGGGGCTCACCCTTTTTCTTGAAGCATGAAAATTCATCCAAAATCCAAACATTCCTGGAAAAAGCGTATGTACGTCTACACACACAGTTTTTATTGAAACTTTGCCAGTGATAGATACTGTGGGTTGATTAGAAACTTAGATTACTTTTAAATGAGAGAACACTACCTTTTCTAAAAACTCTGAATTGCACGTATTTAGGTAGACTCAAATTTTTCGTATTAGGAAAGATTCTGTTCATAATGTGAGATGAATTCCTATTGTTGTCTCGTTCTTATCCATTTTAAATAAGTAACTTGCCTTTTGGCGAAGTTGGTGTTGCTTGTGTTTTCTCTTCTTCAAGGATCAGCCGTTTTCCTTCCTGTTTGTTCCGTGTGCATTTCTGTAAGGTACCTTCTGTTTTCTGTCTTCCCAGTGAAACAGGCGGCTTACTCTCACGGGAGCGCGCGGTGTTTCCTCCCGGGTTGAGTGTCCTTCCTCTGGTCTCTGAGCCGTGTTCTTTGCAGCGCTTGTGGGTCACGTGTCTGTCGCTCAGGCCTGCTCTCCAGTCACTGCTGTTGATTGGTTTTCCCTCTCAGTTCTTCTCTTAATCAGTGGTTAGTGTGATTTTTTTTTTAAATGAGGCACAATTTTGGAAAAATTAAGTGTCTATGGGCTCCTCTCTGATTTAAAAAATATTCATACGAGAAATAACTGTTGAGACAAAATGGAGGAAAAACATTTCAGTTCATTCTATCTTGGATTGCTTGTTTTAACGAGTGGGAGGTTGTTCTATTTGAGTGACTTACTATTGCTTCTGCTTGAGCCGAGGACACCCTTTCTTCTGCCTTCTCCCATTTCTCCTTCTTGTCATCTGTAGACAGTGTCTAGTGTATAAATAATATCCTGTGATCATTTAATATCATTTTATTTAAGGAATTTGGATGGAATAGACAGATAACCCTGCTAAATAATTACGTCCATGTGGGAAGATAGACAGAAATCACATCATTTACTCAGGGTTGTTATTTTTAGAAAACTTTCTTCTGTGTTTTACCGGCTCAATCTGACCATTTATAAAGGTTCATAAGGAGATGAGTATATATTTTCCACCAAAGTTATCTTATTAGTACTTGGGTAGTATTTCTAAATTAAATGGACAATTTAGATATTCTGTGATTGCCTATGACAAATGTTTTCTTACTGAAATGGGTATATTCTATCTCCTACTGTATAAATTTTCGAGGTGAACATTAGCAAAAGTAAGCATCACTGGTAAGAATATTGGGGTTTCAGCTTGTCATCTGTTTGTGGAAGTTTCCAAGTTAATTTTTTGGGGAGGTGTTTGGGCCAAGTTGCAGATGGTTCTTATGACTCATCTGTGAGGGGACAGAAAACGCCTAGCTCGTAACTGCCTTGGGCCCCTCAGTTTCCATGAAGCAATGTAAGCCCTTACTCCTGCTTCCGCTGCTTAATCCAAAGCCGTGTGGAGTATCTCAATACCACGTGTATGTCTGATAGATTAGTTTGCTATTCTGAATAATATTCCTCCCACTCATTTCTCGTGAGTGGGCTTTCTGTGCTGTCCTTCCATCAGGACAGCCCCTTACCTTCATCCCGTTGTGTTTGCTTTCTTCCTCCAGTCACATTTGACTGGTCTTGTACTTAGTTTTTATGATAATGACAAATCTCAGAATGCTTTGAGAAGTCATGTCTTTATTGTAAAGATCTTGTTCAACATGCTGCTCCTGGACATAGAGCGTATCTTCCTAGGGAGATGGTTGGGGGCAGTTTCTTTCTGGTCTCTCTTTCAGGAAGAGGTGTGCCTTTCTGAAACAACTTGTCATTTTGGTCTTAAGTACTAGCAAATCATGTGTATAATTGAGTCTTCCTCCTTATGTTTACTTCTAGAAAGCTCAGTGCCAAAATTGTAATTCATTTCGAGAAAGTAGGATGGACTTCATGGAATGCATTTTATTTACTACTGTTATTTCTAGTTTCATCTTTTTTTCCCTTATGGGAAATTCCCATTTTATGTGAGTGGTATATTTTAACAACTTCGTATAAATCAAAGCTCACATAATTCAAGGGAAGTTTTGCAACAGGGATATTTGTGAGGTAGGGTCAGCATTTGTCTGGGAGGATGCGGTCTCCAGCCCTGTGCTCTGGGGGCATCATGTCCAGCAGTGCATAGCACTGTGATGAGACTTTTTAAAAACTCTCCTTGCGAATATAGTGCACTTTAAATGGTGCTTTTTACTCTTCAAGATTGTCTGTTATTGTGAGGAATGCTTGCTCCTAGAGTGTGCTGAACAGACATGGCATGTCCTCCCCCGCCAAAGAGGGGAGGGTTGCTTCACTTTTATACCAGGGTCCTTGCTCTCTGCTCTGTCAAAAGTGATCACTGCTCATAGTATAACACAGCTGTGCTGATAAAATACTGGGTCGACTACTCTGGGGGAAATTCTCCTGTTAGTAGAGGAGAAAGCCTGGGTGTTAAGAGTATATATGTGATGCAGAGATACAGGACTGTTTCTACTGTTTCTAAGATTTATTCTTTAATTTTAAGCTAACATTTGATTTCTCTGTGTTTTATTCCATGAGCATTGAAACAGACATGAGTATTATATGAGTCTTGTTCTTCAGAAGATATTGTAGGTTATGCAGTTATCCATAGTATGTAAAAAGAAAGGCTACACAATGATACAAAAGAAAGGTTTAGAAGAGGGAACAATTAATCCTGCCTCAGAGGTGTTCTGGGGGATGCTCATGAAGACGTCTAGTTTATTTATTAATTGATTCTCCCAGTCAGCATTGACTACATCTACTGCTGTTGTGTTCCAAAGTTGAGCTGGCCTATCGTGTTTGCAGATCATACACCCTCTGGTCCCATGCCCCTTCGATTTGGGGTTGACAGACTGAGGCTAAGGATGCAGGGCTAACACACCTATAAAGGGAAGGGGGAATTTTATCAGGTGGAAGGTGCTGGTGAAAACACAGCAGAAGTGCTATTCCTGAGAGTGTCTGGGCCGGCTGGTGCTTTAGGACAGGCCTTTCTGAAGGGGCGCCTTTTAAGGGAGGCCCCCAGTGAGGTGTGTGCGATCTTGGCTGCTCCTGCTGCAGTGCGTCCTGGGGCTGGGGCAAGGGAGAGGACAGAAAATGAACAGGTAGGATGCCAGCTTAGCACTGTTTAGGAGGGGACCACAGGTGGGAGTATTCCTTCAGAGTGGTGATGGAAGGGGCAGTGAGATGGAACCCGGCTGGAAAGAACCAGGAACGCCACTCCAGCGTCATGTCTCACTCCACACAAGGGGAAGCCCGTAAGCCATTGGCGTGGAGCTCAGACCTCAGGGAGGCGGGGGCCAGTGGATTCCCGGGTCACGTCGCAGAGATGTTTCCTGGACCCTTGCCCGCTTTCCCTGCTCCCGCTACTCCCCTCAGTGCCAGTCGCCTCTCACCTTTCATGCTTCGAAGCTTGCCTGCAAATAAGCCCTGTAGTCATTGGTTTTACCGGCAGACCTTGTTTCCCGGTGCTTCGCGAATATTGCATTTCTTACAAATTAAAGGGTTGTGGCAACCCTGTGGCAAGCAAGTCTATCAGCTCCATTTTTTCCAGTAACATTTGCTTACTTCTGGTTTTTTTGTCAACATCTGGTAATTCTCACAAGATTTTAAACTTTTATTATTACTTTATTTTATGTTGACCTCCGATCAGTGATCTTTGATGCTATTACTATGACATGAAGGCTTAGACGAATGGTTAGTTTTTAGCAATCAGATATTTTCTAGACATAATGATATTGCATCCTTAACACAGTATAGTGTAAACATAACTTTTATATGCGCTGGGAAACCGAAAAATTCATGTGACTCCCTTTCTTGCTTTATTGTGGTGGTCAAGAAGGAACCCCGTGGTATTTCCAAGGAGGGCCTGCATTTTGTTAGACACGGTCTGTTCCCAGCTCTGTAACCTCCTTCTCCCTTCCGCTGTGCTTTTGTTCTTCCTGCCCTCATTGCACTCCTACCATGTTTCTTTTCTCCTGATTGTCAATCTAAGTCATTATTTTATTTCAAGCTTCAGCATGAGGTGCCTGTCTTCTATGAGTTGCTTCCTTGTCTATTCCATCTCTAAATTGTCTTTATTTTTTTTTATCATATTCCTATGGAACCTTGCTGAATAAAGAATATATACATACACAATGACTCAGTGGTAAAGAGCCACTTTGTTTGCCAGTGCAGGAGATGTGGGTTCAATCCCTGGATCTGGAAGATCCCCTGGAGAAGGAAATGGCAACCTACTCCAGTATTATTGCCTAGGAAATCCCACGGACAGAGGAGTCTGGTGGGCTACAGTCCATGGGGTGACAGAAGAGTTGGACAAGACTTAGTGATTAAACAACAGCATATATGTAATCATATATGTATATAAGAATATATATGTATATAAACTCCATCTCCCAAAGCAGAAACCCAAAAAACTATAATGATACTGTGTATAATTATGTAATCCAGTACTAGTTCATTGAGTTACTACACCAGAAATGTATGGTTTAGTAATGATAATCTTTATTAAATGAGGAATGCCTCCTTTTTCATCCCTATATACAAATAAGATAAAATTGAACTCTGTGGAGAAGGTGAACTATACCTTTTCTAGTATGAATGTTCTAATTGTTTTTTCATGTGTTAGTACATTGTTGTTTAATATGACAAGTTAATTTTTAAGGATTTTTGTGGGGCTACCATTTAGTTGAGTAGTTCAGTCAGATCTTGGGTATAAGAATACCTGCTCTTTTAACTCTCTTTGAAGTCAGTGAGTAAGTGATCCCCACTATGATCAATCAAATATGCTAAATGTTCAGAAGGTAGGTGTTTTCCCATGGTAGGCATCTAGAATACTTTTGGCCATTCTCTTCTTTTATTTCACTTAAATTGCTTTTAGAACACTGAGGCTTATACATCTGGACTCTGACTAAAATATGCCCAAAGCTCTTATCTTTAATTCCCAGTCAGCACCAGAATTAAAGAGAACAAAGGCCTATATGTTCACTGCAGCCTTCAATTATGCTTAATTACCAACTTTCATACAGTTTCATTATACAGTACTGACTTCTTGTGAGACTTTCTTTATATTCATGATGCCTTGCTAGTTGCTTATAAAAGTCCAAGTTTAAAATTTTTCTGAGGAATTTTCAGGAAACTTACAAGCTTTCTGAAGTAATTTTGGTAAAGTTGGATCAAAGCAATCTGGTGATCCATTTTAACAGATGAAAAACAAGAAGTTTACATTTCGTTATGCCACAGAGCGCTGATGGGAGAAATCGAGGGTTTACCCAGTATTCTCCAAGACATCTCCCCTCAGCCCCGGGCCACTGTGAGCCTCAGACCAGGGGCCTCCCCACCAGTCCTGTGCTGCTCTCTCGCTCGTGCTCAGGGCAAACAGGCAGGCAACCGCGTTCCTTATGAGGCGGGTCGGTCTCCTGGTAATCCCAGCGGTCTGCACAACGACTGCCCTCTGTTTCAGCAGGTCCTTCATTCCCTTCAGAACCATCGTGATGCCCACTGATACGTTCTAAGATGCAAGCACCTCCTAGGCTTGAATCATATGAAATCAACACTTAGGTTAAAAACCATCAAATATTGGCAATTTCCTATGAGTCAAACCTAATTCTATTTAGAACTGTTTCTGGCATGTGATGTTCATATCAAAATCTGCTTTTCAGGGAAGTAATAATTTCCATTGAGTTTTAATGTAATCCTGTTCTTGCTTTTTTTAGGGACAGTGAGCGATTCCCTAGACACAGCCTTATGTAGTATGTGGGTATAGAAATTGGGTCAGGATACTAGGAAACCCATCTCATCATACTTTGTTCACTGTTTCCACTCCGTGTCCACTGAAAGCCATGTTGGCATGCCTTCTAGGCCTGGGCCAGCTGTATTTTCAAAGCCCAGGTTTTGTCTCATTGTGAAATTCCTGCCCTGGATCTCTAGTCTATGTAATCTCTTCTTATTCCTAAGAAGACTGTACAACTTAGCACATTCTGTTTTGTTTCTCTTTATTCTTTTAAAACCAATGGGTTTGTACCCTGGGTCCACACAGATGATTTCTTGAGGATTATGGTTCCCAACTGTCCTTCTCTGTCTCAGGTTTTCAGAAGGTGATTGATCTTCAGTGAATATTGGTAGATTTAAGATATTAAAATTCTCATTGAAATTTTCATTTTTTAAGATGGACATTTTCCTAACTGGTGTAACATACGATTTATAGTCACATTTTAATAAAAGTATTGCAAAATAGTGTATGTAACTGTCTGTGGTCCTGCCTGTTAATTGCGTCAACCTCAAATGCATTCTTCCTGGGTCACTGTGGATTTATTGTCTTCTCATTTGGGAGGCCCAGGACACATGTTCTCATTCCTCAGGGTTATGGTGACATGGACATGGATTTATAGTTATACGAGTACCAAAAAAAATCATACTATATATAAACACAACATTTTTTTAACATAGTAAGTACTTATTTTTAGATAAAAACTTACTAAAGAAATTTTTAGTTGCTGAGGTTTAAACCATATCTCTGTCTCCTTTTTCATGCTAATCTGGTGCAGAAACGGATTATGGGAAATAGTAGATTCAGTGGAATATATATGAAGATTTTTTTAAAATTATACCCAAATTTTCTTTGAAGCTAATTAAAACAATTTCCCCTTTCATTCTCACAGTGCACTGTAATATTGAGAATTTTTTTTCTCATTTCACATTTATAATTTAATAATAATGGATATGCCATATGTTTTTGGCAACTAGGAAGTGGCAGTCTTACTGCTGGATATCTGGTCTTTAAAATTTTGTGCTTTCCTTTTTCTAAAAAATATTGTTGATATGATAATCAGATTTTGAAGATTAGGAAAATTTCTAACAAAAGAATTAACCCAATGCTTATTATTTATTAGTACTCATAGTAGTAGCAATATATGAACATATTCACAGTTTCAGTGAATTTTTGGTTTCTCCCTTTCTGTTAAACAGAAATCAAAAACTTTACATGGAAAAAACTTTACATGGAACACTACTTTGTAAAACCAGTAAAAACCAGATGCTCTGTCTGAAGCTGCCAGGAGGTCCAAAGACTCCATCCGTGGTGGGACACCTTCTCTGTGTCTCAGAGAAGCCTTAGGCTCCTCATCAAAGAAAGAGAATCTCTACACA
Source organism: Giraffa tippelskirchi (assembly GCF_054371585.1). Lineage (NCBI taxonomy): Eukaryota > Metazoa > Chordata > Mammalia > Artiodactyla > Giraffidae > Giraffa > Giraffa tippelskirchi. The sequence continues at coordinate 18,962,147 of NC_137288.1, read as the reverse complement.
CAGCGCCCCTTTACTTGTACACTAAGCCACTGACGTTTGCAGCTCTCACGTGTACAGTACTGTTGACACCTAGGTGCTGAGACACTGGTGTGCTCGCGTGCTCGAGTCCGAGCGCTTAATGCAGCTGGAATTCGGGCCCAGCCTTGAGGTCTCCGTGTGCTCACTCGTCATAGTTGTCTCATGCCTCTGGGGAAGTGATTAAGGCCAAAACAGGTTAATCAAACAGATCAACGTCTGGATTTGATGAAAATAAAAGAAAGAATGAAAAAAATGTTAGAGTGTAATCACTCTGAGCTAGAGATACACGGTTGGACTGAGTTAAAATCTGGAATGTAATGTTCTAGTTCTGATGTTCAGTGGAAAATTCACAGATGTTCATTCTCTTATTGGGTGAGTAAATTTAAAAAATGGGGCCAGAAATGGACCAATGATGAGCAGAGTTTATTTGGCCCAGTTTTGTGTCCTGAGGTCTGTGTAGTGAGACCCTGATCTGCCACGTTCAAACGACCCACACCATGCTTGATGGGCAACAGAGAGAGTCGGCTTTAGAACCCTCTCTTCAGTTCTCTAGCCAGCACCAGAAGCATCCCATTCAGTGAAGGAGGAAAACTTGATAAGAGTCTTGAAGAGATGGCCTCTTATTGGTAATGTTATGAATGGAAAACATCAACAAAACTGTCAATTCTTAGAAAATCACTAGTCTTTCAAAATTCATCTGAAATTACAGTAGGGAACTATTGATTCATGTGGCTATCAACTCACTTTTTATTATGAGAAAAGTTTGACTTAGAGATTTTAGTGGTGCTTTTCCTTGCGTGAGTTCAGGCTGGCAGTGGAGGGGCGCTCTGCTCACCCTGCCTCGGGCGAGTGCTTGCTTCCCAGTGAAGCCATTCTTAGAGAAGGTTGGGGACCAACAGCTGTTCCTCTGATGGAGCCGCCGTCACAAGAGGCGCGTCTCTGGAAGGACCACTCCTACCTGCTAGGAGTCGTGGTCAGCCCCCGGCAGTGTCTGAGAAAGAAGTTGGGCTGAGCTCCGTCCTAGGAAATCCCAAGATGAAACCTGCTGCTTTCAGTCAGAAATAGCTGCTTCTTAGATGACCCTTTGTTTAAATGGCGGTTCTCAGTGTCCACCACTGGTTTCACCTGCCTTTCTGCCCCCTTATCCAGGACTGAGGTCACGGCAGAACGCGCTGGGACCTTGCAGTGTGCCTCCTGTCCCCATCTGCAGAGGCCTTCACGGTCTCCATCTTCGTCTCGTCCTACCCGTGGAGACAGGGCGTGTGACACCGGAATGATGTTCGGAAATAGAACGTAGCGTTTGTTGGAAGAACTCATAGCTTTGTTCATGATTTTAAGCTGTATTTATAGAATCACTGAGATTCTAAAGGGGTTACTTAATTTTTTTGAACACGTTACCACGTTTTATGAGGGAAGGTATATTCTACGAGGCTTTCTAAAGGTCTCAGTTCATATGCCTTGCAAATGTCAGCGGCTTACTATATTTAATTTGCCCTAACATCGGGTAGCTTATTGCAGAGTAATGCAGAATTTTGGATTTTAAAGAGAACTTTACATTTCATAGATATAAAACCAGTTTCAGAGAGACTTGATCTAGACCATCTAGATATTCAAAATTTTGTCAATTGAAAGTGGTCTGTCTCCAAATTCTGTAATTTCTTTGCGTCCTTCTTTGGGGACAAAGAGCTGTGATACCATTGTTCTTTCATAAAGCTGTGCTCTTTCATGGCTGGTCTTTCATAGTTTTGCATGTAATGCTTAGTGTCTTCTCAACATCTTTAATCATAAAAATTGGTGCTTAAATATGTACAACTTAATGTAGCTATGAAAAATAAATTCTTCCCCCTTTTCAGGTGCTTATTGATGAAATGTAATATATATATATATGTATATATAAAATTAGAAAAGTCTGAGTGTATTTGTTTAAATAAGTTTGTTTTTAGTCTGAACATATTGGTGTAAAACTTTTACAGTAATGCAGTTTATAGAAAAGATAGACTTTCACTCTTCCATTTTTTTTCTTTCAATGGTGGCATCAATAATGCTAGCATTTGTTGGAATATAAAGTATAAAACAAGATCTTTCTTGAGAATATTACATCGTTAGAAACTACCCAGTGACTCTTTGTC
>NC_137288.1:18897500-18955000 GCF_054371585.1 Giraffa tippelskirchi | reverse complement strand
TGTATACCTTAGGACTTCTGAATCTGCTGATTAGATTGTATTTCATTACTGTTTTAATTCAGCTGTGATTTTCTTTGTTCTCATAATACATTTTTATTCTCACATTTTTTCCGATAAGCAAAACTTCAGTCACATTGCTCCCCTACCCTCTAACTTTTCTAGTGGTTAAGATCATTTATCTTTTCTGCTTGTCTTCTGGTAGTCTTGTTTAATGAAAGCAAACTTCTTACCACTTGTCTCCTAAAATTCATGTTTTCCTTACCATTTTATGGCCTAATATTTAAGTTTTAAAGGAAATCGAGCAGCTTAAAAAGAAAAGTGCAATATATATATATTCACATACACACACACATATACTCATATATGCTGCTGCTGCTGCTGCTGCTAAATCACTTCAGTTGTGTCCAACTCTGTGCGACCCCATAGACGGCAGCCCACCAGGCTCTGCCATTCCTGGGATTCTCCAGGCAAGAATACTGGAGTGGGTTGCCATTTCCTTCTTCAGTGCATGAACGGGAAAAGTGAAAGTGAAGTCGCTCAGTCGTGTCCAACTCTTAGCGACCCCATGGACTGCAGACTACCAGGCTCCTCCGTCCATGGGATTTTCCAGGCAAGAGTACTGGAGTGGGGTGCCATCGCCTTCTCATATATGCATATATATGTTACTGTGATGGAGAGAACCCTACAGCCAATCTTGATCGTTTCCTGTTGGGAGCATACATCAACTCAGACCATTTTACATACTGAAATTTTTGACCAGCACCTTAGTTTGTTGCCCGCATAAAACGGAAGCCCAATGTCACAGTAATTGTTTCTCTGTTGAATATGATTTTTTTTTTTGCTAGATAATTTGACCTCCTTCATCCTTGTCTTACTCTATTACTGATGAGAAAACTTTTGTGTAATATTTCAGTTTCTGATTTCAGAAACTAAATAATTATTACCGTTATTTGTAACTCAGACATAGCTTGTTAATATTCAAATTCATCATGCCAATATATATATGTAATTCTATTGATGTTTCAAAAAGTCATCCTAAAAATTTTAAGTGTTTTTCCATTCTTAGACATTTTATTAGGTCTTGTTTTCCTTTGTTCTGTTAGGAAAATAGCTTAGAAGATAAGTAGTTAATACTTTTGTTGATGTTCTGAGATAATTCCTGTTTGGGACACTTTGAAATAATAATGATAATAGTGTTATATGAATCTTGTCTTGATCATCAATGAGTAACTTTTTTAAAGTTAATCATTGTTTTAACTTGTGTATGCTGAATGATCATTTAGCTGAAAATTGTAAAATATTTAGTTTGTCATAATATTCTTTGGTCAATATATATGAGATTAATTTTATAAGTTTCATTTTGTTATCCACGTGCTTACAAAAGCTTTACAAATATGGGCCATGGAAATGATAGTTTAATTGTATCAGTGATACTCTGAATCAAAAAAGTATTCTGTCAAATCATTTGTCAGCATTTTAAATTGTTATTTTATATTTTCTAAGTGTCTTCAATTACAGCTTGAAAATGAAAGGCAGTTGAATATAAGTACACACCTCTTCAGCCTGTAACTAAGATGCAATTTATTATTTCCACCAAAATTTCATAACAGAGAGCAGATACACATGAGTGTCTCTTAGCTGGTTTGCTTTTGATGCCAGCGATAGCGGTGCAGTAGATAGAAAGCAAGTTCTAGTTTATGGGCCTCACATGGACGAGCATTCTGCCGTAGCAGTGGTGAATACCCTTAACCTCCCCAGTCACCTCTTAGATTAATGCGACTCCTTGTGGGAATGACAGAATGAGAGTGTGCATTACTTTGTATGAACAATAAACATCCCCAAAGTCTTCGGAGTACACCGGCCCTTCAGAATGGTATATGCACATGACCTTGCGGGAAGAAAATGCTCTTCCTTAGAAATACAGCCATTTCCTTTTCCCTCCTCATCTCATGTCAGAATCTCTTCAGAAATCAAAACATTTTATTTTGAAAAGAACTTCTTAATTAAATGGTTCATGCTCCCTAAAACATGGAATCAGCATGTATAAGGACAAAAATAAAATTGTAGATCACATCTCTCCAAGACGCTACTCTTATCCTGTGCTCATGTGTCTTACTGAGTAGTAACTTTTCTCACTTCTCCTGGGAGTATAAATATATGGATAGGATTTTGTATAAATGAGAATCTTAATGATCACAATATTTCACTACTTCCTTTGTTTCATTCATACATGTGGATATTATTCCATGTGATTTTATAAATACAAATTTGAATTATAATTTAGTAGCTTTATAATCTGTTGTTTATATGTATCAAGATATTACTATTGAATGGACATTTATTATGTTTCTAAATTTTTACTCTGATAACAGTGTTGTGTGTAAATCTTTTCTCAAGTTAGTAAATTGTTTTTCTTGTGTAAACTCTGGAACTGCTCAAGGTATCCATATTTTGTTACATTTGATCTGTCTTGCACTTCATTCTCCCAAAGGGCATGGTTATTATTTTACTATGCATATTTTAAGGGTGGAGAATGATGATATTTTTATTTTATATATTTCATGTAACCAAATACAAAATGTGAGATTTTACAGTAAACTTTGATTTTCTTTGCATTAGATCAGTTTTAAAATTCCTCTTATACTCATTTCATCATCCCTTTCATTAATAATGCTTTAATAGGAGACATTGACAAATATTCTAAGTGTTTGAAATATCAAGTAGTGATTATCCAGTGAAAGAAAATAATAATGCTTAATATTTTTAAATTTAGATTTCATATTTTCATGTCTACTGGTTTTATTTTATTTTTTTTAAATAAATTTATTTATTTTAGTTGGAGGCTAATTACTTTACAATATTGTAATAGTTTTTGCCATACATTGACGTGAACATGTTTTATCAAACTCTTGGTGTTCCAGGAAAGCGTTAATAATTACGTTTGTAATTGTCAAAGGTTGAGGATAAATGTGGCAGTCTACATTCTAACACAGTGAGCTGTCAGCCAACCGTGGGTGGAAGTTTTTCCATTGTCCAGCATGTAAGAATTCTTAGGTACCTTAAGATATCATACTGTATAGAATTTAGTAATGACAGATGAGGAGTGGAGGTGATAATGCTTTGTTGTCATTGTTGTTAAATAAAACCGAGACCTTTTCTGTCTCTTAGTGGGTGATGGCTAGTGAGGTTGGGGCCCAGCTTTACAAGTCTATAATTCTTAGACAGTTTTGTTATGTATAAACATCAAATGAGCCACGGGCACTCAGTCTTCCAAGGCCCATCTTGAAATGCTTTATCCCAGTCTTTAGCCATCAGACTGATGGAGGCTCCCGAGGGCCCCTGCAGTGTGGGGTTGGCCATCCTGGCACTGAGATTGTCCTGGGTCTGCTCTTCCCGATGGCTTTGCCCTTGTTGGGAAGGCTCCCCTTCACCCAGCCCTGTGGTTTGTAACCGTGCTGCCGACAGGCCGCTCCCAGGAGGGAGACTTGAACTCTCTGTCAGAGAAGACTTGCTGGAACTTCTTGAGTGTGGCTTTGGGGTTTCTCTGTATTTGGAACCAAGCCTGGTGGAGTTCATTTCCTACTGATAAGGAAGGTTGCACAGTGTTCACCTTTTGAGAGAAACTATTTCCCTTATACATATTTACAATTTTTAAATTAATTTTCTGAAATGTTTTATATGGTTTCTCTTACATCTTACTAGATTTTTTTCTGAAATTTTAAGAGGGCAGATTTTTAGGAAATGGGTCAGTCTTACCAGAAAATGTATAAACTGTTTCTGATTCCCTGTAAAAAGAAAGTTTGGTCTTTCTACTTGCGCTGTATTTATCTAAGAACCAGCGAAGCTGTGTTGTGTTACCCTGGATCCGGGTGTTAGCAGTGAATGGCAGAGATAATGTGGTTTTTATCAATATTAATACTTGCTGGGGCACTGTTTCAAAAAGGTCAGGAATGACGGAGCGAAAAATTTTCGCGAGAATGCTTTATAACGTGTCTTGAAAACATGAAGCAATTTAACCCACTTGCTTGTCCTTGGCTGCCGAGGAGAAGCTGCGTCTGGAGGGCTGGGGACCTTGCCAAGAATACAGGGCGGTAGGGCGGCGGGGGGGCCTCCCTGGCCAGACCGGCCAGGGCTCCTCAGAGCTGCCCTGACCCCGAGCTGGAAGAGGGCTGCGGGCTGACTGAGCCCAAGTCACACACGCTGCATCGTCTTCTTTCTTTCTCGCCCGTGGAGGGTACGTCTTTGCACACTTGAGTTACTTGTAAGTCATCACACATTTGTAGAGTGGTCTCCTGCTTTTCAGAGAGAAACTGTTGTTTTAATAACTACACACTCAATTTTTATTGAATTGCCATCATCAGTGATTTTTTTTTTTTTGAGTGGGGCCTCTTAATGTTTTGGGGTTAGACAGTTTTTTGAAAATGACCATCCAGTCACAGTTTCTCTCTGCACACCACGTGACAAACGCATAGCATTACCGGGAAAGCTCATATTAATTACTTTAATTAACACGTGACTTGAGGAGTGCTAGATTAATCAGCACGTGACTCTTGGTTATTTGTACCCTTGTGGGAATTTTTCGCCACCAAATGCAAATACCAGGCTGAAAATATTGCTTTGTTTGTCTGTGGAGAGAATATTCATCGCAGTAGTACTGTACATCCAAGAAAACAGAAAGTAATTAAAATGTTGATTACTCTAGTAAATCTCCAAAATGTCCTATTATTTGTGTTTCGTATGTAGTCACATTTCTGAGAAGTTAGCTTTTGCACAACAACCTACCATGATTATCTGATCTCCTCCGGAAGGTTAGCTGAGTTGTTTCCTATATTACTTAGGAAAAAATTTCTTTTCACAATTGAAAATGTCAGCATCAATTTAAAGTAACACTAAGCATGTGCTTGCTTTCTGAATATTATCCTCCAGCCACCCTGCTGAGGATCTGGCTGTGACAGTTTGATTAGATCATCAATCCTCACTGTTAACAGCACTTTTCCTGAACACCTGGGCTGCTGGGTCACATCTGAATCCAGCTACCGTTGTTTCCATGACCCAACGTGCGTTCACCATAGCAATTTACATTATGTGTGCAAATTAAAAGTTACCTTATAACAACAGTTTACTTTAAAAAATGACCTCGTTTTCCCCCACGTTAAAGTTATGTTACAGGAGTTGCGTCTTTTGTATGATGAAAGACTCTTGTAGACATAGTCACCCGCCATGATGAAGGTGTGTTTCTTTTTTCTTTTTACTTTGGCTCTTTGGATCAGAATCTCTAAAAATGAAAATAATCTCGTCTTTCATCTTCTTGTGCTATTTAGAAATCTGCTTTGATTGCATTTTAAAATTTTGGTTACATTTTACTAGATTTAAACCTAAATAAATAATTGAATTTGTCATCTATTGCTGAAAATCTTTCTGCTTTCTATTCCTAATTCTCCACTTGAACTGTCACAATGGTCTGATTTATACTTTCCTATTTATAGTCATAGCGATAGAGATAAATACCCACTTACATTTTCAATGCAAATTGTTTAGTAGCACACTGCAACATAAACAACTGTTAAATCTAGCATTATCAGATTTTTTGGTACCATAATAATCTTTTGTTTTCCTCACAACTTTTCATTTATATAATGAGAGGAGGAAAATATAAAAAATTACATCATTAAAATTTATAACTTTGGTGTAGGGGCCTGATTTCTGTTACTCAAGCAAAGTTTTACTGTGCATGTTTAAACAGTATTAAATGTTTCTACCTGATATTGGTAGAGACAGAGAAGAGTCAAATATAAATTTCGGCTTCTGTTTTAGCTGGAACTTATTATTGATTTTTAGTTTTTAATTGTTTATTATTTTAAGGCACATATGAACTTTGTATAAGCATGTCAGAGAGGTGTGTTGTTTTGGTGAGAAAATCATATCGTCTCTCCCTGATTTCTCAACTTTTTGATTCTTTCCTTCTTTCATGTTTAGTGGAATAGCATATGGGTGTGTATTAAAAAGGACTTTCCTGTTTCTGATACACTACTCTTGTTTTCCCAAAGATGTAAATCTTTTGGAGTCATTAAAATTTTTCATCCTTATTTTTAATGACCTATTACTTCATAGGACCTAGGAAACTGTTATTAAATAATACTAAATATTCCAAAGTAAGATTGTACTCTGTTGAGCTCGAAGCCACCATGTATGTGGGTAGGTTTTCTGCAGTGAGTGAGCTGTAGTCTGCTGGAGCCAGGACACATACATCCCAGCTAAGCTGCCTCTCTTCCTTGGACCTCATATTTTCATTAGCATGGCTAATGTTCAGAACAAGATCTTTGTCATCTCTCAGAAAGTCTATAACCGTTGTGAACTCCCAGGCATTTGACAGTGGCACAATATGATATGTTGAAAGTTCATTTGCTTCCTAAGCGGTTGACCTAGTTTTAATTCAGCCTTTTCTCTATCCAGCTGTGTGACCTTGTATACATTACTTTAAATCTCTGTCTCTGTATGCCTGTGTGGGATTCTAGAAAGAAAGTGAGTGCCAGGGTAACAGCACTTGAGCTCCGGTTGTGTCCATAAGTAGCTTTATTTCCTTGCGTGAATCTCTTTGACTCTCTGAATCTTAGTTTCATTATCTGTAAAGCTGATGTGATAGACTATTGTGAGGATCAAATGAGATAATAAGTGAAAAGCACTGTAAGGGAAATAAAATAACAACATGTCATAAAGAATAAGACTCTAGCAGAGAATTATTAAAATCTAGTACCTGAGTTTTATTCCTAAAACAGCCATCTTACGAACTGATGCAACCTTAACCAAGTCATTTAATTTCTGATACTCAGGTTATTGAACTAAAAATATGGGGAACGACTCGAAATTTTCAAAAGGAGTAGATTAGGTGAGGTTCAGTATGTAAGTGGCATCGCTGGTGTTGGTGTGGAGTAGGTGCCTCACGCGTGTGCATCACCTTTACTTGGTGTGTGTGTGCATATAACAAGATTTACTGACGCCCGATCTGGTTTTAAGTTCTCAGAGTGGAGTGCTGACAAAGGTAAAGATGCTCTTTTTCCTGTGGAAAAGTCAGAAAATGCGCAAGCCAGTGAATCATTTTAGAAAGCAGTGAGTGCTATGGCAGGAGTGACTGGGGCAAGAGGTCCGGGAGTGACAGGCTAGCAGCAGGCGGGATTATGAGACTGTTCAGGCAAGGCCATCCCCAAAACATGTTGTAAAACTATCTTTGAGGAAATTGTAGACTCAGGTGCCGCTGTACGCAGATAATGAAACTAAGACTCGTGGTTATTTTTGAGGCATTGTGAGTAGAAGCTTGAATGATGAGAAGGAGTGTGTCAAAGCGTGCTCTAGGCAGAGGGACTAGGGCGTGCACGCTCTGAGGCGGGAGCCCAGGACAGCCTTGGGTGTGCTGAGCAGGGTGCCTGTGGCTGTGCCCCGTGCCCGGCCCGACAGCAGCCTGCTCACGCGGGCCTCTGGGAGGTGCGGGGAAGGCTTGGCACACTTTGTGCCATGGGTGTGTGTGGGGAGGACTTGCGAGAGCAGGCAGCGCTCTGCACAGTCACTCTGATTGCATCACAGGGCACCGCTCAAGGTCTCCCCGGGTGATTTTGCAACGACCTTGACACCGGCCGCTCCCTCCACCCCCCTGCTGAATCTTAAATTGGACTTTAGTGCTGTTTTCATCCTCAGTACAGATAGTTGTGCAGGATGTAATTTCTAGTGTATGGTAAAAGTTGACATTGTAAAGTATTAGTTATGCCACTTAAAAATACATCCCACAGACTGTTAGTACCGTGGTGATCTGACGCACACTTCAGTTCAGTTCAGTCGCTCAGTTGTGTCCGACTCTTAGCGACCCCATGAATCACAGCATGCCAGGCCTCCCTGTCCATCACCAACTCCTGGAGTCTACCCAAACCCATGTCCATTGAGTCAGTGATGCCATCCAGCCATCTCATCCTCTGTCGTCCCCTTCTCCTCCTGCCCCCAATCCTTCCCAGCATTAGAGTCTTTTCCAGTGAGTCAACTCTTTGCATGAGGTGGTGTTTCAGCTTCAACATCAGTCCTTCCAATGAACACCCAGGACTGATCTCCTTTAGGATGGACTGGTTGGATCTCCTTGCAGTCCAAGGGACAGACGCTCAAGAGTCTTCTCCAACACCACAGTTCAAAAGCTTCAATTCTTCGGCGCTCGGCTTTCTTCACCATCCAATTCTCACATCCATACATGACCACTGGAAAAACCATAGCCTTGACTAGACGGACTTTTGTTAGCAAAGTAATGTCTCTGCTTTTTAATATGCTATCTAGGTTGGTCATAACTTTCCTTCCAAGGAGTAAGCGTCTTTTAATTTCATGGCTGCAATCACCATCTGCAGTAATTTTGGAGCCCCCAAAAATAAAGTCTGACACTGTTTCCACTGTTTTCCCATCTATTTCCCATGAAATGATGGGACCAGATGCCATGATCTTAGTTTTCTGAACGTTGAGCTTTAAGCCAACTTTTTCACTCTCCTCTTTCACTTTCATCAAGAGGCTCTTTAGTTCTTCTTCGCTTTCTGCTGTAAGGGTGGTGTCATCTGCATATCTGAGGTTATTGATATTTCTCCCAGCAATCTTGATTCCGACTTGTGTTTCTTCCAGCCCAGCGTTTCTCATGATGTACTCTGCATATTATCATCTATTTAAAAGATTCATGACGAAGCTCTTCTCAACCTGTCAGAAAATTTACGTTTATTCTTCTTGAACTCATAGATCTTTCCCACTTCCCCCAGAGATTTTTTTATGGTTTTTATGTGAGGAACTATTTTAATGATCATCCCATCATATGTATGTGTGTGTGTGTGTGTGTGTGTGTGTGTGTGTGTATAGGGCTTCCCAGGTGTTTCAGTGGTAAAGAATCTGCCCATCATTGCAGGAGATGCAGGTTCGACCCCTGGGTCTGGAAGATCCCCTGGAGAAGGAAATGGCAACCCACTCCAGTATTCTTGCTTCAGAAATCTTATGGACAGAAGAGCCTCTGTGGTGGCAGAGTCAAACATGACTTAGCAACTAAACAATAGCAACATATGCATGTCTACACAGTGAAATAAGGTTATTTTTTAGGATGTCTGGCCATAAAGCTCTAAATGTTCATTGTCTAGCAGGATTATTATTTTAATTTGTATTACTGATACCCAGTTGATTGAAACAACAAAATTGATACAAAATTGATAAATTATTAAACATATAAAGTATAATGTCATTAGAATTGCATCTCTTAATGAGATGAAGAGGGTTTTAAAAATTTCAATTCATGTTCCCATGGATGAATGTTATTACGTCAATAGAATGAAACAGTCTGGTGGGAATTAATAGAAAACATAAATGATATTGAGATACTATAACTGTGTGGCTTAGAAAGAAGTTCTAATGATTATTAGGACACTGTTTATACATTATATATGTTTCTCTATTGTTTATATCATGCCATTGTGTAGGATCAATTATTCTGTTTTAAAAAGTTATTCTAATGACTGCATGGTTGGAATGGATAAGTTTGCAGAAAGGTTCCCAATGAATGGATAGATGTATGCACTTAGCTAAAAGTTATAGAATATTCTTTAAGTAAAAATTAATGGTAAAGTTCCTCCTACTAGTTTGAATAAATGCTGAACAGAATATATATGTTGAATTATCTCTGAGAAATGTTTCTTGTACTGATATAATATTGGTCTCCTGGAAGTAAATGTAGAGTCTTCTATTTATTTCTTCCTTCTTGAAATCACAAAAAGTAAATACCTGAGCCAGACTGAGATGTAAGGATGAGAGCGCTCTTTCTCCAGCCTTGTCATAAGGAATTTTTTCTGTGACAAATTGTTTCCCGGGATTCTTTAAACATAAAGCGAAGGCTGAGGCAGTTCCATTCTGGAGAAGCTGTGGGCCTTTGCTGTGGTTTTGTTACCTTAGTGAGCTAGAGCTCCGCTCCCTCAGTGTTTCTTACCTATGCTGTTTGTGTTTTCTCTCCTTTACAAGTGATGTCAGCCATCAGCGATCTTTCAGGATGATGAGGCGCGATCTCTGAGCAGGAACTAGAGATGCCTTCCACCATCCTGTCGACATGTACCTGCATTTAGAACATTTGATTTAGGCCAAGTGTCCTGTGTCCCTTTTCATAGAAATATGTACAAACAAGGGGCCCCTGTTAAGTTCTGCTGGGTTCGTGGTGCCTTGATTATAAAAAGGGCTTCTTTCTTTGCCTGGTGACTTTTTACCCCTTGTGAGCACAGGGCAGGGAGGGTAAGAAGAATGCCTTTCGGTGAGAGAAAGGCCGTTGTGGTAGGATGTGGTCGGTGATCCCTGGCCTGCGGTTCTGCCTCAGGAACTTTCCTCGGCAGATCAGAAAAAGGAAGGAGAATGAAGTGGGCTGGGGGCCAGGACAAGCTGCCTGCACACCATCTGGACTCGCAGCCTCTCCCTCGTGCCCTCCGAGCCTGTAGAGATGACTTGTTACAGCACAGAGCATAGACTGGCGAGGGGAGGACATTGAGGGGAGTTAGTTCAGGCGGGAGACAGTGTGGTTTGAACAACATGGTAGGATCGTCAGATTTGGGGTGGAACCAATAGCTTTGCTGAAGGATTGATAGGAGATGAAAGAGGAGAATGAAAAATGGAATGGGTTGCCTCAATGATGATACTCTTGACTGAGATGCAGGAACCTGGAAGGACCACTTACTGAGAATTTGGGAATCAAGAGTAAGGAGTAGGGTACCGTCAGACGTTTAAGTGGAGATGGTGGCTGGCAAGATGTGTTTGTAGTTGTAGAAGAGAAGGCAGACACCAGGTCTGGAAGGACGCTGTTAGGAGGGAGAGGCCTGTACCTGTTGTCTAAAGATGACCCTGGGTGTAATTTCCCAGTGCACACATGGCTTGGAGAAGAGAGGGAAGGGGACTGAGCCTTTGGTGGTCCACTTGAGGTCAGGAGGCTGGGGGAAGCTGCAGTGGATTCAGGGAGCAGCTTGTAGGGGAAAGATGGAGTGTGGACATCTTAACACTAAGCAGCAGAAATACTGCAAGGAGGGACTTGACTTTGGGGAAATTATTATTTGTAACATCAAGACACAGAACTAGGCCTTCAGATTCTTACTGCTCTGAACTGGAGTCTGTTGAACTGGATGGTTGTTGAGATTCCATCATTGCCCCAAGTCCTAGGGTTCTGCAGTGTCAGACCTACCTCTGAAGACATGCCCGGGACCTTTGTTAAGCAGGGCTTTAAATCTGGTCATGCTGCTGACATGAGAAATCGGAAGTTCTCCTCTTGTGACTGGCCTCGGTAATGTCCTCACTATTCACAGGTCCTTCTGGAAAACGGACTAAGGATCCCAGTTCCATTTCCATGAGTGACTCCTGAGTCTTCCTCACTGTCACACTGCATATTGTACTGTTGTGTTCAGTCCACGGAAGTGACCTGGCAGGGATCCTGCATGATTGCAGACCCACTTCCCTTGGACAGTCTCTTTTGGGAGTCTTTTTCCTAAAAAATATGTTTTTATGTGTTTATGGTTCTGAGGTAGATTAAAATATGAAGAGGCTTTTACTCCATGATTTATTCTATTTTTGTATTAATATTTTTAAAAGATTTAATTTCATGGTTGGTATTTTGCACGTCATAAACTTTTATAGTTATTCATTTATGAATATGAGAGTTCTGGCATGTAGTTTTGTATTTTTTAAGACCTTTGGAGATACTGATGAAACTGTCGTGGTTATTGTCTTGTTTTATATTGTACGTATCAAAGAAGATTTATATTTTTTCTCTGAGTAGTCTCATCAGCTGATATATTGAATTGTCTTCTTAGAATGCATCAGGATTATGCTGTGAAATCCATGTGTTTTAAAGCAGAGTTTCATTATACAGTTATATCCCACTCTTAGTCTTAAAGTGTTAGCAGCTTGAGAAAAAAGCAAATAGTGCGATTAGGTCACATACCATGTCTGTATATTCATCTCATCCAGGATATTAGGCAAGTGTGGTTCATAGTTTCATGTTTTTATGAGTCACTTTAATTTTAATTTTTCACACTGTGTATGACCTAGGGGAGGAGATTGCCTCTGGTCCTCAGCCTGGCCAAGGAGGGCTCGCTGTCTGGAATCAAGGTTCATCTAGTTCCGGTCATCCCGCTGCTTCCGTGGTGTGGCTGGGAGTGAGGAGGCTGTCGCGGTAGGGCTTGGCTGCTTCAGTCTTATCTGGAGGTGGAAGTCCATGGGTTTTAGAAAACTTTCTACAAGTTTTGGTAATGAGTTGTTACTAAATCTTTAAGATAGTATTGAAAGAATTCTTAATAAACGGACTGATGCAGTAAAGTGATGCAAGAAGGAGCTTTTTTGCATTGTCTGCATGGTCTCCAGCCTTCCCTTTTACAAGAATGTGTTGTTTCTAGTCATTTTACTGGAAACATGTAGGTAACATTAAGAAACATTCATGCAGGTAACATTAAGAGTAACACTAAGGAAAATTCATATAGCAAATATCTTTCTCTACTTTAAATGGCTGTTACTCATTTTAAAAGATCCTAAATTTTGCTTATTTGAACTCTTTTTAAAGCTTGATCAATTTAAATGTAAAGTTCCCAGTGAAGTAGAAAGTCATTCGGTTTGTTGAAGAACAATCAGTGAGATTTTTATCCTCGATCACAGTTACCAGTGTCACGAGTGTCATTCTGGATAATTACAAACACAGAAACGATCAAACAAAAAAATATATTTTACTACCAAGCTGGATTTTTAGGGAATACATTTTTTAAAATAGGATTTTAAAAATAACTTTTAAAAATGATGTGATCTGATTACACAAATAATTCTTACTTATGTAATTTTGTGAAACTTTTAATTTTATGTTTGCATCTTTGTTGAAGAGACTGAAATCTATCTGTTCTATAGCACTTTTCATGTTCCTTTCACTTAGATATGGTCCGGTCCCCTCACAGCGTCCTTGATAGCACACATTTGCAAATTATCCACATTTACTTTGTTTAACAATTTTTCTAACTTCATGTTGTGAAAAAATTTTGAACACACAGATGCGTTAATGAGAAGCACTGTGATCGCTGTGCCCTGACCACTCAGCCCAGCATCTGCAGGACTGTGTCTTATCTGCTTTCATCCCCATCTTCACTCTCATATCCCCTCCCCATGGGCAGGAAGAAGCCAATTTTATTTAATTTGGGGAGGTTTATCCTTCTCTTGTTTTAAACACAAGCAAATATGGAATATATTGTGTTTTGAGGTTCAAAACCTTAACTAAGATTTTCTTTTTCAAAGTACTAATCAGTTAATAGCATTCATTTCCCATGATTATTAATGCCCTTAATAGAAGAGATTTCAGGTATCTCTTGACTTGCTACTTTTGCATTCCAGTCCCCTATGATGAAAATGACATTTTTTTTTGGTGTTAGTTCTAGAGGGTCTTGTAGGTCTTCATGGAACCATTTAACTTCATCTTCTTAATATTAATGGTTGGGGCATAGACTTGGATTACTGTGATATTGAATGGTTTGCCTTGGAAACGAACAGAGATCATGCCATCGTTTTTGAGCTTGCACCCAAGTACTGCGTTTTGGACTCTTCTGTTGACTATGAGGGCTACTCCATTTCTTCTAAGGGATTCTTGCCCATAGTAGTAGATAGAGTGGTCATCTGAATTAAATTCGCCCATTCCTGTCCATTTTAGTTCACTGATTTCTAAAATGTTGATGTTCACTCTTGTCATTTCCTGTTTGACCGCTTCCAATTTATCTTGATTCATGGACCTAACATTCCAGGTTCCTATGCAGTATTGTCTTTACAGCATTGGACTTTCCTCCACCACCAGTCCCATCCACAGCTGGGCGTCATTTCTGCTTTGGCTCTGTCTCTTCATTCTTTCTGGAGTTATTTCTCCTCTGATCTCCAGTAGCAGATTGGACACCTGCTGACCTGGGGAGTTCATCTTTTGGTGTCCTATCTTTCTGCCTTTTCATGTTGTTGGTGGAGTTCTCAAGGCAAGATACAATAAGTAGTTTGGTTAAGTTGAAACAGTTACATATTGGAATGACGAGATGAGCAAAGTCAGATCAGGTCTAAAGCCTGTTTCTGTCTGTCGTCTCCGGCTGCCCGGTGGTCTCCTGACACCAGCCCTCTTCTGCTGCTGGGTCGTGTCCATCACCCGTGTCCTGTCTGTCCCGTTTCCACCTCTCCCAGTAATTCAGGATATGACTCTACTATTTTAGAGTTTTCTTACTTTAGTGTGTTCATAGGTTATTATTGCCACAGCATGAGTCTTGCTTCCTTACCACGCAAGGGTGTGCTTCGCCTCCTAGTAACATGGAGTGCTTTCTATGTTGTTCCCATGCCTCACAGTATGTGTCCAGGTGCCAGTTCCATTTACTTCTCCACACAAATCCTCTGGATTTTTTATGCTCACCGTTATGCATATTCTTGACTGAAAGATGTAGAGTGTGCTGGAAGCTGCTTTATGAACGGTCATTCTTAGATTTGTTGCTGTTCTGCTGCCCTGTGGCTTGATCCACCCAATTAGAGACACGGCTTTGCGTCTGCATCATCCTCCTACTGATACCTGTGGCTGGGTTCTGTGGCTGCTGCTGAGTCTGAGTAGGTGTGGGGGCCAACCTCTGACTCAGCCTCCGTCAGGTTCGCCTGGTGGAAGGACTGAGTGGAACTTTCTCCACATCTCACATTTTCACTCTCAGTTCTTTTCTGTTGAAAACTTTCTTCTTATTTCCTGATGCTTAGGTTTATTTTTGCCTTTTCTTACTAATTTTAGTGTATCTAATCAAAATAACACATTTAAAAATTACTTTTCTGTTAATTCAGAGTCTGTCTTTTTTACAAAAAGTGATAATATTTTCCTAATTCTACTAAACAAAGATACAGTATATATAAAGACAGCCATCTAAGTGCTTTCTCTAGGTAGTACACTTAGAATAAAATAAATGTTATAGTATTTTTATAATGTTTGCAGAGCTCAATATAGAATTTATTTTTCCTAATGTGACAGCTGTATGATAGTATTTTTAGATTTAAACATGTAGTAAATTGTTATTGTCTTTTCCATAATATGGAAATAGCATATAGGTAAATTTTTTTTTCTTTCTGAATTCTATTTCTACAAACAAATGAGTTTGAAATTCTTTCTAAATAGTTATAATTCTTAATCTTGTTACCAATCTTCCATTAGTTATTATGCCTCACTTTGTTGGTTTTTTGTTGGGTGGCTTTGATTTATTTAATTCCTGAACTTGATGGTGTATAAGATGAAAAACACTTTATTTGTATATTTAACTCAGTAGTGATGTGACCAGATATAGCATTTGTCAGTTAAATTTATATCCATAAAACTCAGTAAGCAGAATATTATTCTAATAAGTATATAATCTAATTGCTGAGAGTATTCTGCATTTTAACATGCAAATATATTAATGGTTTTGACTTCTGGTCAATATTTGTGTCAATAAAGACACAAGCCTTTTCTAAAACTGTGGATACAATTTATGTACCTAGACACTAAGTAAGGAATTGCTTTCTCTAGACCTTTATCCTGTAACATTCCTTTTCCTTTTCACTGTCAAATTTACTAAGGACCTCATTGATTCTCTTAGATGTTTGTGTGCTAAAATCCATCTCTGAATAAAATCTCATTGCTGTTTTATGTTAATTGTTTTTAGGGTTGGTTTTTCATTGATCGGAGCTCAGTGTGCTCAGACACTCTAGCAGGCGCCTGCTCTCAGTCTGCAGAGTTGGCGTGCCAGCCGATACAGCACCGGTACAATTGGTAGTAAGCGCTGTCACAGGGAAACCCCCCCACGTGTCACCCCCACCCCCTTCAACAACCCGGAGTTCCGATTCTTTGTGAGCAAGAGTTGCAGGACTTTGCACGTTTTCTGTAATCTTCGAGGTTTTCATACTGTGTCTGAATGATGACCTGATATAAAACATACCAAATGTTTCTGTATTACTGTTGTTCCTCTTATTTCGACGAAGTTAACGTTCTTAATTCATTTTATCAGTATGTCCGACACTTCCTCTAACTTGCTTCTTGGGTTGGCAGTTGTTCCTAAAAATCACATCATTGATCTTTAATGTGCAAAAATACTTGTAATAATATGAGTATAAAGGAGTAACTTTGGTTGTATTGTTTTTTTCAAATACAAATTGCAAATTAAATAGTATACTTTTATACCTCACTATGGCATTTACTTGTACATTTGTATTAGAATTATTTTAAGACATTCATTTAATAATATTCATGTTTGAATATTAAGTATATATTAAAAAAAAGATAACATGCATACACATACATACATACATTGATTAAGACCTGAGTGCTCAGCATACCGTGGTGGTGGATTGGGGTACATGAAGGTAATGGTGAAAGTAGGAAATACTCCCAAGAAGCTGCAATGTTGGGCAGGAAGTATTTTAAGGGTGATCATGAAGTATATTTCACAGTGTGTTTGTACAGACCATTTAAAAGCCAATGATAGATTCTAAAGCTACTCTGAATTTTAAAGACATAGGATGGTGGGTTACCTATAGACTCATTGGCAGTATTAATCATATTATGTGTCTTAATTGGGCAGTTTATATATTGGCTCAAAATTTCATTCTCAGATGTCTTCTTTTATGTTTGAAATGTGTAAGGGCAGTCCTATGTAAGATGATAATTTCTCAGTGTGTAAATTTGTTACACTCTCCCAGCTTGGAAATGTGAGATGACTCTTGACCTCAGTGTACACATGGAGTCTGCATCCTACACTTCCGGAGTTTGGTTGGTCACCCGGTACCCACATCATCTTCCTGAGTTGGTCACAGAAGTCCAGGTGGTGGGCCATGCTGGCCGCGTGGGGACATGTCTGTCCCGTGGGCTTCAGCATGTGCTTTCGACGGCTTGAATCTGTGCCTGTTTCCTTTGGGTCGGATCCCCTGACACTCGATTTATTAACATGAGTTGCTCTTCAGTTCCCAACATGACTACCTTTCTTTGTTATTTTAATCTGTATCTCTTGTAGATTGTAGTGTTTATTTCTTATGCTGTACTTTATTTATGTATAATATGCCCTCAGTATGTATTTATATATAATTTATATTTAATTTATATATTAAATATAAGTATTTAATATACTTAAATACTTAAAATACTTAAATATAAGTATTTATATATAATATGCCATCAGTTTGAATTTGAATTTTTGCATCTGCATATCAAATGGCTATTTGCAGATCTATTTTTTAGGTTATCAAAAGAAATTTTTTCACTGTAATGCTTTCCTAGCTCTGACTAAAATTAGCTCAACTTCTTTTACACACAGATGTATTTTAATTCAGCAGCTGCCTTCTTACACATTTTTTTAACACGTTTTGTCTAAATCAGAAATCTGAATGCAAAATACAGCACAGAGGAATATCACATGTATTTATGGCCCTCTCTGGAGGACTGAGGAATAGATAACATTCATTCTTGTGGCTAGTTTCCAACCTTGACAGTCATTATTCAATACATTTCAATAATGTAACTTTAAAACATATTTTTCATTGTATGAAGGCCACTGAACAGGAAAAAAAAATACTAAATGTGAGTAAAGACTGAAGCATTTTGGCATGACTCTTGATAAATGATAAAGGAAATAATTTCTCTCTCTCCCTCTCCGTCTCCCTCCTGCCCTTCTGTGCCGAGACGTGTCACAGCTGGAAACGCAGCTTGGTTGTGACATGCCTTTCACCTCCCTGAGAGGTGGTGCCACATGTCAACAAATTCTGAAGCCTCGACTGAAGTGTTAGAGCACCTTGGTCAGGTTTACAGAATTTTGAGCCTCTGTAAACTTCATTATCGAAATAGTAGTGAGTGTAAAATGGAATAGGCCTGCAAGAAATAGCTGCAGATACTTGTTTCGGGGTAAAAAGTCCTCATACCATGCGTATTCTTGTTTCATCAGGGGTGACTCAATTATTCCAAGATACGTTTTGCCCTCTCCTACATAATTTTCATCAATAAAAATTCTGCTTAAAGGAAAGCACCGTTGTCCCTTCTGCATACCTTCTCACTTTCAAAGTATGCTCTGTGGGAGTGATAGGCTGTTGCCCGTGGGAGGACGTGGAGCTTACAGTGTGACTGAGAGATGCACGCTCTGTTGTGTTTCCCCTAACACTCGGGGCACGGGAAACGTGGTCGCCTGTGAGAACGTTCCTGTTAATTTTCCAGCTCTCTCCTTTACCCATCTGTGTTTAGGGACGATTGGACAGACAGGCTTGTATCACTAACCTTGTGGCCGATTGGCATCCTTTTCCTCCGTTGTTGGTTTCTTTTGAGCCCTTACACACCCAGAGGCTCCTGTAATCGGACACTGACACGGCCGTTCAGCTTTCTGTCTCAGTGACTTTGACTACTTTTGATCCTACTTCATGTAACTGGAGTCCTGTAGCCTTTTTCCTTCTGTGACTGGCTTATTTCACTTTGCATAGAATCCTCTAGGTTTATCCATGCTGAAGCATGTGCCAGGATTTCCTTCCTTTTTAAGGTCGAATAATATTCCATTGTATATGTAGACCACGCTTCCTTATTCATTCATCCATCAATGGAAACGATTTGCTTCTACTGTTTGGCCCTTGTGAATAATGCTGGTACACTATGGTACATTAGGGTGAATAAGTAATTATTTGAAACCCTCCTTTAAATTCTTTTGGGATACACCCAGGAGTGGACTTGCTGGATCAAATAGTAATGTTAGGTTTAATTTTTCGATGAAACCTCCATACTGCTTTCCAAAGTTGCTGCTGCTGTATTTTACATTCTCATTTATGGTTCACAAGGTTTCCAGTTTCTTCTTATCCTGGCTGACTCTTGGTATTTCTGTTTCTTTTGACAGTAACTCCATCCTAGTGGGTGTGACGTGGGAGAGAGCCTGTTTCAATGACATCATCTTCTTTGTACTCCTGCACTTCTTTGTTGTTCTTTTTCTCTCAGTGTTTATCGGTTCATTAAACCTAGAACTTAAAAGTTTATTTGGATTTTTATTTTCAGTTTTTTAAAATAGTTGGCGAGGAGAATATTGATTGAAAGCCTTGTAGTTGATATTTATTACTTTAAGTGACATTTTGATGACTTCAGGAAATTCCTCCTGTGGGAAGCTGAATCATATCTTGAAGAGAACAATTAAGACAGATCTCCTCCTTTTGACTTTGTTACAACTTAGTGAATGAAAATGCAGATCAATGGTTTCATTAAAGTTTTTTAGAAGCTTTATCTTGAGCATGTAAGATACCACTAAACTTTTTAAAATATTATGGTCCATTAAATTCTAACTTTAGATAAGGACTTCTTTCTGTAATATATACAGAAGTGAGTCAGCTGTGTGCCAGCATCTGATTTCTTTGGGTAATTTTTCTCTGTTTCCCCTTGGGTTCCCATGCGGTTAGGGAAGAACACTAAAGGGGCTGGAGGTCTGGGCCTCACAGTGGGCCTCCTGGAGTCCAGCCATGCCTGGTCCCCAGGTGGATGGTGTCTCCCTGCAGACAGGCATCCGCCAGCTCCACTTCCTGGCTTCCTTTCGCTCTGTGCACTTACTCAACTTGACCACGGTCATCAGGAGTGTAGACCTGCTCTCTCTTCTAACCTTCCCACCCCACCTGCCCCCTGCCCCTTTAGCGCCTCCTCCAGCAGATGGTGGACGGACTCGGTTATTCCTTTAGCGCCATTTCCCCTGAGCATGTCCTCACGGTACTTGTGGAGGAGACAGAAAATTACACCATCATTATGGGACACGAGGAAGGCCTTTATGAGGGAAATACCCTCAGGGTGTTTTATCAGCTCGTGGCCAGGAGAACATCTGCGTCATCTCAGAGTTGGGAGAGCCTCCTGCTGGGAAGGTTCCTCTGCACCAGAGGCCAGCAGTGAGGGGGCAGTGACGCGGACTGCCCTCCAGAGTGACGCCATCCCAGGACAGGTTGACACCTGGAGGGAGCTTGCTGGAGTTGGTGCTGGATAAGGCAGCTCTGAAAGCAAGGATCTTGAAGTTCAGCTTCCAGTACAAGAAACCAAAATGAAAGAAAGAAGGAAAGAAAAGTGAAAGTCAGTCAACAATGTAATCATAAAGGGGTTTACTTTCTTATGTAAAAGGCGTTCACAGGTAGGCAGCTTTGGGCACCAGGGCTGCGCCACTTGAGCCACGGCCTGGCTCCTCTTCTCTGCCTACCGCTCCATCTCAGGCTCTGTCCCCAGAGACACCTGTGGCCCAGGGTACTTGCTGGGGCTTTAGCCAGGACATCTTAGTTGCAGGAAAGAAGTTGGGCGTCTCCATCTATTTCCTCACCAGTCACCCACTTACCTCATCAAAACCCAATCCTGATGCTCCGCTGTGTAGCAGCTTGGACTGGCTCACTCGTGATCTCTCACCTGGCATCCACCTGCTGACGTCGTGGTCACCCTGTGCTCGGGGACCGTCCCTTTGCGTTGGCTTCTGCCGTACTTCTTGCCATTCTCTACTGCCTCTCACCAGCCCCACCTGTTCAGCACATGACTTTATACAGAGGTTGGCAGCACATGGGTGTAGGGCAGGCGCTCTGGCCTGATCGTCTCAGGTGGGTGTCTTCAGAAGGGGAGCTGATGCTTGCGCTCTGAACATCTCTCTGTTGGGCGCTTTCCGTCGAGAACCCTCAGGAAAGGCTACGAGTTCACCGGCTGCTCAGGTGCAGATAGTGAGCGAGGCTCAGAGAGGCAGAGTGCCTTTCAGGAACCCATGTCACATGGTGAAACAGATACTCGAACCCACAGCTTTGTGATTTTAGTATTCATGCACTTTTCCAGGATGAATAAGACAGTCAGATTTAATTTGTAGAAGATCAAGCTTGTTTGATTTTGACACTGTCTCTAGCTATAGGTGAGAGGAAAAAATAACCTTAGTATCTAAATCAGGAAGACACTGCCTGTGGGTATAAAATATGATTTTTATTCAAGGCGATTTCAAATGATGATGAAATCATTGAAGTTGTAGTAGGAAGAAAGGAAGCCCTGGGGAAGCCGTGGAGAATTTCGAATCTTGCAGTTGATGTAGGTTTCACCTAGAGCATCTCCTTCTGAACCCTCATTCACAGTAACCTGTTTCCGCCCTTGAGTGCATGGTCCTTATTTAAAACTTAAGACTTGCTTTATATATATTTATATACACATTTTATGTATATATATATGTTTATATAATATAGAAAAACATGTTATAGTTATATGTATATATGTGTAAATATGCACATTTATTATCTATTTATATAAATTATGTGTATATATATACGTGTTTGTTACATATAAGGACTATATTTTTTTCCACTGAACTGTCATATATTTCTACAGTAATATTTGAAGATTTGCCATTTTCATTAACTAGCATTAGAACAGCTATCATTGGGGTTGAGTGGAGAGAAAGTAAGAAAAACTTACAAAGCAGGAGGAGGAGAATGTTTCCTTTAAACTTAGAGCCCAGGGAATAGAAAGCGCCTCAGGCTAACACTTCACTGCTTGTGCAAACTGTGTTTAATTTTTATGTAATACAATGTTCTGTTCCAAAGCCTGCCTCAGGGAACCCCCTCTTCTGAAGGGTCGCTGGGGAAATGCCCACCATCCACTGAGGTCACGCTGCCCCGGAAGTGGTCCCTGGGCCTGGAACACCAGCTGGCTGCACCCTGGCGGTTCTCTCCGGTCAAGTGGGCGTTTTAAAGCCATCGGAAGTATGAGGAAGCTAAATAAATTTCATTCTAGGCTTTACATGAAGACCTTCCAGGAGTCAATGGGAACACCTCTGAGCAGATTATGAAGCAATGAACCGAAACGCGTTGCACTTCTTAGCCAGAAGAGGGAACAGCATCACTGACCTCCGGCACCTTCCTAGTCTCTCCTTGCCGAGTGGGGGGTCAGCAGTGATGCGCCAGGCACCATGTGGGTGCTGGACAGAGTTAGAAATGAGAAAGACCAGCTTCCTGTTTTTCAGCTGCTGCTGCTGCTAAGTCGCTTCAGTTGTGTCTGACTCTGTGCGACCCCATAGACGGCAGCCCACGTTCTTCAGAGAGCGAGTGTAAATTCTGACATTGGGGAAGTAGCCAATAAAGGTTGTTGTTCGGGCATTAAGTTGTGTCCGGCTCTTTGCGACCCCATGGCCTGCAGCCCACCAGGCTCCTCTGTCCTCCCAATAAATAGGTAAGGAAGTAAAAGGAAAGATTATTTCCATTTAATCCAACAGGTAATGAAGGAGACAGTGATGGAGGAGTTATGTGCTGGCCTTTTTTTGAAAACTCTAACCTTTAGTTAGATTCACGTTTCTAACTGAAGTTTCACGACCTTTAGCGTATGTGCTTTTCTCTCCGTGTTAGCAGCAGTAGAACACTTGATTTACCCGTACGGTGCGGGTGGATCTCCGTACAGACGCTAACAGACTCCGGTCCCGGTGACCCCTCACCATGTGATCGACACCGTCCCAGCTGATTTAGAAACTCTTTTCTAGTTCTATTCTGTTTCTGTTCCTTTGGGCCTTGTGGTGGGTATGAACCAGTTATTTTATTTCTTAGCTACCTTTTGCCAGGAGAATGGAATGATTTGGATGTGAAGAAATCTGTAACTCCTTTGCTTGTATTGTTTTTGGTAACTGTCCACTCCCCTGAGAGCCTGTTGGCACAGTTTAGGATGGAGGTCCTCACTGAGGCTCTCCTGTCAGCATAGCCTCTGCGTCAGCATTTCTGTCAAAGTCAGGCCAGATGGGGTTGACAGTGTCACCGTCTGCAGGTCTTTGTTTTGTCTCGTCAGGAGGATTTGCTTCATATTATGTGGTACAAACAAAACAACAAATACTCCTGGACAGAGGTTTTCAGACAGACTGGTCCTTTCATCGGCTAGAAGTGGTGCACCCCTCTCTCTCAGGCCAGACTGCAGTTACAGGTGAGAGACGACCAAGAGAGACAGGAAAAACACTCCTCAGCCATTTTCAGATATTAGGAGTGACACTAGCTTGCTTGGCTCACAGGGCTGATAACAAGCTGCTTTTTTCACAGAGATGCTGCCTAGTGTTGACAGTTGACCTGACGGCTCTAGCTTTGATTGGTCTTAGGAATGAAGAGGATTTTCCTGCCTTGTTTTGTTTTAATTGCTGTAGCTCTTAAACTCCTGGCGGTTACCGTGCTGAGGCGGAGGTGGAGACTTCTGTAGACGCCTTCTGCTTCCGAGTGCAGAGCAGGGTGAACTGTGCCTTCTGTGGGCCCTGAGCCTTGAGGGCTTCCCTGGGAGGCGTCCCCAGCCTTGCGCTGTGTTCAGGGGTCTGGGGGAAGCAGCCATGACTCCTCCCAGCTCCCAGTCCTCTCTCCTCTTCCTCATCTGGAAGCAGGAACCAGCACAACCCCTGATGGTCCGGAAACCACCCCCGCAGGTGTGCTTCTACGGCACATGTCTAACTGTGAATTGTACTGGGACGAACAGCACCCCAGCCCTGGCCTCTGGTCTCCAGCCTCACTCATTTCCCATCTCACTGTTGGAGGGAGGACCATTCAATTCTGAGCCCTGCTCGGATCACTCTGGCTCAAGGTCCAGCACTGGCTACCGTGGCGGTGTGGATGGGAGAGTCCCTGGGTCCTGGTCAGAGGGAGACACCCCGACTGCGTGTCCCGCTGTGCCTGACGTGATGGTGCCCGTGGAGCAGGGAGGGACGAGGGAGCACCACTGCCTGCGAGCACCGCTGCTGACGCCTAGAGGTCTCTGTTCAAGGAAGTGTGTTCCCGGTGGAGGAGGGTGTTGAGCAAAAGTGTCTTGACGAAGGCTGGCGATGTTTGTGTTTTGAGAAGGGGAAGGAAGGTGTGTCCGGGGGAGGCCTTGAAGAGGTGGGCCTCCTGCCTGAAGGCCCTGGTTCGGTTACTCTGGTGCTGAGTGCAGTGCTCACCACACCGCGACCCGGAACTGTAGAACGGACACGGTGTGGACTCTGCTGTCAGAAAGCCATTGTTGCAGCGACAGGTGACGGGAGCACGGACGTGGTGATGTGCTGGATGGAAGCAGAGGTCGCAGCGTGTCCCAGGAGTCCAGGTGCAGCTGAGCTGGCAGCAGGCCTGTGGACGAGACGGTGGAGAAGAGGGTTGCTCTGGGCTGGGCAGTCTGTGAGATAAAGAGGGGCAGGAAATTGGAGCACTAGCAGTGTGTGTTTCAGGAGGCTCAATGGGTCCCCTGTTATATAAGGGGTTCTTCAAGAAGGCTGAAGTGAAAACAGGTTACAAACTAGAGGAAGACAGTATTCTTTGAGCATTAAACTGTGAATACTGACTGACAGCCGCCCTGTTCTCCAGCATCTTTACAGTCACAGCACTTCCGGCCTCCCAGACCCTCTCCCCCTTTCTCCATGGGGATAGGGAAAAATAGCACTTGATTTGCCAGTTTAGAACCTCTCCTGCTAAGATCTGCCTCTGGGAGGCCCTATTAAGAAAGCTCCTCTCAGCAGCGCTTCCTGCTGTGCATCTCCTGGCCCTGAGTGGCTTGTGCACAGTTCTGTGTGCTACTGGGGTCTGTTCAGGTTCCTCACTGGCCCCGAGCTTGTCTGTGTTTGTGCAGCTTGCGTCCCGATGATCTGATTTTTCTGTTTCTTTTTTTCTTTTTTAATATTTGCCTTCTAACTTAAACTGCAATGTTGAAAGTTCTTTCCATGAGGGTTTATAGCCTAATTGTTTTCACCTATATAATAAGCTATTCAAAATTGGTTTTTTATTTTAATTCATATACTTTGTTTTATATTATTGAAGATTGCTTAGCATTACTTTGCTTTAGTTATTTTAATTCAAAATGGTTGGCACTGAGCACTAATATTAAGCATATGAGTAGTTTGTTGTTTTTTTTTTCATAATGCAATGTAGATACTGAGACTTCTTGCTCAGTAAGTCTGTGACATATTGGGGTATTTGTTTAGCTTAAATTAGATTGTTTCAGATATTTTTGTCCGATTATAAAAGGTTCATCTTAGATGCTTTTATTTGTGATTTCAACTAATTCAAAGTCTTCAATAATCTTTTTTCAATTTTGATTATTTGGTGCCAGTGGTAAAGAACCCGTCTGCCAATGCAGTAGACGTAAGAGACCCACGTTTGATCCTTGAGACAGGAAGATCCCCTGGAGAAGGAAATGGGAACCACTCCAGTGTTCTTGCCTGGAGAATCCGATGGACAAGAGGGGCCTGGTGGGCCGTGATCCATAGGGTTGCACAGACTCGTCTGCAACTGAAGTCATGTAGCACGCACCTATTTTTAAGTAGTTGATAATTTCCACATTTCTGTTCCTGGTGCCATTAACTTCACTCTATTGAGTATGTACTCTGCAAAGATGGACTTGGGAAGGATAATAGGTAATCCTTAAATTATGTGTGTGTGTTTTTTTTTTTTTTGTTAAAGCAGGTAGTTTAAATGTTTGGTGAAATATGTTAAAACTTTTGATTAAAAATAACCAGAGCAATTTATTGTAGATGTAATGTATTTATACTTTTATGTATCATGCTGATAAATCTTTCCTTTTCTCCTTTGCCTTTCACTTCTATTCACAGCTATTTGTAAGCCCTCTTCAGACAACCATTTTGCCTTTTTGCCTTTCTTTTCCTCGGGGATGGTCTTGATCCCTGCCTCCTGTACAGTGTCATGAACTTCTGTCCATAGTTCTTCAGGCACTCTATCAGATCTAATCCCTTGAATCTATTTGTCACTTCCACTGTATAATCATAAGGGATTTGATTTAGGTCACAGTGGTTTTCCCTACTTTCTTCAATTTAAGTCTGAATTTGGCAATAAAGGAGTTCATGATCTGAGCTATAGTCCGCTCCCAGTTTTGTTTTTGCAGACTGTATAGAACTTCTCCATTTTTGGCTGCAAAGAATATAATCAATCTGATTTCAGTGGTGACTATCTGGTGATGTCCACGTGTAGAGTCTTCTCTTGTGTTGTTGGACGAGGGTGTTTGCTATGACCAGTGCGTTCTCTTGGCAAAACTCTGTTAGCCTTTGCTCTGCTTCATTCTGTACTCCAAGGTCAAATTTGCCTGTTACTCCAGGTGTTTCTTGACTTCCTACTTTTGCATTCCAGTCCCCTATAATGAAAAAGACATCTTTTTTTGGGTGTTAAGTCTAGAAGGTCTTGTAAGTCTTCATAGAACCATTTGACTTCAGCTTCTTCAGCATTACTGGTCGGGGCATAGACTTGGATTACCATGATATTGAATGGTTTGCCTTGGAAATGAACAGAGATCATTCTCTCATTTTTGAAACTATATCCAAGTACTGTATTTCAGACTCTTTTGTTGACTATGATGGCTACTCCATTTCTTCTAAGGGATTCCTGCCCACACTAGTAGATATAATGGTCATCTGAGTTAAATTCACCCATTCCAGTCCATTTTGGTTTGCTAATTCCTAAAATGTCAACCTTCACTCTTGTCATCTCCTGTTTGACCACTTCCAATTTGCCCTGATTCATGGACCTAACATTCTAGGTTCCTATGCAGTATTGCTCTTTACAGCATCGGACCTTGCTTCCATCACCAGTCACATCCACAACTGGGTGTTGATTTTGCTTTGGCTCTGTCTCTTCATTCTTTCTGGAGTTATTTCTCCACTGATCTCCAATAGCATATTGGGCACCTACTGACCTGGGGAGGTCATCTTTCAGTGTTCTATCTTTTTGCCTTTTCATTCTGTTCATGGGGTTCTCAAGGCAAGGATACTGAAGTGGCTTGCCATTCCCTTCTCCAGTGGACCATGTTTTGTCAGAACTCGCCACCATGATCTGTCCCTCTTCGGTGGCCCTACATAGCATGGCTCATAGTTTCACTGAGTTAGATAAGGCTGTGGTCCATGTGATCAGATTGGTTAGTTTCTTGTGATTGTGGTTTTCAGTCTGTCTGCCCTCTGATGGAGAAGGTTAAGAGGCTTATGAAAGCTTCCTGATGGAAGTGAAAGGCAAAAGAGAAAAGGAAAGATATACCCATTTGAATGCAGAATTCCAAAGAATAGCAAGGAGAGACAAGAAAACCTTCCTCGGTGATCAATGCAAAGAAATAGATGAAAACAATAGAATGGGAAAGTCTTCAAGAAAATTAGAATACCAAGGGAACATTTCATGCAAAGAAACTGGAAAAGGTCAGTTTTCATTCCAATCCCACAGAAAGGCAATGCCAGAGAAAGCTCAAACTACCACATAATTGCACTCATCTCACATGCCAGTAGTTCAGTTCAGTTGCTCAGTCGTGTCCGACTCTTTGAGAGCCCATGAATTGCAGCACGCCAGGCCTCCCTGTCCATCACCAACTCCCAGACTCCACCCAAACCCATGTCCATCGAGTCGGTGATGCCATCCAACCATCTCATCCTCTGTCGTCCCCTTCTCCTCCCGCCCCCAATCCTACCCAGCATTAGGGTCTTTTC
Organism: Giraffa tippelskirchi; assembly: GCF_054371585.1. Classification (NCBI taxonomy): domain Eukaryota; kingdom Metazoa; phylum Chordata; class Mammalia; order Artiodactyla; family Giraffidae; genus Giraffa; species Giraffa tippelskirchi. Next base: position 18,927,551 of record NC_137288.1, on the reverse strand, counting down.
CAATGAGTCAACCCTTCACATGAGGTGACCAAAGTATTGGAGTTTCAGCTTCAACATCAGACCTTCCAATGAACACCCAGGATTGATCTCTTTTAGGATGGATCGATTGGATCTCCTTGCAGTCCAAGGGATTCTCAAGAGTCTTCTCCAACACCACAGTTCAAAAGCATCAATTCTTCGGTGCTCAGCTTTCTTCACCATCCAACTCTCACATCCATACATGACCACTGGAAAAACCATAGCCTTGACTAGACGGACTTTTGTTGGCAAAGTAATGTCTCTGCTTTTAAATATGCTGTCTAGGTTGGCCATAAACTTCCTTCCAAGGAGTAAGCGTCTTTTAATTTCATGGCTGCAATCACCATTAACAGTGATTCTGGAGCCCAAAAAATAAAGTCTGACACTGTTTCCACTGTTTCCCCATCTATTTCCCATGAAGTGATGGGACCAGATGCCATGATCTTAGTTTTCTGAACGTTGAGCTTTAAGCCAACTTTTTCACTCTCCTCCTTCACCTTCATCAAGAGGCTCTTTAGTTCTTCTTCACTTTCTGCCGTAAGGGTGGTGTCATCCGCATATCTGAGGTTATTGATATTTCTCCCGGCAATCTTGATTCCAGCTTGTGTTTCTTCCAGCCCAGCGTTTCTCATTATGTACTCTGCATATAAGTTAAACAAGCAGGGTGACAATATACAGCCTTGACGTACTCCTTTTCCTATTTGGAACCAGTCCGTTGTTCCATGTCCAGTTCTAACTGTTGCTTCCTGACCTGCATGGTTTCTCAAGAGACAGGTCAGATGGTCTGGTATTCCCATCTCTTTCAGAATTTTCCACAGTTTATTGTGATCCACACAGTCAAAGGCTTTGGCATATTCAAGTAGAGTTGTGCTCAAAATTCTCCAAGCCAGGCTTCAACAGTACGTGAACCATGAAATTCCAAATGTTCAAGCTGGATTTAGAAAAGGCAGAGGAACCAGAGATCAAATTGCCAACATCCATTGGATCATCGAAAAACCAAGAGAGTTCCAGAAAAATATATCTACTTCTGCTTTATTGACTATGCCAAAGTCTTCGACTGTGTGGGCCACAATAAACTCTGGAAAATTCTTAAAGAGATTGGAATACCAGACCACCTGACTTGCCTCCTGAGATATCTGTATACAGGTCAGAAAGCAACAGTTAGAACTGAACATGGAACAACAGACTGGCTCCAGATAGGAAAAGGAGTACGTCAAGGCTGTATATTGTCACCCTGCTTGTTTAACTTATATGCAGAGTACATCATGAGAAACGCTGGGCTGGATAAAGCACAAGCTGGAATCAAGATTGCTGAGAGAAATACCAATAACCTCAGATATGCAGATGACACCACCCTTATAGCAGAAAGCAAAGAAGAACTAAAGAGCCTCTTGATGAAAGTGAAAGGGGAGAGTGAAAAAGTTGGCTTAAAGCTCAGCATTCAGAAAACTAAGATCATGGCATCTGGTCCCATCACTTCATGGGAAATAGATGGGGAAACAATGGAAACAGTGAGAGACTTTATTTTCTTGGGCTCCAAAATCACTGCAGATGGTGATTGCAGCCGTGAAATTAAAAGACACTTGCTCCTTGGAAGAAAAGTTATGACCAACCTAGACAGTATATTAAAAAGCAGAGATATTACTTTGCCAACAAAGGTCCATATAGTCAAAGCTATGGTTTTTCCAGTAGTCATGTATAGATGTTGAGAGTTGGACTATAAAGAAAGCTTAGCGCTGAAGAATTGATGCTTTTGAACTGTGGTGTTGGAGAAGACTCTTGAGCGTCCCTTGGACTGCAAGGAGATCCAACCAGTCCATCCTAAAGGAAATCAGTCCTGAATATTCATTGGAAGGACTGATGCTGAAGCTGAAACTCCAATTTTTGGCCACCTCATGCGAAGAACGGATTCATTTGAAAAGTCCCTGATCCAGGGAAAGATTGAAGGCAGGAGGAGAAAGGAACGACAGAGGATGAAATGGTTGGATGGCATTACCGACTCAATGGACTTGAGTTTGAGTAAGCTCCGGGAGTTGGTAATGGACAGGGAGGTCTGGCCTTCTGCAGTCCAGGCAGTCGCAAAGAGTTGGACACGACTGAGTGACTGAACTGAACTGAACTGATAAATCTTATTTGAGGGGTTATTTGCAAATAGGACATTCTTTATTAATGTATGTGTGAGATAATGTCATTGGAACTCACCTGTATTCTTATGGAAAGCAGTTGTCATTGTTCATTCAGGATTGCTAGATTAAAAAAAAATTGCTAGATTGTTTACCATTGGAACATAATACATCTATCAGTCATTCCAGAGAAACAGAGCCACTAAGATATATGTTAACCTTTATGCACACACACGCACTTGTCTGTCTGTCTGTCCATCTCTCTTCCCCTCCCTCTCATCACCCATACCCACTCCAGCTTCCGCCTCGTGTCTGTCTCTGTCTTTCTCAGTTCATTACAGGGAACTGGATGATGCACTTTTGTGGCTGGCTAGGCAAGTGTGAAAGCTGAAGGTCTTTTGTAAAACTCTACAGAAGAAGCTGCAGCTCCAGTCCACAGACCAGTGTCTAGTACGCGTCCCCTGTCTGTCTGTGTCCCTGCTTGGGACACAGTGATGTGTGAAAAATAACCTGTTGATGAATAAGTATATCAGTCTTATGTCTTTTATGAAATACTTTTATCGTGTTTCCTCTTAATAACCATGTTTTGAGTCCTTGCTGCTTTGTTTTCATTGGAAATTAACCCTTAGTTAAATAATCCAAGAGCTATATAAATAAAAAAAAGTTAATTCTAAACTTTTTATCATTTTGGATCATCTAAATTTAATTAATCACATCAATATTACATGGGCTAAAATGAAAACTGTATGATTTTCATCTTAGCATAAATTAGATTCTCTTAATTTTCAGCAGAAAGATATCTTTTCTGAAAACAAGATTAACAAAATTATATATTACCCATTTATCTTTACTTTGTTATTTTTTTTTGAATAATAATTTGAAGTGTTTTGTAGACCATCCCAGCCTAGAGAAGGAATTCTGTCATCCACAGATTCATCAGCATGTAACTACAAGACATGATCTCATTTATGATATGGCTTATTCACAATCTCTATAAACTCCTACACTGGAGGGAATCAGATTGTGCTGAGAGAATGCCAGAATCTCGCTTCAATTTTTTTTTTTCTGCTTCTATTGCCTAGTTCTGTGTGAGAACTGTTTAATAAATATTTGTTGAATTTCTGAATGGGTGTTCATATCTCACCTTAGAGGATAATAGCAGCTCCTTTAAGGAATAAGCCATATTTTTCCATTTGTGTTTATTTGTAATTTCTCAGTTGGTAGGAACAGGATAGCCTCAGTAAAGCCTGGAAAAAAGTTCTAATTTCATCTTTTATTAAATATACAGTTTACCTTAAATATTAAATGCAGTTTCAGAAAAAGATTTCCAAAGTATTAAATAGATAGAAATGTCAATTTCAGGAAAATTAAATTTAAAACTATTAACATGTTCAGTGTGGTCTGTCCTGATCGCTGGTTTAAAGAGCTTCTGTGGCCTGGCCCTGGTTGACCTCTTGAGTCAGGCTTTCTGCTTTCTTCTGCTCCCTGTTGGCGCCAGCTGAACCAAATTCCTCCTGTCCCCCGACTCTGCCGTGCCGTCTTCTGCATCTCAGGTCACTAGATGCTGCTCGTCGTGCAGATGTGCACTCTCGCTGAGCTTCTGCAGGTGCACTGGGCGTTCCTCCAGGTGCTTGAGCTCCCCTGGAGTTTCAGGGGTGCACATGTGTCGGAGCCTGGAGTGGGCTCCAGAATACTGGAGTGGGCTGCCATTTCCTTCTCCAGGGGATCTTCCCAACCCAGGGATTGAACCCGCATCTCCTGCATTTGCAGGCAGATTTTGTACCACCGAGCCACCAGGGAAGCCCAGTAAACATACATACATATGTATTAAAGAATGGTAGTGTTTTACAAGAAACATTGAAAACAAAAATCTGACTTTTTTTTTCAAGAATTTTCAATTTATTAAAATATACTTGTCAAAAATTATAGATACATATTCCAGTATTTAGTATCAACAAAATTGGGGAAAAAAAGGTAGGAAATGCTTATTTTAGGGTTCTTATTCCTAAGGTATATACTCTAAAATATAAGAGGCTCCAGGGGGTGAACCATGATGCACTTTTGAAAGTTAGCCAGTAAAGGATGTTCAAAGTTGAACTAACTTTTGGTGATTTTTCCTAAATAAACTGAAGGGAGAGAAGTCTAAGAGGAGATTAAGGGCACATAGTCACACAGCTAATGATTGAGAAGAGAGCTCTGAAAGTGAAATACCAGAAGGAGGAAAAGCCAAGTGATCCTGATTGATGATTCTGCAGGGAAGCATGTGGCTCAGGCCATCTGTGACCCACATAAAGGGGACAGGCCGCATTGCTGCCTTCGGGGGGCCGCCTCGGAAGGCAACAAGAAGGGCAAAAGAGATCCCAGGAGGATGCATGGTTTTTACTTAATTTTGGTCAAACTTAAACCGTTCCTTAGAACTGAAATTTCCTCATAGCTGAATGGAATTTAAGAGCTGTGAAGAGATAGCCACGCTTACCCCTGAGACCATGTTGTGAATCTGTGTGTTGATTATTCAGCCAGTAATCCACTGAGACAGTCTCTTACTCAAAGTCATTAGTAAGGAGATTATTAGAACTTTCTACAACTTTCGGTTTTATAAAACATTGTAAAGATCTGATTTTCATCATAAAACAAGGGATAAGGGGATAGCTTATTATTTGGCTCATTATAGTAAGGATTATTGATATGGAAAAAAAGTGAAATGAAGAATACTTTGTATTCTTACTTAATTTCTTTTACTTCTTGATCAGCTCTTTTTGTTTGATATTTTAAAAAGTGAGAAAATTCTACTTGATAATTTTATTTTATATTTAAGTCATTTCAGAAACAAAAGGAAGCATGATGAATCTGGAAGTTTAAGTGAATTCTAAACTATTAGAGTAGATTACTGATAACTCGGTAGGTTTTGGCCAGAGACACCTGGGAGACCACAGGTGCTGTATTCTGTTGGGACTGTCATTTGTGACCATTGTTTGCAAATGGGATTTAAGTTGTCTTGGTGGCAACACTGCTGACTTTTTTCTCTGGTTTAAGTGGATTAGGATACCCCTCACCCCCAGGGCTAGTAGTCAGGATTTTCAAGGCTTTTGGTTGGTCTTGCTGATAGGACCTTGGTGGAGAAGTTCCTTTTTCTGACAACATGCGGAAAACTGAGCCCACATGAGGATTTGTTCAGGTGGTTCGTGTGGTGTGCAGGATATTTCCATGATAGGAAGAATGGTGTGCTCAATTTCCTTAACAAGTTACTCCGATCCAGCTCTGAGTTTTAATGAACATTGTAGGCTCTGCTTCAGTTTTTCTTGAAGGCGCTAGAAGATCAGAAAGTGTAACAAAGTAAATTAACATAAACTTGGTAAATATTTTATATTTTTATACTATGTATCTCCAAGTAATAAAACTATGGTCATCAGAAAGGTATCAGCAGGAATTGTTTATACAGATAATGACCTCTTTTTTCTCTCTACCATTCCTGAAACGGCAGACTTTATTTACCAGGAGCACTACCCTTTTCCATTGCATGAAAGTGGGAAGGTCTTGGGTTAAATTTAGGAGACCTGATTCGTGTTTCTCATGTGCTGTTTAACAGCTGTGTGTCCTTGACAAGTTCTCTGTAACGTGTGCATGAATGTTAGACCGTCTTCAAAGACTCCGGTACTGTATCCTCTAGATTGAAAATTCTGTATCATAGGTTTGCCACACACGATTGGATTGGATTCCTACAGTGACATGTAAGATAAGCTAGTGCATATACGATAACAATTAAAACACTTTAATTTTTCTGTTCTTGGAATATTTTATCATGTATTTTTTGTCCCTAAAGAAGATGATCATTACTTCTTGATTGACTTTGGGCGAGTTTCTTTGATTTTCCACTCGCAGTGTCCATCTCTAAGTGTTTACTTGGTGGAGCACTATGCAGACATGTGAGGCCCCATGGGGACGGCTCTGGGGGCTTCTCCTCAGAGTGAGAGTGTGTGTGTGTTCTTCCCCGGGGGCGGTGGATCGGCTGGAGGGCCCGTGTGGGCAGTGGAGAGTGACAGGGAGATGGGTGGGAGTATGGGGGTGGTTGGGTGGGGCTGTAGGAGTGGTCGACCTTCAGTGTTAAGACTGCAGCAGGGAGCAAAGTAGAACAGCAGCGGTTAGGCTCCTCAGGACCCCTCCTCCCCCGTAAGTCTTCAGTACATCCCTAAGTGATACTGGGAACCTACTGAGTTGATCAGCCTCCCAACTAGGTGGTCCCGAGGAAGAGATCATGGAGGTGATGTGCAATCTCAGCATGTTTAACATGGCTTCTTGGGAGAATGAGTGCTAATTTCCAAAGAGAATAGTAAGAATGAAACCTGCTGTTTGAACAGGCCTAGTCATGAACTGTGGAATACTGAAAAGTTGGTTGTGTGGCATCTCATTTCCATTTAGTACATACAAGATAAACTAACAATTAAAACATTTTAACTTTTCTGTTCTTGGAATATTTTATTAATGAATATGTATTTTTTGTCCCCAAAGAGGATGATCATTACAGAAGAAAATCTTTCGTGGATCAAGTAATGCATTGAAATTAGAGGGAAAAGTATTCACATTCCTGAAGTTATACCTGGAGCTATATAATAGGTATTAGATGAAGTGAGTTGTTCCTTCGATAATGTCTCTTTGGTTGGAAGTCAGAGAATTTTTTTAGTGAATTTTTAAGTGAACACCACAAATATCTAGTATTTTTTCTTCTTTTACTTAAACAAATCTATTTGTGCTTTATAATATTTTAATCAAAACTTATCAAGATGTGTTTATTTAAAACTCTTAATCTCGTCTTTAGTGGACAGATTTCACGGTTACCTAGTTTCCCTCTTCCTTTGGTGTGTTTCTTCCATACTTCTCTAGAGTCCCTTCTTCTGGAACCTTAGTAAGTCGCTCTTACATTGATGCTCACGATGCCATTTTAACCCGCGCTTCTCTGTTTTCTGTCCAAGCATTTCACCCTTTCTCCCGCTCTTACTCTGCATGCCAATATTCCACTGCTTGTACCCTACCCTAGGATAGATGAACCTGATACTGGGGTCTAATGCATGAACTTAGTGACAATTTTGGCTTTGTTAAATGTAGAAATTTGACTGAGCCTATATCTTTATTACTTATTCCTTGGTTTCTATCCAATCATACGTAGACTGATATATTCAGCTCCTTGAGGTTTTTGCTCAAGAGCCATTCTGCTGGGAGGGGCTTCTGTGAGCATTCATAATAGCACCGCCACCAAGCCATCCTGCAAGTAGGATCTGTGAGGCTCTGTAGGCCCCGTCATGCCACCTGCCTGCTGCTGTAGATGTTGTTTAAACCACAGGTCATCGACACAGTGTTTAACAAACAGAAAGTATGTATTATAATAAAAATGTTAACCTAATACAAAAATTAATTATACATTTTTGTGACTGAGCCTGGCAATTGGAGATACGTCCTAAATGGCTCCATGTTTATATGTTACGCTTCTTATATGTATTGAGTTGAGGTATTTCACATCATCACGGAACATTGAGGAGTGAGGCCCACCTGAGTGTGACCGCATTGCAAGGGCGCCAGGCTCCGCGCAAGGTGTGGTGCACAGCAATCGGTCCTGGTGACCAAGATTAATGAAACTCAGATGGGTTTTAATTAGTGCAGCTGCAGTCATCAATTATCTGCTGAACACAAATATTGTTATATTTGGGAAATTCTTGATTTATTTTATTCCACTGGCCAGCAGATTTAGATGAATGAGTTCTCATCATAAACATTCTGAGAAAAATCGCCGGAGGCCACAGTTTATTATTTAGGACACAATCAGCAAGAGTGAACAATACGGAACAGAACGTTGAGAAGTGCTCTCAGCATTAATTTGGAAATTTTGCTGAAATGTATGGCTTGTACAGGTTGTCAGAAACATCAGGGCACCCTGAACAAAATTCAGAGCAGTCTATCAGGAAGGGAACATACAACCGTCTTACACAGTCCAGGAGATGACCCCTAATGGATGTCAGTGCGCACGCACTGCAGACAGGCGCACGCACTGCAGACAGGCACCCACCACGTCACCCTCCACGGAGCACCTGCCAACACAGGCCGGGTGGTCTGCCACGCTTGTGCCAGAGAACAGGAGCGGCCAGCACTTTCTGAGTGTGAAGACATCTGTGTTCATCCACAAACACATGTTCCAACTACACTCTCGCTTCTTTGTGCCGGGCTTTATTAATGTTTTAGGGTAATTCCCTAGTGGCTTAGTGGTAAAGAATCTACCTGCAATGCAGGAGACACAGGTTCAGTCCCTGGGTCAGGAAGATCCCCTGGAGAAGGAAATGGCAACCCACTCTAGTGTTCTTGCCTGGGAAATCCCATGGACACAGGAGCCTGGAGAGCTGCAGTCCATAGTGTTGCAAAGACTTGGACATGACTGAAGTGAATGAGCACGCATGCACACATGAAATTTTTAGCCTTGGATTAAGCAGGTACAGGAAAGAGCAGTATAACTTTTGAATGTAGGGAATATATTATATGGTTATTTTTTTACATTGGCAATGAGATGCATAAACAAAGATACTTTTAATATTTCTAAGTTAAATCTTGAATTATTATTAGAATGAAAAATATTTTTAAAATTCATGTAAATTGTGTATATCGAATATAGTAATAGTATTTCTGAACATTTTTTTCCGTCAGATTTTGTAATTTTATTTTCCGAACTCTGTAATTTAGTGAGACTGCCTAATATAGAGTTTCAAAATAATCGGTAAACATCAAACATCATTTCACTGTTTAACTTCTTCACAGTATGAAATCTCTGTCACATTCTTATTCAAAAGAGTAGGACAAAGAAGGAAGTGTATCTGGCTTACATACTTGTCTCAATTATGGAGTATAATGTAGCCAGGATAGCTATTCTAAAAATGTCATGTGAGCCATAACCAAGGCCTTATAACAAATCCATTGCAAGTAATTTTAAAGGTCTTATGACATGGTGTTCAGTTTGTGTTAGGATCTGAAATACATTCATTAACATGTATCTTATATTCTGAATCTTATGTACAAGACTTCTGTTTCTTCTATTACAATTTTGCAGTCAACTGATGGATTAGTTAAATTTCTTAATATCACAGTGTAATCTGAATTATGTTTTCTTAAGGGAATAAAAAGATGTGGCCCCTTTCCAAGTGTGGACATGTTGGCGGGTGTTTGTTTCTGCAGGGGAGACCCACTTTTGCCCTGAGGGAAGCAGGAGACCTCAGAAGCTTACACTGTTTGTACACTAGGTTAACACGACTATACTCACAGCTGAATTGTGCAAGGGTGCACAGTAATGCTCCTGGCTCATTAGCAGTTGTCTTTGTATGTAGCCTTCATGTTTTATAGAGTAAGTCATAGAAAGCTTTCTGTTTTCCAGTTAACAGGTCGAGGAGCTTTTGTTCATTGAACCAAGGTGCTTGAGAGGAGATTTTATTTCTTATTCATTAAATTATATGTGATTCTTAGATTTTTACCAACAAGAAACAGATTCTCTGAATAGATATGTCCACTTGACCCAAGAAGTCTTGAGAAATGGGCCAGAGTTGTCTTCTTAACATAATTAGACTTTGCTATAGATTTTTATTGTATTCTTTTTCATAAGTTTTAAAGAACCAGCAGACCTCTGATCTTGGACATTGGACACTAAGGGTAACATATCTCCTTCATTTCTAGAAGTATGAAACCCTTCTTTTTCTCTCTAGTTCTGAAAACTACATGCACTTTTGCATATATGGTGTCAGAAATCAAGAATAGTGATAGACACCACCACTCCTGTGGCCTCCGTGTGGTGTGGGACCCTGAGCACAAGTGTTACCTCTGAGAACCCACTTTTCCTTTCTCTGGAGGTGACTGCTGTCCTGATTTTTGTTAATCATATTGAACATAGAATATCTATATATTAACAGTTTATGGAAATATTCCTTCTTAGATTTTTAAAATTCTAAGTCAATATTATTTTCTAGTCTGTAGAAGACCTAACTATATGTCTTGAAAAAAACTATTGTATGTCTATCTTAGAAGCTTACCTTGTATATTTAAATATGCCTGTGAAGTATCCAATTATCTATAGGTTTTTGTCCTAAGCATTTTTGTTGCTCTATTCTGTAGAATAGGATACATTATACGGGAACTTTTATTCCAGTAGAACATTATTAATTTGAAAATACGTAACTTTATCATGCCAAAAATATCCATCTATGTAGCTGCTTATTGCTGACTCCTAATAATAAAATAAGATGCATGTTTAAACAGTTTTTTGAAAATACAGGTAGCATAGTTTAAACATGAATAATCAGAAAAGCTTTGGTCTTTTGACTATATCATATTTGATTTTTTGAGCAATTTCGTTTCTTTATTTTTATATTCCAAAAAGCCATAATGGTAATATTACCATCGCTTTTAGGATTTTATAAATTTGGACATAATTTATAAGAATAACAATATGAATAAAATATGCTGATATTTAATATGTATAAATTATCATAGTTTTGCAGTTTTAATCTTTGGGGATTATACGATCCTACCAGAAGTTTCTCATAAGTTGTGATGGATTTTGTAAAAATTTCAAATATTTTCCGGCATGATGGTGTTCCACGTAATGAATGTAACCTAGTGTGAGTTAGCAGTGTTTATTTGAAGCTTCTCTTCTTTCTGTTGAGGGTAGCTGCGAGCTGGGAGGCGGGAGCACACAGTAGCAGGAGGCGATTTGGGGGTGGAAGGTAGGCTTTGAGTGTCTGCTTTCTCCCATTCGGTTCAGCTGATACACACCTCGCCCTGAGCTGCCGTATTATCACTTTGTCACAGGCTGTGACAACACCGCTAACAATAAGAGTCTTTCCTTTTGTTTATAACACTTAAATGTCTTGGCGATTAGAACTTTTTCCTTTCTTCTCTGAATAAAATTGTTTTGTGCTGACTTTTTTTTATTCCAGTGAGGAGAAAGAAATAAAAGCAACCCTATTTCCTATTACAAATTATCATAAATATTGGAGATGCAGATTTTTCTTAGATCATTAGCATATCATGCTGCGACCCATAGCAGAATGTACCATTAACAGAGCCGCCTTCATGTAATTAATGTAAATAATATGGAACTACAGCTTGAGCTACCCAGTCAGCCTTGGCGAAAAGCATTTGTCATAACGCATCATCTAAGGAGCCCGGCCTCAATTCAAATTAAACTTCATGGGTTTGCCCCTTTATTTTTCCTCTCATGCTATAAATTTCTGTAAAACATTTATGACTATAAATTTCATTGAAACACCTATATAGGAGAAGAAAGCAATCCAGTAAGCTGAAATTAAAATTTTATTATTTACTGTGCTTCTGCTGGTGAGGGCAATTAGTATCTTCATAAAGTCGGAGATGGAGATGCAGGAAATGCAGCGGAGGGCCTCCTCCTACCCTTAGAAGTGCTTTCTGTCCTCTGCAGCTGCCAGCACATCTGAAGTATGGTTTCTGTCTGCCATGTGCTCCTATTGCCCTCTGACTCCAAAACACAGAGGAGCATTGTAAATTTTTCATGAAGAGGTTTCAGTCTGTAAAACAGCAAACAGGAATAATGTTTTAAATGCAATCATTGTCAAGTTTGAACAATGTAATTTATCAAGAGAGCAGTTTGTACTATATAATAAGTTTCATATATTAATACAATTTTTCATCTGATGTCAGCCTTCTGATTTATGAATAGCCCATGATCTAAGGTGATCATTGAATTATAATTCAAGTAATAAGAGGCCAGGGACAAGACGCTGGAACTGCTCCCCTGCATTAGCTTGCATGCCACCAAGCCAATTTACTAAACAACCGTGGGCTAAATGATACAGTTTTTCTAATTCAAAGAAGGCACTCGTTAATTAGATAAAGGCTAAAGCTCTCATTATTTTTAAATGATTTAAGAACGAGTAAAGATCTTACAGCTTATACTGCAGCTCTAATAGTTCTCTGCTTACTGCCTTGTAATAAGAGTATTAAAGACAGATGGGCCAGGCCGATTTAAACCAATTACGGCATTTCTTGTACACCAGTAGCAATGGCTGTTCACAGGCACATCAGATGCTAATATTCGACACGTTTCAGATGGCTGAAACACCACTGATTAATGTGATTTATGAATAAGTTGTTTCCTTCTGCTAATTTTTAGGGCATAATCACACTTCTGGACTATATTTAGTAGTTCTTGAGGCTTATTTCATATTTCTGAGTAACACTTACAAGTGTTTTGTAGATATTTAACTTTCTTATTAACCAAAGTAAAGAAAAAAACAAACTTTTTTTCAGTTCTGTTTATTGAGCCAATGTTAGGTGCTGGGCTGGCCCTGATGGCATCAGTGCTCATTGGGTGAGTTTCCTTTTAATTATCTAGATTCCTGTGATAAGAAATTAATAACAAATTCTGGAGAAAGATCAAAGATTGTCAGTCATTAGTTAAAAAGAAAATAGACTACATGTGCTATTCTCATGTACTTGTAAGGCTGTAAGTTTGCTTTGCAGTCAGTGTCACGTTTTGGAATTATATAAAAATTAAGAATTGATACAGTGGCTTATGTTTTGTGAAAATTAGTGAACTGCTGAGTTCTTGAGTGCGTGGTGTATGTGCTTTTGCTGATGACTGTGTTTACCAGTGTTTCACGTTGGTGGCTGGCTCATCGTGTGGCCTCTGCTCTGCAGCCGTTAGTGTTGTTGCACGCGTGTTGCTCGTGGGCTGCTGGCTTTTCCCTCCCTCTTTCCGCATCCCCCCATGCCTCTCTTCTTCCTGCCCTTCATTCCGGAAGTGATGAAAAACATCCACTTTGTATCACCCACTTGTCCATACATGTTTTCCATTGCTTACTCACAATGTAAATGTCCCATGATACCTTAAATATCTTTAGCTTTGCTTTTTTTTTCCTTTTTAATCTCCTCTCATTTATAGTTTCCCATTTTTGTTATTACAGTGGTGAGCTTCAAATTTAGCTAATTTTATTTGTAGAAACATTGCCTTGTGTAGCAAAGGTGGCCATATCACCTACTCTGAAAAAGTAGCTCTTGGTTGATTTTGCAGTGATAGTTTGAACTTGGCAGTCCCTCTGTATATGTGTTTCACTTAAATCGATATAGCCTTTGAGAAACTGGCATTATTAGTATATGTTGTTTCTTACCTTCATATCTGTGTGGGGGCAGTCACAACCAGCTGCTCTGAAATCTTACAAATAGCATTGTGCTAGTTCCTTTTATCCTTCTTTAACCACCTTTCATTTTTCTTTTTTCATCTCAATTTTAAAATAGTTATTTCAGAGTTGTTGGGCATATGATTGCAGTGAAAAATACAGTAGATAACTATGTATTTATAAAGGAAGCTTGCATACATAAGATATTCAAATTGTTCTGTTTCTTCTTTGTTGCCCCCTTTTTTCATCTTTTTTAAAACAAATTTCCTCATCTGAGCAGCAACAAGATATGTTATTAATGGACCCTGAGTTGAACAAGTTATTTGTTATAGTAACTTTTGACCTGTTTAATAAGTACTCACGCTGTGTAGCGGAGTTTTTATTGTACTCTGCAGTGTACAGTTATGAAGTGTGGTACATAATAAAATAAAAGCAATAATGTTGATATTTCTAAGGGATCCATCAGAGCTGACCTGCAGCAACATATTTCATCTGGTTTGTCTGGGTATGAATGTTTGAAAGTTATGGCTGAAATTACTAGAGACAATATTGTGTTTATGACTTCTGATTATTTACCGTTGTAAGGAACCTCACCCTTTGTGATTCCCAAAACTATTTCTGTGACAGTTCATTAGTGTTGGTGTCAAGAAACAGATGAAAAAGACAAAATACACTTATTATTAGGCAATAAGACTTTTTAAGCTAAATGTCGGTATTTAATGTGTAAGAGTGTAAAAAGCTCATGTGGAACCATTCTGGAAGGAAAGAGTACACATTTTTGTAGTTTTAGGTAGGCTTTTTTTATGTGTGCATTGTTCAGGTCCATGCTTCATGAAATAATTAATGTGGCTTGAGATGGTTTTTTTTAGGAGGCAAACAAAACACAAAGATTAACGAGGAAGTACCTCTTTTCAATAGAAAAGTATAGGATAGGTTTCACAGATAATCATCCTGAAAATGAGAACTGTTTAATATTGGAAAAGATGGCCATTTGAATCTAAAAAATACATTTATCTGTAAAAAGATAAATTGCTACCTTGAAATATAATTTGTGTTTGCTTGTCTCTCTTCCTTATCAGATTGTACGTACCTTGAGGATGGAGGCCTGGGTCCTATTTATCTCTGTGTTTCCAGAACACCGGATGGGACCTGGCCCGTAGTGGATGTTCAAGAGACATTTAACAGTGGAGATATTAATACTTGAATTTTTCTCCCTGTAACAGTGCCCATATAGTGTGAGACCAAGGGAGAAAATTAAGAAACACCTGGTTTCCTGACAATAAAATTAAGATATTCAGTACCGCTTTTCAAATGAGTACTGCCTCATTTTTTCCTTATTGAAAAGAAATTTATCCATATTGATCAGCCAGCCCACTTTTGAATGGAAAACTCATAGCTTTATATTTTGAAGAAATATGTAATTATTAATAATCAGTGTTTAACTCAGTGTAGTTTGTAAGTGAGCTTCTAGTAGGCTGTAGGACCTTAGTGATACCGCTACTATTTTTTATTGCTGCTGCTGCTGCAGTATTAACAGTATTGCTTAGCAGAACAAAGTACAGAACCTCATAGCACCTATACAGACACCGTCTGCTCATAAATATTTTTGACTACCATTTTTGTTGCTGTCAAAGTAAGTTTTAAGCCATATTTTCACTCATTAACAGTCATTAGAGTGTTGATTGATAAGTTTTCTTTTGAGTATTGTGATGGGGATAGGAAAGGTGTTAACTAGTTGTCAGTTACTTTTTAAACATTTCATTGAGCTTAGTGCTGTGGTTTCATATGGCCATTCTGAGAAGTCTTTAGTGTTTCAATACCTTGCTGGAATGATTTTCAAAAATTCATTAAAAAAATGACAACTGTAAAAATAAAAGTGGGTAACTTTTTTGTGTGATCATGCCTCATATTTAACTTTATAAATAAAGCCATTAGCTCTAAAGAAGTCATGATATGCTTCTGAATTATTTCAAAAGTAATACTGTGGACACACACACACACATAAGTGTGTTGACATGATTCACCCTTCAATACATGCCTCAGGAGCAGTCATCAAAAGTATTGGGCTGGCCAAAAGTTTTCAAATTGTCTTTTCCTTCTCTGTTGCATCCACCACATTTTATATGACCCGGAAGCAGACGGTGAGAAAACCTGATTGGACCTCCAGGAAATGCTCTGATGTTCATCAGCCTCATGTGCAAGACAGAAAAGCTGATCGTCCGAAATTGCTCTTTAAACTAAGACAGACTGTCAGTCTTCAGGAATGGTGGAGAATGGCCTATTTATGTAATCAGATGCTAACCCTGGGAGGGAGCTGTCAGGCACATGCTTGTTGTGTAAGCAGCAGGCAAACTGTGCTTTATCTGACAGACAGTGTGTAAATCTGTCCATGCAAAAACCCAAATGTTTAGTTTGCTCCTAGTCACTATAATAATCTGCTTATTTTCGTCTGCTCGAGCAATGACATCACTTAGCAGAAGGTGCTGCAGACATAAGTCCCCGATAAGGCTGCGTTAGTGTCAGTCATTCATTCCTTGATTGGCAAGAAGATAAATAGGCGTTTACTAGAGGTTTGCTTTCAGCTAAGAGAATAGGCAATGTGTTCTGGACAGGAATAACTTTATTTAGCGTGGTTGTTTTACATCTTGAGGAAATGGACAGCATGCATCATGTCTAATTATAATTTCTTGGAATAAGCAGTCGACCGTATCAATAGCTATTGAATAGCTGTGTCCACAGGGAATCTGGTTTGTTAAGATGCCTTTACTTACTTACTATATATATATGTATTTATTTCATTGACTTTGATATGTCAGCACCCTTTAGCTTTTCATTTTAACAATACCTTTTTATTATTTCATTATTTGCTGAGTGTGACTAGTAATGACTTTATGAATGTGAGTATTTAAGAATCTGTAAATTAAATCCTATTCTTGAGGAAAAATGGAACTTTTTAACTCTGAATTTTTTTCTTTTTTTTAAATTTGTTTTTAATTGGAAGATATTTACTTTACAATATTGTGTTGGTTTCTGCCATAAATAAATCAGTTTTGTATAAATAAATAAATGAAACTACAGAATAACTTCAAAAAATCTGAATTTATGAATTCAGTGTTTTCATATTATTTGTTCAGTGAAAATAGTGCGCCTTCCCATGATGTCTGTGTTATGCTGCTGCTGCTGCTGCTAAGTCGCTTCAGTTGTGTCCGACTCTGTGCGACCCCATAGACGGCAGCCCACCAGGCTCCACCATCCCTGGGATTCTCCAGGCAAGAACACTGGAGTGGGTTGCCATTTCCTTCTCCAGTGCATGAAAGGGAAAAGTGAAAGTGAAGTCACTCAGTCGTATCCGACTCTTAGCGACCCCATGGACTGTAGCCTACCAGGCTCCTCCGTCCATGGGATTCTCCAGGCAAGAGTACTGGAGTGGGGTGCCATTGCCTTCTCCGGTCTGTGTTATAGCAAGTGTTAAATGTGAGTAGCATTTTCCTTGATATTCACTCATTGGCTAAGCAATGAAACTAAGAATTTTCTTTAAAATTTCTGTGAGATTATTCAGCCTCTTCAAATAGTCATTCAAATCTTTGTTTGATTTTACCAAATAAATGGTTTCTCTTCGAATTGTAAATGACTGGGGACAGTCTTGGTTGCTTTAAACAGAGAGGACACCTCAGTCCTGGACCCTAATTGTATGGTCAGAACCTTTGTAGGATGCACTCCTGAGCTCCCACCTGAGAAGTGATTGGGGTCAGTCTTGGTTGCTTTAAACAGAGAGGACACCTCAGTCCTGGACCCTTATCGTGTGGTCAGAACCTTTGTAGGTGCACTCCTGAGCTCTCACCCGGGAAGTGATTGGGGACAGTCTTGGTTGCTTTAAACAGAGAGGACACCTCAGTCCTGGACCCTAATTGTGTGGTCACAACCTTTGTAGGATGCACTCCTGAGCTTCTACCCGGGAAGCAAGCAGCAGTTGGGGTATATAGCTGAGTGTTGCAGAGGCTACTTGGGCGCCCCCAGGTAGATGCTCTGCTGTCCCGGCACTGGTGGCCACGTGTGTCTGAGAGTGACCAAAGGTTTTCCTAAGAATTTTTACACCAGCAGCGGGAGGAAAATGAAAAGTATACCAAAACAGACATGTCCGACATGCTGATACCAGCCCTGAGGGTCAAGTGCATGACTGCACTGCTTCTCTGGGTACTGCAAAGCTGTGGGCATTTTGATTTGATTTGATTGCCTGAGTACCAGAGTTCATCTATGTAGCCTTTTGTTAGTTCATGATAGTAGATTCACATAATTACATTGAGATTGGTTTTATCAGTTGTCAAAGTCAAATAGCCCACACTTTTAGGGTTTGATCATTGAATTCTTTAATTATGCCTTTTTACCTCTTTTCCTCAGTCACCAACTCTGTCCACCATGTTAATCCCTGGTCAGGTCTATATAAAGTGAAAGTCACTCAGTCGTATCTGACTCTTTGCGACCCCATGGGCATAGTCCATGAAATTCTCCAGGCCAGAATACTGGAGTGGGTAGCCTTTCCCTTCTCCAGGGGATCTTCCCAATCCAGGGATTGAACCCAGGTCTCCCGCATTGCAGGCGGATTCTTTACCAGCTGAGCCACAAGGTCTATGTAAACTCAGGTACAATTTAAAATTCCTTCAGTGGTCTTGTATTTCTCTTTTGTTGTTCCGCAGAGAAAATTTTCCTGATTATCTTTTACCCAGGCTTTTATTTGTAGTGCTTTTTCTTCTGTCTCTCTGTTCTCTATTGGATACTCTTTTGAAGAATAGTAGGTACCAGTAATCAGTATAAACTTGCTTATTATGAACAATGTTCTCTATATTTGGAAATGGATGCACAGTCTCTGGATGGTCCATAACATGGTTTGTAGACATGAGGACAAGTGTCTTTCCCATCTTTGAGTAGCTTTTCTTTAGTTCTTAGCTCGTAGGCATGTTTGTGTGAATATCACGTACATTCCCATAGAATGCTTTATCTCTGTCTTCTGCTTGTATGTGGTGTGTCTTTATATTCCTCTTTTATTGTTAGGTTTTCATCCTTGGTCTCTCAGTTTTGGTCAAGAGCTTTCCATCCAGTCACTGATCACCTGGTCTGTATAAAGCATTGTGTGTGTGCTCAGTCATTTCCAACTCTTGGCAACCCCATGGACTGTACCTGCCAGGCTCCTCTGTCCAAGGAATTTCCCAGGCAAGAATAGTGGAGTGGGTTGCCATTTCCTACTTCAGAGGATCTTCCCAGCCCAAGGATCGAACCTGTGTTTCCTGCATTGGCAGGTGGGTTCTTTACCACTGAGCCACCTGGGAAACCCCGTGTTCTCGATTCTTTTACTGTTATTACTGTGTTTCCTTCTCCTACTTGTATTTCTGGTTTTGTATTACTATAAAGCATCGTTTATTAGACTGTTACTTTCTGTTGTTTTTCTGTCTTTGACAAATTAAAGAATAGAGATCTCAAGCCTCTGTCTTCTGGAAGTCAGGCCTTTTTGTTCAGTGGACAGTTACCTAGCATGTAGACTGCCCCTAGCCCCACAGATGGGAGGCCAGGGCCTTTCAGGACATAGAATCAACTGTGATGGCTGGTTGATCCCAGCTAGATACATGCCACTGACTTTCGGCCTCAGAACCTTTTTCCTAACCTGGAGGGGACAGCCTTTGGTAGCACCACTTCATGACTTTGGAAACACATCCCTAGGACCTCACTCAGCGGAAAATTGATTGAAATTAGAATTACAGGGTTTTGTTGTTGGGACATATTTCGGCAGTATTTTCTCTGAACTCCACTGCACCTGACATGTGTAAAAATTCAGGCTTAGAGAACAGCCAAGGCACTGACGTCTCAGCCACGTTGATGCCAGTGTGTTTCTTTGTTTCACTGCGGCAATGTGGTTTCCTGCAGGCAGCTTTGTTTGCAGTTTTAAACATGTCATTGGGAATGTCACTTATCTTTGTACTTCTTGCTGCATTTTGAACCTTCAGTAAAATTTAGTTCTATAAGATTTTATAAATGTTTCTTAATACATCATTTCCTGCCGCTATCACTGTGAAAGAGATCAAGAAGCTGAAAATCTAATGTCCCTGAATCGTTTGGAATTTTATGGAATGAAGGTAAATGGAAGTGGTAAACAATTCAAAAGTCCACATGGGTGAGGTGGTACGGAGTTGACTTTTGAGTGGCAAATAAACCACAACAGGATCAGGGCTCTTGTGTAACAGAGAAGTAAATCAAAGAATTAGCATAGGTCTTTAGTGAGAACTGGCTTGACAGTCTCAAAAATGTGATAATATCTTCATTATTGAATACCTAGAACCATCTCTTCCAAAACTGTGATTATGTGGTTACTCGTGACAAACAGAAGATTCTTTAATTGCAGTGAAGAGTATCTGTGATTAGCTGTCAGCTCTATGGCATTCATGGTATAGGGTTATAAAATCAGTTAGCACTGATGTCTGAGTTATCTGAATACAAATATAGTGAGGTTTTTGATTACAAAAATGGAGAAGAAAAATGTCTTTCTCTTTAGAGATCTGATTTTATACTGCCTCAGTAAATATTTCACCTGTTTCTCTCTGCAGCACTCTGATTTTTTCAGCTGTGTAACACTGTATGTTAAGTATGGCATAGAAAAGCTAGTGGTGGATAAAATCAGTGATTCTTTTAAGTTTAACTTAAAAATTTCTTTTAGCTAACCTCCTTGTATTGAATTATCCTCCTAAAATTGTGTTTGCTTATCCATATATATTTTTACATGGAATGTGTGTTGGTAGATATTTGCAGTTCGTAATATGTCAGGAGCTGAGTAGAAGCTCCCTTTTCCCTGATTGATGCTTTTCCTCTTCCTCTGGGCTTCCTCAGCCAAGTCCCACCTCCTGCCCAGGATTACTGCTATTCACAGTGACTCTGTCCCTATGGTTTCTGTTTGTTCATACGTGTGTGTGTGTGTGTATGTGTGTGTATTTTTTGATACATTGCATATTAAAATAAAGTTTTATAAATTTTGTTCCTTTACAATATTTAATTAATTTATTATTTGAGCACTTATCCACTAGGTAACTACTCTGTGGTAAGCCCTGTATTGGGCCCTGAAAAGTGTGAAAGTGTTAGTCGCTCAGTCATGTCCGACTCTTTTTGACCCCATGTACTGTAGCCCTCCAGGCTCCTCGTCCATGAGATTCTCTAGACAAGAATACTAGAGTGGGTTGTCATGCCCTCCTCCAGGGGATCTTCCTGACCCAGAGATGGAACCTGCATCTCTTAAGTCTCCTGCTTTGGCAGGAGGGTTCTTTACCACTAGCGCCACTTGGAAAGCTGGGAAGAAGGGTGGTTTTCTGTAGGAGATGACGGGGAGCCTCAGAGAGAAGGTGACAGGTGATCTAGGCCTGACTGAGCAGAGGAGACCCAGCCCCATGAGTCTTTTGAGCCAGGGAAAATCCTCAAATATCCTGAAGAGGATTGTGGGGGCGTTGCCGAGGGCTGCCAAGAGGCCCCTGTGCTGGGAGGCGCTCGCCATGGTGCAGGGTCGGGGAGAGGTGATGGCAGCTCAGGCCACGCCAGGCTCTGGAGGACCCTGCGAGGACTTGGCTTTTTTCCTTCTGCGAGAGATTGGAGGGTATTTAACAGAGGCCTGGCGTGTCTGACTCAGGCTTTAGTGAAGCCGCTGTCTGCCGTGTGGTGTGCAGAGAACAGCCTGCGTGGCAGGACGGGGTGGTGGTGGCAGAGGCCGGCGCTGTGTTAGACACTGGGGGGTGGCGGGTTGGACCCCAGTGGTTGCAGCAGGCAGATGGAAGTGTCCGGACTCTGAATCTATCTGAGAAGCACAGCCCACACAGGACTTACTGGTGGACTGGATGAGATAGAGTCATGGGTCATGCCGCGGTTTTGGCCTGAACGGTGGGAAGAGTGAATTCACGTCATTAACTTAATGGGCAAAACCACTGTCAGAGCAGGTCTATCAGGGGAGACTGGGAACCAGGCGTAGATGTGTTACATTTGAGAAGCCTGTTAGCCACCCAGGGGGAACTGTTGAGTGGGCAGTGGAGTACCAACCAGACTGTAGATATAAATGGATGTCCTCAGAGTACAGACCACCAAAGGTGTGGGGGTGGGTCACCAGGCTTCAGGAGGTGAGGAGGAACCAGCTGAAGTGACTGCTGAAATTTACGTTCTCAGGTCAAGGGGCATTGGCTGTCAGCCGCTGGTGTGCCTCAGGCTGCCATGGCTAGGTCAGATCTCGCTCTTGGGCTACGGTCTGACTTGTATTGAAGACGCCAGTGTGACAGGCTGGGCAGGACGTGGCTAAGTTACAGAACAGGGCGCCCGCGGTCCACACCTGCTGGGCACCCTCTCTGGGTGCCTGTGCCCAAGTGCTGCGTCCCTGAGACTCTGCTGGGGCAGCTGGCGCTGCTGGACATGGGTGAGGTCTGACCCTCAGGGCACCTTCATGGGTGCTCCCCCTTGGACAAAAGTCTGCTTGTTAACTGCCTTACGTGAAGTAATCTCTTGGACTGTAATTCATGTTCATGTATTTCAGTCTGAAAATCTTTAATAAAAAGAGAGTAGAACCATGTAAAGAGTTGAGCAGTTTTGTTTTCTTTATGTCATAAAGTCTAAGCAACCTCTTTGACTTTCATTTTTATTCCTTCCCAGCCCATAATTGAAGTCTTTTTTGCTGTTAACCTCATTTTGATAGCTCCAGTTAATTCTGTATTTTAGCTGCCCTAACACTATAGTTATGCCAAGTATAAATATATTTTATCACCTACATCCTTCCAGTTGTTTTTGCTTATGCACTTAATTATATTAGAAAGAAATTTAGTTTAATATTTTGAATGCTGGAAGGTACGTAATAAATGATAATGCTATTCTGTATAGTCTTTTGTTTGAGGTGTTGAAGATTTGAAAAATTAGTATAAATGATCTATATGCAGTGTTTATAGATGCCTATCTGAGTTTATCTTTTCAAAATACTTTAGAATATATGAGAAGGAGCTAAAGTCCACAAATCTATTTTGTAAAAAGAATTCTATAGCTGTATACATCCAACTTTTTAAGTAAATAGTACTCTTTAATACTGAAAGGAAGCTAAATTCATTGCTTTGCCCTACATTTAGGAGGTTGTTCCCACCCAGATAAACCTCAAATATGTATGTTTTCTGTAGTTTTACTCCTGTTTCATCACATTGCTACGTCATGCCCATTGCATGGTGGATGTGTGTGAGAAACGGCAGAGAGACGGCTAGTGTTTACTCACTCTTAGTTGAATCACAGTCACTTTAAGACCCTTTAAGAATTTGTTTTTTATGTTAATCCAATTTTGGCACCTTCCCTTGGACTTATGATTTAGAAAGGAGCAGGGAAAATTCCTTGCAATATGATATTTCTATGTATCTGAATGTCAGAATATTGTGATTTAAAGGCAGCTGTGATCCCTGTCAGACTCTACGGTGCCCACATTGAATTCATCTTCTGAACGTGCATCGTGTCCTGGTGATGCTCCAGCGCACAAAGGCTCCCAGATAGTTACCCTCGAAGTGTACTGTAACTGCTGCTCTTCGGACCGAGGTCTCCGAAAGGGTCAATTTCCTACTGAACTCTGAGATTACTGGGCAATACATCTCAGCCCTTCCAGCTAATCTTACCTTGAGCTCAAATGGTTCCCTAGATCATGCTGACACCCTGGAAGGCCGAGATGATGACAAAGGCCAGGACAATGAAATACCTAAGTTTGGAGAGGCTGCCTTTCCTGCTTCAACAAATCACACGGTCACCGTCAGGGTGGACAGCCCTTTCTAAATGTGGCAAGTATATTCAAATGTCTAGAAATTCTGTTTCCAAAGTAGACACATGAGGACCTACCGGATAGAGTGCAAACATAGCATATTTGCTTGTACGGAAGGTGCATGGCTCTATGGAACGTGTGGTCCAGTGCTATGTTTTTTAGAAAAAATACATACTTTTTTTATACATATATCAAAGGTGAATTTAAACTTGTTTGGCAGAAAGAAATATTATCTTGCTCACTTCCATTTAATCTACTGTGCACTTGAGTCCTGTATGAAGTCACGTTCTGAGTAAATAATGACGGTCTGTTGTCCCTTGTGTTAATATGCAGAGAACTGTATATGCTGGTGTCAGTTGCTGGTTCTAACAGGGCTGTCATATTAACAGATTTAAATTTCCTCCATTTGGAGTATTACCCAAGCACTGCTTTTGACCGGCCTTGTTGTCTTTGGCTTATTAATTCTGTTAAGAAAACTGCTACCCTGATAGTTCTTCCTTAGTGAGTTGGAGCTGGCAGGGATTGCCGTAAGGAATCCAAATAGGAAACCATGGCTTTCTTATTATCGCTGTCTTAAACAGTTGGGAAATAATAGATAATTCTCATGATTCACTATTTAGAGAACACCAGTGATCTACACTGTGATATGAAATGAAGAGATGTCTCATGCTCAGTATTTTTAGAAATATTGACGTGAATACACACCAGGAATAAAAATTACATGGTCCTCCTGAGGCTCCAAGAGGCTGCCCAAGGCCAGACACTTATTAACTTCTCCTTCCCCAGCAGCATGAATATCTGACCCAAATATTATTTCTGAGTCCATGGCATGGCAGGAACTGAGCAGTTCTCTTCATATGAGAGCGTCAGCTTTATTAGTAAGAGGGGATTGGAATCATCTATTCTATACAGATGTCTGATGTTTTTCTACAATGTATATTTGTCCTAGTAAAATTTCATATTATAATGTTAATGAAACATTTTTTTTTTTTTTTTGCACAATAGCACCACTGTGCTTACATGCTAAATCACTTCAGTCGTGTCCTACTCTGTGAGACCCTGTGGACTGTAGTCTGCCAGGCCCCTCTGTTCATGGGATTCTCCAGGCAAGAATACTGGAGTGGGTTGCCATGCCCTCCTCCAGGGGATCTTCCCCACTCAGGAACTGAACCTACGTCCTCTATGTCTCTTTCATTGGCAGGCAGGTTCGTTACCACTAATGCCACCTTGAAAGTCCCGATACCACAATATAAAGACCATATTATAACTTTTATAAATTCCTTACAAATCATTGTTTCTTGGTGAGTGGGACTGTGACAAGTTGTCTGAATTAGGACAGAAGTTTTTATTCATACTCAGCTTCCATTAATATACCAGTTACATTTCATATTAATGTATTAAAAATTAAAATAACTTTAGTGGATTTTTTAGTTGAGTTTTAAAATCTATGCTTTTCTCCCTTCTATAAACCTGTTTGTTCTTATTAGTAAAAATCTATCTTATTTCTATTTACCAACCAATTCATTCTAAAATATTTAGTACTGTAACTGGCAACAGTAGCATCAGAAAACTTAGTAAAACCTTTTCCCATTGACATGCAACTGGTACTGTCCGAGGTTCTTAGCTCTGAAATAACGTTTTTATAGCATCCATAGGTGTACAACCTGAAACATAGCTGTTGCTGTTAGCGCTGATGTGCTGTTTATATGATTGTGTGCAAATGGGTTTATCATAAATCTCAGATGTGCACATTGTTATGGTAGGTTTTTTTCCCAGACATGTACATATTTGTGGCTTGTATACAAGTGTACTGTATCATTTTGATCATGGGTGCTCGTGGAGGATAAAGCCACATTTAGCTCCTTAGAAATATTTAATGTAATCGAATAATCTTGAAAAGCAAGTAATGGAAGACAGAGGAGGGGGGAGGTGGAGTGGAGAAAAATAAAGAATAGACCGGTGTTTCCTTTTGTCGTTTCCAAGTCAGATGTCTCCATCTTGTTATCAGGGGCATTTAAATCTGCCTCAGCTCAAAGGATGCAACTTTATTTCCCGCTTCTGCTCAGCCTGCTCCCCACCCCCTCCCAGTACCACGAGTGCCTCAGGGTTCGCACACTCCTCCTTACCCACCTCGGCCTGTCCCTCCTCCAGGCTTCTCACTGCTGGCCACCTCTCTTACTGAAGTCCACTCTGTCTTTCACGTTCACCTGAAGCCCTGTGTCAACCATGAAGCCTTTCCATCTGTTTCAATCTATACTCACCCATGCTTTTCTAAGCATCTTTTTTAAAAGCTTTTTCCAAAGTCCCACACACTGGGGTGCACTTGTGTTTCGGGACATGAGCATTGACCATTGAGCTGTAGGCTTCCTTTGGGGAGGTGTATGTATCTTTCATTCGTTTAAAGGTCTGCACATAGCATGAATCACTGCTGGACACACAGTAGGTTCCAACACATACTTCATTTTTATTGATCAATTGAAACAGAAGTAGCTGAACTATTACAATTTGCAGATTGTTGGGCTTGTGTTATAAATGTGTAAAGACCGAAATATTAGTCAGGATGTTTGGGATGAAGGTATAAATGGAGAATGAAATGCATTTTGTCATTTTAGCTCAAATTATTTATATCAGCAAGAGCGCTAATTTAAAAGAAATTCTTTTTACTTGGTCTTTAAGCAGTAATATTCGTCCTTTATTTAATACTCCTATTTTAACCTTCCTTGGGTAAATCAAGTGTTTTCTTACCTAACCTGAAGCGATAAAATTTCATTTAGTCCAGACTGGAGGATTGTGGCAATTTAATATATGTCTTGTTCTCTAGGACTTGACTTCTATGGTTAGTTAAAATTGTTTCAACTTTGCAGGCCTTCCAGCTCCGCGACACACTTGAAAGGGGTGGTTTGAAGAGCACGGGGCGGCCTGCCCTGAATGTGTCTCACATGCAGTGTAATTCCTTCCACCTGTGCTCCTCGTGTTGGCGTTTGAAAGCCCTGCGAGGAACACAGACTATTTTAGGACTAAACCACTTCTCAAACCCTGAGAAGGGGCTTAGTGGACCTTTGTTTGCCAGCAGGCTTGATTCCGATCCTTCTACCTTGGACAGATCGGGGTGCTTTGCATGGGGGGGCAATGAGGGGAATGAGCGGGAGGTTGCGACCCCCATCTCAGCCAGGGACTGGCCGCTGATGGTCTGCAGGCCAGATCAGGCCCCCCACCTGTTTTCGTGAATAAAGTTTTATTGAACACAGCCACGCTCCTTTGTTTATGTACTGTGCATTGCTACTCCTGGGCTGCAAAGGCTGAGTTGAGATGTTGCATCAAAGACCTGATGGCCCTCCAAGTAGAAAATGTTGTTTAGTCGCTCAGTTGTTCTGACTCTTGCGACCCCATGGACTGTAGCCCGCCAGGCTCCTCTGTCCATGGGATTCCCCAGGCAAGAATCCTGGAGTGGGTTGCCATTTCCTTCTAGGGGACCTTCCCGACCCAGGGATGGAAACTGCATCTCCTGCATTGGCAGGTGGATTCTTTACTACCACACTGCCTGGGAAGCCCCATGTAGAAAATATTGACTGTCTCTTACAAGGAGACTTTCCTGACCCCTGTTGTGCTGGGGAGGATTGGACACAAGCAGTGAAACGAGGACAGTTCCAGCCAAATTTAATAGGATGGTTTAGGGTAAGCCAGAGTTGATGGTCTCTCTGACAAAGAAAAACTTCATGGGAATGAGATTTTGAAGGATGTATTCAGTCTTGAGGGCATGGCCTTTGTAATCTTTGAATGTTTTTCTTTGGAATGAGTCATTCTCTGGGTTCATAGTAGACAAAGGCAACCTGGGATTAATATTCTACCAAAGGCTCCTCCCAGAAGTAATTTTGACTTACAGTAATATGTTTTCTGGCCCTTTTCAGTTATTTTTAAAGCTTTTCAACCTTTGGAAAGAACCAAAAGGGCCAAAAAAACATGTTTCACAGCTTTTAGAATCTGAATGATACCTTAAGATGTTTTAAAATGACAGACTTCGGCAAGAACAAGGTTAAATTTCTTTTCCAACTAGTTAACAACGATCTTGCCTGTTAATCAGGCTGATCATCACCTGTTCAGGGTAAAAATGCACTCAGGACTCTTGGCTTAAGTGGCAGGCTCCCGTGTGTGCCGTATAAAAGCCCTCACGGCAGGTCTCCAGCTTTTCTCTGTAAGGCACACTTGAGCCTGAAGAGCTGAATTCAGTCAATGGAACCTTTCTAATCTTAGGCCTTTATGGCTTCTTGATCTAAATCATGATCACGTTTTATATATAATCAGAAACAGGTCACTCGAGAGTCTAGCCTAATTTAAATGATCTGGATAGTTGCATTGTATAGTTTTGATTTCAGGATACAACTTCGTTCATTGAGTCAAAGTTGTTTTTTTGGTCCTAGGACGCAAACACAGTCACACAGACATAACCTGTACACACACACACACACACACACACAAGTATTTGGAAGGAAAGGGCAGAGGAACGCTGAGTGTCTTCCTAGTTATAACTTAGCTGTCAGTGTACTTTTCAATTTTCAACTTAGAGAAAACAAACATTCTTACTTTCCATGTAGTTTAAAGTTACATATTTTATTTAAACATATGTATATATATGTGTATATATAGTACTTTGAAACTTCATAGAAATAAGATAAACAGGATTACATTGGAGTAATGTTGGGGTAATTAATGTGGATTTAGTGCCTGTTTTGAATAAATAAATAGTTTAAATCAAATGTTTTCTAGGCAAAAACCAATATAGGCACCTCACCGTTCCTGGGTGTACAGGTGTTACTGCCTTTGTTACAGTGGCAGAATTTTTGAACTGCTTCATTCTGCTTTGTTACCTTTTGGCTACCTTTCCAACATAAGACACTCATGGGAATTAATTGAGCATTGAAATTGTTCTTTAGTGATTGTCTTTCTATGTCTTTTTATGTGCTTCTTTGTTCAAGAAAATAAGTGTTTTTCAGTTTTACTTGCAGCTCAGCAGAAATCTGTATGGTAACTACTGGGCAAAACCCCCATCATATTCTATTTTTGTTTCATCTCTTAGTGTATTTATTACATAATTATGAAATTATAATCATTTTAAATGGTGACTGTTAGCCCAAAGAAGCCACCTGCATATTGGTAGCATTTGAGTAACTTAGAAATTTTTGAAACAGATTCATTTGTATATTGGACTATTTTTCTAGGAATCATACAAACCTCACATGGTTTTCAGTTCTGTGTTTAGTGTTTATTCACGAAGACCAACAATGCCTGTCAGTTAAGGTTTTGCGATGTCAGTTTTCCATTACAGTCATCATTTTGAATCAGTCAACACCTTTGTTCCAGAGTTTTGAAAGATCATAACTGAATAATTATTTAATATTTTAATAAAACTTAGGTTATTGTTTTACTAAAGTTTCATTTGTAGCAGATCTTGCTCATTGCTGTGTTTTTTTTTTGTACAGGTGAATCAGTATGACTTATTAACTTGATCTGTCATGCAGAAAACATAAGAAATACTGAATTGCTTAATTTAATTATCCACATTAAATTGTGTAAATTTTCACAAACAGTGAAAGCACTTTGGAAGATGTTAACATATGGCCATGTTTACTTTGTATTCCTTTTAAAAACAACAAAATTGTACAACTGTAGTTGGCTCTCTAGCCCCAGATGATGCCTTCGCCCTTTTTCTCATAAACAAGCAGTATTGACAAATTATGATGTCATGCATGTTTTTGCATGTGGATTTCATACGTTAATATTTAATATTTCTACACTTGTTTTGTTTCGATGCAGTTACATTTTTGAGATTGTATGCTGATAAATGTACCTCGTTGATTCATTTTAACTTCACCATGATATTCCATTTTATGATGAAACTCATTATTTTTCTACTTCCCAGCTGATGGATATTTAAGATTGTTTATGTGTTAATAGGGAAAGTTTTGTTTTTTTTTTAAACATGCCTCTCCTTGAGCATGAATTTCTCAATTGTGTGAACCCAGATTGGGCTTTCCAGGAGAAAGGCAAAGGACATTACAGCTCTGAAGTGCATCACTAAAGCAATTATATTCCAAATTATTATGATTTGCAGGGATTAGAAAATCACACAAAAATATATTAGTGACATTTCTTACTGTATTTCAAAAATCACAAGTAGTTTGAGGATGAGGCCTGAATGATGCTATTGCTTTCGCGTATGGATCCCGCATCCCAACTCTCAGTCTGGTGAGATTGGGTAAAGAGGAGGCGCTTCATCACCAGCTCCCTTCATCCCACTGGTCCAGAGTCATTTATGGAACAGCTCTGGCTACCAGGCGCTTATATGGGCCATGGGATATAGGCCCTTTAGGCTATACTCTTTACACGATTGTCTCTCACTGTCCTTCAACTGACCTACTCTGTAACTCCCTTCACAACAGAGGAGATGACGAGCAAGTTTTATGCAAAGCAGACCTCTTTTTAATATATTGTCAATTCAGTTAAACAAGAAGTTTCTGATGGAGAAGTGTTTATACCATTTAATGCAGCCTAATGTAGGTCCCAGGGTTTCGTGGCACGTGGGTGACTGTCCCCAGTTGAGGGGCAGCAGCTGTTCGAGCCACAGTGGCCGGGGCCCTGTGACTCCCCCCACGGTCCCCCACGTGGTCTCCCCTGATGCTCTGCATCTCCACTCTCCACTTGTCTTCTAACATCTAAATTCAACATCACCTCTGGGAGGCCTTCTTTAATCTGCCCTGCCCCATTAATTGCTGCTGCTTTTAAATTTATGACACCTTTTCCATTTTCTTCCTAGCACTGAGGTTATCTTTGGGAAGGACTTTTCTCACTTAGAAGCCTGTGATTTTCTTGAGAACCAGGCCTGACTCTTTTCCCTCTGTTTCTGCTGTCTAGTACCGTCTAGATCCGTGTTTGTGGTGGA
>NC_137288.1:18640000-18892500 GCF_054371585.1 Giraffa tippelskirchi | reverse complement strand
ACCTCCAGCTAGATTTCTGTTGTGATACACCTAAATGCTTTAGAACAAAGCAGGCTGACACGGGCACAAACCCTGAAAGACTTGTTGCATTAAACATCCGAATGAGTAAAGTAGATGAAATGATTTGTTTTATTTTCAGAATGTATTTTCTAATTTCACTGACCCTCTCTTTCCAAGGTTAGCATTTTTCTTCTTTTCACTTCTTTGTGAGCCTTCTGAGCTGGACTGCCTAGGTGCCAGCACTTATTGCTCGAATATGCTGTAGAAGAGAGAGAGGTTGCATTTATAAACTGCAGGGCAGAATGTTAGCTTGTGTAAAAAGGTTTAAAAAATGAGCTTGTATACATTTTTAACTAATATTAAGTCCACCAAACGTGTCTCTAATTGTTGAATAGTTTTCCAGTCAAGAGTTATCATTAAAGATAATGATAGGAGTTTTTATACAATTTCTTTAGCAATCCCCAGGCTTCCTTTTTTTTTTAATGCCACAAAAGTTTGAGAAACATAAACAGCACTGAACTGCCATTGCTGTTGAGTAATGTAGATTTTACTGTTCCTTGGGATCTTCAGTATATTCGGAGAAACCATTTAATTCATATTTTTAAGTAGGAAGTTATTAAAGAAGACTCAGGATCAGGTAAAACCAGCTCACTCTCCTTCAGTTGTTAGAAAATTCAATATGTTTTATTTAAGTGGAATCATGTATACTGTATATTAACCATTCCAAGCAATCTTTAGTCAGCCCAGAAAGGCCAGATGTATGGGAATTGTAAAAAATCAGGATATGCATAAAAACTGTTCAAGTGCATAAAGCAGCCCCATCTGGAAGACATCTACCAGAAATGAAGTTGTACAAAACCATTCCATTGATAATAAAGCTAATTTTTATGGGTCTGACAAGTATGTAATTATGTTCAGTGGTGCTTTTCAGATTTTATCACAGTCAATAAACCGCAGTGGTAATTTCATTCCCATTTGACATATTTACATGGAAACATTTGATTGGAGGAATTAGTAACCCTGAAAGCCTTGATAGATATGTTTTAATGATCTGTGACCTCCGCAGTCCCTCATCTGTTTATTGTTGCAACAGGCGAGAAGTCGTTCCTGTGTGACCTCTGTGGCTTTGCGGGTGGGACCCGGCACGCCCTCACCAAGCATCGCAGGCAGCACACAGGTCAGTGTGGCCACCCTGCCCCGTGGCCCGCGGGGCAGCAGGCAGCTGGTCCCGCGGGCCCAGCATTTGTGCCCGGCCCTCCATGGCCTGTGTTCCTGATTTTTGTAAATCTGTGTACTTGAGGGTCTACGAAAATTCTGCTTGAATAAGATTTTAATTCATCTGCCTTTATGTATCTATGAAGTAGGCCTACTGCAGGTTTGGGGGATCAGGTGTCCTCTGTCGATTCAGGTTAAACAGGAGGGAAGAGAGTGTCTGAGGGTACCCCAGACGCTTCTCGGTGGTCAGGACTCTGCTCCGGGTGGTGTGTGAAGCCGGGGCATCCGCCTTCCTCTCACACTTGCCTCCTCTCGGTCAGTCTCTCCTGTCTGTGTTTCTGCTCACCCCACCTCTTAGGCGCTTCTCACCTGCTCACCTAGAGCCCTGCCTTCCCACCTGTGTCTCGGCCTCCCTAACTACCTGACCTTGTTGCCAGCAATCCCTCTGCCAGTTGGAACAAGCACATGTGGTTGTAGGTCTGTCCTTTTTCAGGTATTTTTACGATTAAGAACAGAAAGCAGTGAAGAGTTAACTTAAATAGATAAGGACATTGAAGAGAATCATTTTTTTTTTCCTGCATGATAATTTGCAGTGATTCGACAAAATAAACTAAATGCTTTTGGTTAAGAACACATAAGGATGGAGAGTTTTAAACATTTATTCAAGTTGATCACCTATTGGCATGCTGTAATTCGTCTTATAAATGACTTCTGAATCACATGTGCCTGGGACACTGCTGGGTTTTGGTGATGTCCCTCATAACTGTTAGTCGAACCACTGTTTACTCTCACAAGTGTTCTAGTTTAGATGATAAATCACACGGTAATAGAATTTCTAACAGCATTAGGTTTTTACTGGGTACTGTGAGAATGGTGGAGTTTGGTAGTTATACTCAAAATGGCATAAAATTAAGATACATGAAATACTTAGTTTATGGTGCATTTTGGTTCTTGATATGTTATATATAACAGTTAGCTACAAGGTGCTTTAATACCCATTATGGTATCTGTAAGATCAATGAAAATTAATGCCAGCCATTCCTTTTAGATAGTAAGTTTATATGTTTCAAATTTCTATATGGGATAGGGTTATTATTGAATTGAAAAATGTCCAATGTTAACATAATGTTTAAAACTCAACCTTTATAAACAGAAAACTCTGTTTTAAGTTTACAGTCGCGAGGTATGATCACATTTTTTTGAACCCACTGATTTAGAGATTCAGTGTAAGAGATGGCGGAACAGCCCAATGGATGGCAATCACCCTTGGCTACTATTTGGGAGAAGTCGAGAGTGTTTAGGGTAGAGTGTGTTCACGTGGGCTTTTCTGATTCTTAATGTTTTGAATTTTTTGATGCCTGAGCTGTTGCCGTGCCGATGGTCTCGCCTTGGTGTGGCCCTGGGGGTCATAGACCCCCTGTGCGCCCATTACCAGCCTGGCCGTGCCGCCTCTTCCCCCGCAGGGGGGCTGGTGAGGCTGTGATCACAGGCATTTACAGGTGATCGATCATGAACCTGCATCGAGCAGGCACAACTTTATATTTTATGTCAGGTCCAGAGGCTCCTTATTACTTTGCTATTAACTTTATACCATATAGGACAATGTCTCGCAGACAGAGGCATCTGTCTTTTTGGCATTTATCTGCCTCTGTGGCACAAATCAAACATGATTCTTTAATACCAAAGTCAGTTCTTAAGACTCTTTGCTTCAGCCAGACAGCTTACTACAACTCAGTCTAGGCCCTCAGCTTTTACACTGGATTTATAATATGTAAGCAACACACAACTTTTTTTTTTCCCAAGGCCAGATTTGTTTGGTTCATTTGAAATCTGTGTTTTTCTGATGTAGTCCTCGTTGACGTGGTTTACCTTTTTACCACAGAGTACCCACCCAAATTACAATCAGCTTGGAAAGGGGTAGGTATCAAAAGTGTTCCAAATGGCGTAAATAACTCCCCACTGCAATACAGGCTGTCCAGGGGGCTGACACAAAACATCTTCCATTCCGAGATTTACTTTTATCACCTGTCAGAGGCCCTTGATTCAAGGGCACAGGAGCAGATCCTCATGTGTAGTTGAAGAGTCTTGGCCGGCTTAATAACCACCAGCCCGCCCACAGGAATGCGGGGCAAACTTCCAGGGGAAGGGCCGGCCTCTCTGGCAGATGGGTGGCTCACAATGGGCACTGCTGTCCATCCGCAGCCGCTCCGGTGCCTCTGTCCCTGCCCGGCTTCCTTTACTCTCTGCTCCCAGAGCCTCAGATGCAAACTGTTCCTTGGTGGTTATTGTGCCCAGGATTACTGCTTGTCCAGGGAAGCAGGAAGCACGACACTGTCTAAACTACCATGAACTCTTAGGTTAGGGAACCAGGCGGAAAGGAAGTTCCACCAGCAGGACGTGTGCAGGGAGCCCTGTGGACTCACAGGCGGCATCACTCAAGTAGTTAATATCTCACACATGGGTTTATTGATCCTTCTGGCTTTAGAATGACAGAGAATTCAGAGGGACGGTTCCCAGTGCACCGAATCACTTTGACGAGTCCATCAGAAACTTTTCGTTAATCAGTGCACCTGTCTCTTTTCATGCAATTCACAGATATTACCAAATGGAAATTCTTATTTAAAATTTGTACGATTTTCTTTCAAAGTTGAGTTTGATTTAGTTCTTTATTTAGCTGTATATTGAGACTAACAAACTTCTGTATTTCTGAAGTATATTTTCTTGAAGAAGTTACCTGAAATTTCCAGAAGAAATGATTATTTCTGGATAAAAGAAGATACTGATGGGCATATTCCAATAATAGTATTGAACATGTAATAGAATCAGTGAGTTACAGATTAACTGTTATGTATACTTTGAATAAACTGTAGTCTGTGTAAATGGACACAGAGTTCTTCTGTCAAGAGCCCAGACATACTCAAGTCTTCATTTCTTTAGTGGCTGAAGCTTGGTATTTTATGTAGTTTATTTTGAGATCATTATATTTTTTCTCTGTCATCTTATAGATTATTCAAGGTTTCTAATACATAGTTTAATCTGTTGTGTTGTCAAGTTAAATATAAAGAGACAATTTATAGTTTATTGCAGTACAATGTCAGTTTCATATGAACTTCAAATTATTACAGTTAAGAAAAACATCTACTTCTGCTTCATTAACTATGCAAAAGTTTGACTGTGTGGATCTCAACAAATTGTGGAAAATTCTTAAAGAGATGGAAATACCAGACCACCTTACCTATCTCCTGAGAAATCTGTATGCAGATCAAGAAGCAACTGTTAGAACTGGACACGGAACAAGGGAGTGTTTCAAAGTTGCGAAGGGAGTATAACAAGGCTGTACATTGTCACTCTGCTTATTTAACTTATATGCAAAGTACATCATGCAGAATACTGGGCTGGAAAAATCACAAGCTGGAATCAAGATTGCCAGGAAAAATATCCACAACCTCAGATATGCATATGACACCACCCTAATGGTTAAAAGTGAAGAGAAACTGGAGAGCCTCTTGATGAAAGTGAAAAAGGAGAGCGATAAAGTCGGCTTAAAACTCAACTTTCAGAAAACGAGGATCATGGCATCCGGTGCCTTCACTTCTTGGCAAATAGATGGGAAAAAAGTGAAAACAGTGACAGACTTTATTTTCTTGTGCTCCAAAATCACTGGAGACAGTGACTGCAGCCTTGAAATTAAAAGATGTTTGCTCCTTAGAAAGAAAGCTATGACAGACCTAGAAGTGTAGTGTTAGTCGCTCAATTGTGTCTGACTCTTTGTGACCCCATGGACTGTAGCCCACCAGGCTCTTCTGTCCGTGGAGTTCTCCAGGCAAGATTGCTGCAGTGAGTTGCCATTTCCTTCTCCACAGGATCTTCCCAACTGAGGGATTAAACCTGGGTCTCCTGCATTGCGGGCAGATTCTTTACTGTCTGAGCCATCAGAGAAACCCAGTAATGATGAAAGCACAGGTTATTGGCCACCCTGCCAAGTATCTGCCTGTGCCTTAACTACTTTTATCCTCACTGTTGTCTCTGTGTTTGGTGTCTTATCCTCCTGGTCTTATTCAGGGGTTACCAGGTAGGGAGTGAAATATGAAGAAACCTGAATTGGGATTGAAGTCCTTTTGTCTCTTCTAACTACTGCCCTGGGCTGCAGTGACAGATAAAACACCATCAAATGAAATGTGTATGCCTTCACTAAATATTCCACAGCTATGAACAGGGCCATACAAACAGGAGAATGTAGGATGTATTTCTAAACATTCTGATTTTCAAGCAGACGTAGAGTTGTTGGCTGGCTAAATAGATGCAGAGTAATTGTAAACCAAGCTCTTTTATTGCTTATTTTCTGTATGCTAGTATACTTATAAAACTATTAATGAAAACACGTGAAATAAGTGGCGTATTGAACATATGTAAAATTCATCCTATGTGTAAAGTTTCTTAGGAAGAACGTCAGTTCACAAGAGCATTTGTGAGTATCATAACTGTGATTTTGGGGAACGGGTGGTGAGGTTTTCTCTAGTTTGTATGTAATGTGAGCTTCACACATCTTTTAAGTTGCCTGGTAGTCATACAGGGAAAAGCAGTAGGTGAAATTATATTTTATAAATAGATAATCCAACCAAATACATGCAAATCATTACCACTTCAACATGAAGTCAATATAATGTTCTTACCTGTTTTATCTCCCCAGTGCCACCCCCCCTCCCCCGCAGGAGTTTGAAATTCCGTGTGTATTTTGCATTTCTAGCACATCTCAAGACAGAGGCCAATTTTTTATCTAAAATTCATTATCTCTGTTTAAGTTGTGATAAAATTCACATATTGAAAAGTAGATTCTCTTTCCCAAGCTGTTCCAGACTTAAAACATTTTTTTAACAAGTGAATTCAGTATCAGTTTTTAAGTTTAAATTTACACTAATGAAAATGAAATCACCCCATCTCAGGTACTCACCAGCCAGTGTAGCTAGTGAAATTATAAAAACTGATCAGACCTGACTTCTTTGAGTTTGTGTGTGCAGAGAAAAAGGTATCAATCAGAGAGGCTTGAGTCCTGAGCAGGCCCTTGAACCACCCCGGGGCTGAACTTTGCCTGCAGATGAATCTGGTGTGTCTAAGGGCTTCTGTGGCCGCTCAGTGGTCAAGAATCCACCTGCCAATGCAAGAGACCCAGGAGACAAGGGTTTGATCCCTGGGTTGATCCCCTGGAGGAGGAAATGGCAACCCACTCCAGTATTCTTGTCTGAGAAATCCCATGGACAGAGGAGCCTGGAGGGCTGCAGTCCGTGAGGTCACAGAAGAGTTGGACGCGCCTGAGTGACTTAGCACACACACACTGGTGTGTCTATACAAGGAAGGCGAAGTTTATGGTGCTGTTAAATATTAT
Source organism: Giraffa tippelskirchi (assembly GCF_054371585.1). Classification (NCBI taxonomy): domain Eukaryota; kingdom Metazoa; phylum Chordata; class Mammalia; order Artiodactyla; family Giraffidae; genus Giraffa; species Giraffa tippelskirchi. The sequence goes on along the minus strand of NC_137288.1, from coordinate 18,885,902 downwards.
GTCAAATGTTTCTTTGAGGCCTCTTTACCTTTTACTCAACTTAGTGAATTGTAATTTCTCATTACTTCTAAAAGTTTTTAAATTGGTGTCCATTTGTAGCTTGGTTTTATTTTTTCTTCATATTTAATTTCAAGATTTTAGTTAAGTTTTACACTGTGTATTCAAAGTATATTTTTGTTACATATTTCTCTGTGGTTTTAAGCTCACTGAAACTTTTATAATGGCTCTAATCTACCATAGTGTGTGAAAGGATTCCAAATTCCAGTGTGAAACCAGATATTTATATTTTTATATGAATGAGTGCTTTGCTTTGTGTTTGTGTTTAGATTAGGCAATTTAGATTCCTGTTTGTGTAAGTTATGTTTGAATACATGATCTGTATCTTGCTTCTGTTTTAATAGAGAAGTAAAAATTAATGGTATCTTCTTTCTCACTCTACAAATAAATATTCAAAAATCCTACATATGGGTGATCTTAAAATTTTGTGGAAAAAATGTCTTTTGAATTGTTAATAACAGATTAAGCTCTTCATTTCCAATTTTTGTAATTGGAATGTACAACCCTTCTTGATTTGTTACAGGAGAAAAACCTTTCAAATGTGACGAGTGTAACTTTGCTTCCACGACCCAGTCTCACCTGACACGGCACAAGCGGGTGCACACGGGAGAGAAGCCCTACAGGTGCCCGTGGTGCGACTACAGGTAATGGCTCCCTGTGGAGCGGGTGTGATCAAGCGGGGCACCGTGTGGGTGAAATCCTGCTAAAGTCACCATCAGCGAGCTGTTCTGTTTTTTTTTTTTTTGATTAGCATGAATTACAAACATTTAAACATGATTCACATATTAGGTTGGGAGTTTATTACACCACCTAATTTTGTTGACTCTTTTTAAAAATGTAAAGTTCTCTTTACATTTTTTGTAATCTTAACATTTTGGTTTTATAATCCATTGGTGCACCTGACTTTCCAGTGATTTTCTTTCTTTGTTCAAAGTAAGGAACCATCCAATTAATTATTCAACACCCATGGCATCTCAGCTACTGTGAGTGAGATACTCATTTAGACAGTGCAGATAATGTAAGAGATGTTTTCTGCCTTTAAGGATATTGTAGCATAATGGGCATCTTGTAATGTTTTGTAAATATTTGTAGTGTTTGGTGTTATTTAAAAAGGCCAGGGGAGTGCATAGAGAAGGAGCAAGCTCAGTCCTGCTAAAGTAGAGAGTCTTTCAGCCATGGCTTAGAAGACGTAGAACTTTCAGACACATGAGTGTTCCCCAAGGATGCTGGTGGTTCAGCACAGTGTGCGTTCCCATGCTGAGAGCGTGTTGGTGGTGATGAGCGCTCCTTCCACTCGCAGAGGCCCCAGTGGCTGTCGTCTGCCAGCTTGGAGTGACTTCACGAAGGCCGCAGGGCACAGGTGCGCAGAGGCATGAGTTAAGGGTGACCCTTTTACTCTGTGACAAGCTCCATGCAGCCTGGGTGTGGGGGATGGTGCAATGGGCATGTGGGTTGCGACTGGATCTCTCTATGCGGGGAGCCCGTGAGGTTCTCTGAGCTTGCCATGGCCTGTGAGACACCACGGGGTGTGCATTCAGCCGAGGGCCATCTTCCTAGGGCCTCCATCAGCCAGACTGGGGCTGAAGGTCTCATGGACCCATTGTGCTGGAGATGTGGAAGCATTGAGGGAAGTTCTTCAGTGCAGCCTGCCTTTGTGACGTATTAGAATCTCTACCTTAACCTGCAGACTTTGTAAAAACATAGATTTTTGTTATTCCTGCAGATGTAGCCTGTGCATTCAGTAAATATATTACCACAATCCCTATTATTAGCCTCATTATTGCATTGTTTCATGTCGAAGGTCATCTAATAGTACAGAGATATTACAGATATATTTCATTCATCGATTATTCATTCATTCAACGTTTTGTCAGTTCTGTTTTTTTGCATAACACTAAACTGCTGTATCTTTGAAATTTGGTAAAATGGTGATCCAATTAGAGATAGGCGTAGAAATTCTAAGACTCTGATAATATGACTTCTTTAAAAAGCAAGCTGTGTTAAATGCTGTTTTGTTTTACTGAAGAGGTTATGTTGTAGTTGCCTTTCCTACAAAACATGGAAGCAATTACAAATTTATATAAAGTTTCCCTTAATTATAACTCTTGTTCAGTCTCTAGGTTGTGTCCCACTCTTTGCAACCCCATGGACTGCAGCACGCCAGGCTTTCCTGTCCTTCACTATCTCCCAGAGTTTGCACAAACTCATGTCCGTTGAGTCAGTGATTATCACTTTTAGCTGTTAGGATTTTATTCTTTCAGTCTGCACTTTATGCCTAAATTTTGAATCTCTTTTTTTTTTTTTTAGTTGTTTCTTTCATGATCAACTCTAATTTTCACACTTAAATTGTATAACCACCTTATTTCATTTATCCTGTATAGCTGTGGTTTCAAACTATAATTTTTAAGTTGCAGAACTGTTACTTTAGACATGATCTTATACAGACCCCATATATAAAATAGATAAAAATGGTATCTACCAGTTACAGATTTCAGAGCTGCACTCTATAGTAGTCACTTACTATAGCACTGACAAATATCATAGAAGACTCTTGATAAGCAGAAAGTTTTCCAGTGGGAGAAGTTATTGCTTATAGTTGCTGTTGCATTAACCTCCGTGTCCTGTTTATGACTTTGGAGGGAGCACTCAGCAGGGCTGGGTAGTCAGGAACTTGGGCTCCGCGAGGCTCAGCGCTCACTGAGGTCGTTCAGCCTCTTACTCGTTTGTGAAAGACACGTGGTTTGAGTACCAGTTTACAGAATCGCTGCTGACGTATGGTAGGAACAGACTGAGGTCACTTATCCAGAGCCTTTGTTTTCACTCTTATATCAGGTTGGGACTTTAGGTGGCTGTAGGCTTTACTTGACCTGACCATTTCAAGATACTGTTCAGTCAGGTAATACAAGAGTCTCAGTGCCCTGAAGGTTGTTAGTGTGTTCAAATTTATTTATAATACTTGCCATGATGGATTTTTCTTTTTTTACAGTTTTTCAAGTTAAAAAAAAATCAGTCATTAGGTAATAGCTGAAATACCTTAAACTTTGAAATGACCTGGTCTGAAAACCACTCTTTCCTTCAATATAATTTTAATACTTGCATGGCCTCAAGTTAGATTGATAACAATAATAACTTTATTAAATTTTTAGACAGTTATTGCAATTTTCAGGTTTTTGCTCCAAAAGTACTTTAACCTACAATCTTTGTGCATAGTATATGATTTTTTTGGAAGGAATTCGTAGAAGTATGATTTCAGGCTGTTGATAGTACTGCTACCAAGATGGGGCTGTGAATTTTGTTTTGCTGATTGGTACTGTGTTTTGGTTGGGTCTCTATATGCAGAAACATATTGCTAAGTATGGTAGGCTTTCTTGGTGTAAAATCGTATTATACTTTTACCAAAGCTGAGGCCATACTACTTGTCCCCCTACTTGAGTTACCTCCTTGAAACAGCATCACTTCCACTGAGCAGTGGGTTTAAGCCAACTGGACCCCATGCATCCCACACCTCTGTGAGCCCGTTGAGAAGAGGAGCAGGTGTGTTCTAAGACTGTCGTTACTGTCCTGTGGATTAATACTCAGGACATTTATGTCTAGTGATCACTATCAAATTTCCTTCAAAATGCTGTAAGTCCTTGATAAAAGGGTGATTTTTTCTTCATTTAAACCTTTTAAATTGAATATTATTGAAAGTAAATAATTTGAACAGTTTGTGTTCATATGACAGTTTTATCTTCTGTGTATACATGGTGAGATTTACTTTCACTAAATAGGCAAAGACCAGTTAACTTGACCAGGAGTACAAAAAAACTTCCAAATATATGAATACTCTTAAAGTTAGGGACTGTGAATGAAATGTAGACTTTTCTGCAGATCTTTTTGTTTTCTCACTGATGAAAATAAGATTTCTAAATGAGCATATGGTTAACTTCATAAAGACTTTTTTAGCTACACAGCATAGGAAGAACAAACTGCTTACCAAGTCTACCTCACAACAACAAAGAAAGTATCTTCTTTGACAAGGTAAATAAATTGGAGTATGTGTGATTTCTATAGACTAAAAATATGTATAAGATGATCACATATTTCCTGAGAGGATATGGTCATATTTGTCTTATCACTGCCTTTTCATAATATTTTGTTGCTTGAAATATTTAAGTACTTTTTGATATTTAGATTTTTTCTGCTTAATATAAATAGGTAAAAGTTATTTCTGTAGAGTGTTTCTATCATTGTCATTATTAGTGCTTATTTGTAGGTAAGTTGCCATCATTAGAAATGAAAGTATTATTTAAATTTCATTAGAAAATATATTTTTTCATTTTATAAATTGAACATTAATGGAGAAATACTAGTAGTTATAATTATTCATGAAAAATGTGAATATAGATTTGTTTACAAAAGAATTTTATAATTGGTCTTTTGAACCTGGGGCTATTTTTCAAGTTTGCATTATTAATTTAGGCAATGACATCTCATTCTGTTTAGATGTAAACATGTACCCTTTTCCTAAGCTTTTACTGTCTGAAATATCCAAAATTCTCATCCATTACAGATCAGTATATTCCATCATTGCTTCAAAACTTTTGAACCATTAATTAGTATTCATTAAAATTTCGAAGTGTAAATTTAGACTCATAGCATTGTTCTGCCGTATTATTTATACAGGAAATTCTTTAGATTTTTTTCTACATTAACTTGGAAACAATCTAACATTTTTTTGTATTTTTGTTTTTTGTTATATATTAACTGTCACTTCTGTATTAATGAGAGAAATAGAAAAAACTCCAATATGTTGTACTAAGTACCCTTTCTAATAATGTAAATCCTTATTTCCCCATGGAGTTTATTAATATTGAGCTGTGCTCTGTTTCGCTGGTGATGCTGGCTTCACATGAGATTAGATGACTTGCACTGTGTTGGCCATAATTGGGCTTTTTTTTACATGAAACTCACCTTCTCATTGGCTTCCATTTTTTAAGATTTATGGAGAAAATACAGGAAATGCATATTAACCATAAATGCATAAACCACTGATAAGTCATAAAATGTAACACAAAATACTATCAGCAGTATTAAAAACATTGAGGATAATCTGATACTTTGAATGTCATTTAGTAAATTAAAGAAAACCAAGTTGAGGCCAGACTCCACCAGTTTGATCGTTTACTTACTATGTCTCTGTTATTGATCTTGGAACACATTCATTGTTTCCTAAGACAGATTTTTCCTCAACTGTATGCCTTTATACTTCCAGTGTTACACACTTTAAAAAACTTTTTACTGTTCTACTTTTTTATTTTATTCACTATTTTTATTATTATTTGAAATTATAACTTCAGTTAGAAATATGACATATCATAGAGCTGAGGAATAAAATTATAATTCTTGCCTCATATTAACAATTTACCCTTCTTTCTTTGCTGAACTTGGACATACACTTTGATTCATTTCCTTACTTGATGGCTTACGTACCCTTGGCTGATGTATTCCATAGAATCATTAATACATTAGGTTTTGATCTCAAGAAGAGTTTTCATTTCTTTTGGATGAGAGCGGGCTAAGAATGTTTGATGTAACCTTTGACCCAAGTAGTGGAGTCTCAACAAGAAATATGCTTTCTGTGATATCCCCTAACATCTCTTTTATTACTCTTCTAAATACTTTGTTTAATGTTTCTTACGATCAAATTCGCTAAGTTTTTACACATGTGACTGGACTAGGTAGAATTTAGTGTCTGTCACAACCATTTGAAATATGTGTGTGTGCCCTGGAAAATTGTTGTCAAAAAAAGCCTTTTAACATTTCACATGTATTATGCTTCACTAGGTAAGAAGGCGCTAAGGCCTCACGTACGGTGGATCATTGTTCTGCCCTTCGTAGCATCCTGGCTGGAGGACTTACTCCGCAGGGATCGCCACCTCCCTGTGGGAGAGTCCCCAAGGGTTCCAGTTCTCCTTTGGCTTCCTGTGCAGGTTCATAGGCAGTAGCAGCAGAAGCAGTGGATGGGTCAAACTTGGGTTTGCCCCGAATAATAATACCAAGGAGAAAAAGTAGATTTTTGTCTTTGTAGCAGAACAGCATTTATACCGAGAGAGAAGGGAAATTATATGTACCAAAATGAACAGCACTCGTTTCTTTTTCTGAACAATCAGAGGTAGCATCTGTTTCTTTTGGGTGACATTGAAGTTCTTAAAGAATAATGATATTACATAAAAATAATTGAATGAAAATGCCTAGTATTCATAATAGATATAATTTCTAGTTGAAGCAATTTGACCGATGCCAACAGCCAATTATATCAGAACAAAATTCAAATTGGAAACTACTTTTGTCAGTGGAATAAGCCAGACAAAGAAAGACTAATATTGCATGATATCACTTAATGTGTGGAATTTTTTTTTAAAAAAAGAAAAAGTCAAAAAATAGCAGAAAAGTAGTTGCTAGGGAGTGAGCAAAGTAGGGAAAGGTGGGTAAAAGCGTATGAACTTTCAGTTATCAGATGAATAAGTTCTGAAGAGCTAATGCACTGCATGATGACAATAAAGTATTTTGAATACTTGGAATTAGCTAAGAGAGTAGAACTTAAGTATTCTCAACAAAAACAAACAAAGAAATAAATAAAACATACCAGTCAGTACTATTTCATTTGTATCAAGTCTGTTTTCTCTTTATATTTCCTGGGCTTCCCTGGTGGCTTAGCTGGTAAAGGATCTGCCTGCCATGTGGGAGACTTGGGTTCGGTCTCTTCTATTCTAAAGTAAGAGTACTGCTCATCCGGTTACTGGAATGAGGAAACAGATGTCTCCAGCTGAAAGCCTCAAAGTCTGGTCATGTTGCAGACTTCTCTTGGGATAATGACTCCAAGGCCCTCCTCGGCTTGTGGTCAGTGTCTTCTGGAAGCTAGATGTGTTTCCTGTACTGTGTGCAGTGCCCGTCCTGGCGGAAGCCCCCGTCCTTCTCGCCACCTTCACACAGTTGAGCGAGTCACAGGCAGATGTCAGCACATGGCTGGCTTGTGGAGCCAAATCTGGTTGTTGGCAGCGTGAATGTTGGTTAGGAAGATTCTCCTAGCAGGTGTCAAGGTGGGCCTTTCTGGAAGTGTACTGTTCTTTCTCGTGAAGTAGATGTTTCTGGTAAGTTTCCATGGCATCTTTTGAGGGGTTCCCTAACAAGAAGCATAATTGTATTTTCAGGTTTTTCTGTCCTAATTATGAAAGTCGGACTGTATGTAAATGTATTTTTTTATTCCTAGTATTTCTGTTTCAGTAGAAGTTAAATTCTTTCTGAACAAATATCTCCTAATTTTCTGTTTCATTAGTGAATTAAAAAAAATTCTCAATAGTTCTAACTGTAGTTTTGATTTGGTTTTGTATTTTCTGTAATGTATATATCTAATGTTATTTTTATCTGTAACATATTTTACTCAAACTTTTCTTGTCTGTGCTAAGACACCCAACTACACAGACTTTTAAAAATTTTTATCTAAGCCTATGTGCTAATATAGCACAGTATTTATGTCAGGCCTTTAGTTACTGTTGGTAAATTAATTTTCATCTGACAAAACTCATTTAAGTATGAAAAAAATCTGTAGACCTAAAAACAAATAGATTCCATAGTATTAAAAATTACAAATTGGCTCATATGCCTTTAAAGGGGAGAGAAGTCTCAGGTAATTTGTTTTGTTTATCACACAAGTTTTAAGTTGTTTTGTTTGTTGATGTAGCTGAAATAGGCATTGAGATCACAGATTAATTAGAAGAGCCGTTTTGAACACAAAGTGACCATACATTCCCTTTGCTATCTCTTAAAGTAGAATCCAGATAAACATGTTTATTTAACCTGCTGGCTCTGAATCCCACATCCAGTCATTATAGAAGGACCAACGCTATCTTTGGGGATGGTCTTTCTACAAGGAATTGCTATGGACAGTCCCTTGGGTGGTAGTTAGATATATCTGTATATATTGTGGTAGAAAGAAAGGCCTTAGAGATGAAAAAAATAGAAAATATTTTTTTGGGCAATAATCTCTTGCATAATAAGTTATTCCTCAGACACTAGAGCTATTATCACACAACAAAACACTTCACAGTGTAACTATCTATATCTCCCGGCAGTACAGGCTCATACAACATACAGCTTGTTAGGAAAACTCTGTAATCACCAGGATTATCTAGAACAACAGTTGGAAGAACATTAGGCACACTCTTGTGGTTGTGTGGTTGAATTTCACAAACTCAGTTGTGGAGTCAAGAAAAAATAATAGAACAGAATACTTTGAGATGTATAGCAGTTTTACCACCTGTCATGAGTTCAGTGAGAATGCCAAGATATCAGTTATTTCATTTTGGTTTTGGATCCTTTGTTTCAATGTATTCTGAAATATTGCCCCTCTGCTACTGCTGCTGCTGCTAAGTCGCTTCAGTCGTGTCCGACTCTTTGCGACCCTATAGACGGCAGCCCACCAGGCTCCGCCGTCCCTGGGATTCTCCAGGCAAGAATACTGGAGTGGGTTGCCATTTCCTTCTCCAGTGCATGAAAGGGAAAAGTGAAGGTGAAGTCGCTCAGTCGTGTCCGACTCTTAGCGACCCCATGGACTGTAGCCTACCAGGCTCCTCCATCCATGGGATTTTCCAGGCAAGAGTACTGGAGTGGGGTGCCATTGCCTTCTCCGATTGCCCCTCTAGGGACTTAAAAAAAAATTCTGAAAGAAAGGAAAGAAGAGAAAGAAAAACTTGGAATGAGCAGGAAATGGGGATGCAGTGTGTATATGAGCAAGCTTCTCTATCAGCCTACCTTCTAGATATCAGAGCCCTTGAGTGGAATAAGACGCTGCCATCTTGGTAGCGCCAGTGCACGTTTTGGCTTTAGGTTAAGAATGTCTGTAAAAACAAGATGACATCTTTTCTCTCTCACACATCTTTCTTTTGTTAATTAAGAGAATGTGGCACAAATCCTCTGTTGACTTTTTCCTACTTGTGAGAAGCACGTTGGCTAAATGTACTCAGTCCTTTCTTGTTTATGTTTTGTTTTTTCATCTTGAGTTACAACTTTTAAGAAATACATGAAATGTCATAAAACAAATTAGAGTTTTCCATAGAGGAAAAATGTGATAAGTTTTTAGTGCTTGCTTGTGCTTAAGTAAATGTTAATCTCTTAGATTTAATTATTTGAGGTAGAAATTGTTTGGCACATAAATCTGAGAAATTTATTTTGTTCTAAAAACCTCAAATAGCTTTACTTTAATAAAAAGTAGAGTTCTGCCCCATTTCCCACTCCCAAATTATATTTTTCACTTGGTTTTAGATCATCTTCTCCCATCAGCAAACCTGGATTGTAGGGCCCATGGGATTCTGTGGGGACCGGGGAAGGATGTCCTGGGGGCTGAGTCCATGCGGGATATTTTGCATCTTACCCCAAAGACAGTGAGTGTATAGATAGTGGAGAATATTAAGGAGGAAACTGACATATTCATATTTTGCTTTGCAGTAGTCACTGATGCCGGAGAAGGCAATGGCACCCCACTCCAGTACTCTTGCCTGGAAAATCCCATGGATGGAGGAGCCTGGTAGGCTGCAGTCCATGGGGTCGCTAAGAGTCGGACATGACTGAGCGACTTCACTTTCACTTTTCCCTTTCATGCATTGGAGAAGGAAATGGCAACCCACTTCAGTGTTCTTGCCTGGAGAATCCCAGGGACGGGGGAGCCTGGTGGGCTGCTGTCTATGGGGTCGCCCAGAGTTGGACACGACTGAAGCGACTTAGCAGCAGCAGCAGTCACTGATGCGGTACAAATGAGGAGCCAGAGAGGGACACAGCAGAAGTTGGGAGAGCATCTGAAAGACAATTGTGAAGGTGCAGGCAGAAATAATAAGTGACTAACCCTAAACCAACATGGTAGCCATAATGAGTGTAGAGAGAGGCAGATCTCAGTGCTTGTTAGGAGGGCGAATGAACACGGTGACCAAATGGGTGACTTTGGCGACCGAGTAACAGAAAGATGCACACCATCCTTTCGACGCCTCAGCCGGGGCTGCTCGGTGAGCGGCGGTCACTCACTAGGCCCTCACCCCTGGAGGAGAGAGATCCCTTTGGCAAAGTGATGATGAGTGTGGGTTGGCTTTGAAATGACTTTGAAATGCCCGTGGATGCCCAGATGGAAACAAGCCAGGAAATGTGTAGGTCAGTGCTGATGTAAGTGGACTTGAAAGCATTGATGCGATTGGTATCTCCCTTGGAAAATGTGGTGAAACAGAGGGGCAAAGAGCAGGTGTCAGAGAGACGGAGCAGTAGCCTCCCAGTAGTGGAAGGGACCTTGGGCAGCAGGAAGGAGGGACCTGGGCAGCAGGAAGGTGTGCCCAGGACAGGACATCTGCCTCAGCTCCCAGAGGTTCTCTGCAGGAGCCCAGATCCAGCATGGAGGTAGGAGCAGAAAGCGCACGCGTGGTCAGAGGTGAGGCCGTGGGGAGAAACCAGAGCAGAGAGCTCAGTCATATTGTATTTGAGTGTTTGTTTTCATTTGCTTGCTTAAGATTGCTTTTAAAATCTTACTTAAATACTTACATGCCACGGTGAAAGAGCCAGTTGAAATAGTGACCATGAACAATGCCTAACTATACCTGACAACTCAGATGGCACATGTCAGCTGGGGGTTTTGTGATAGGTCGGGGGCCCTGATAATAATTTTGAAGCATCAGCCGTGCCTCTCTCTTGAATTGGAGAACTCCAGCCTCACACCTCTGAACCTCTACACCCAACTGCCATGACAGTGCTCCCCCATTTGGGGACACTGCATAGTGCTAAATTTAGATTTGTTGTGTTCAGAGTTTTGAATCAAACAACACAGAACTTGTGTCATGGGATAGCTCTGCTCTCCCCTACATACACACCTAGTCACTGGGATTTTATTTGCTTTCTGTGGAGAATTTACTTCCACAAAAGATCGCAGTGCTCTGTTAGATGTAATTCAAAATTTTGCTTGGCACAATTGAGGGTGACCATTTAGCCAACAGTCATTTAAATGTCAACTTTTAAAGTGTGTCTTCTTTTTTGTGACTTACTCTAAACGATTTTGCTCATGGTTTAGGACTTCTGTAAGATCGGCACATCTAACAGGCCCCTCTAGTGACGTCAGAAGTCTGTGGAATCTCACAGGCATTTACTGTGATGACCCCCATGTGTATTTACAACCCTTTCTGTTTGTTTTACCTTCATTTGTTTGACTTTATTAGTAATCACAAATATGGTATAATTCTTATCAATCATAGCTTTAATTATATTCTTTATGTCCATTTGTACTAAAATTTGTTTCATCCCATTTTAGATTGATTGCCATATTTCTAGAAACATATAACTTGACTGGAATGGTCCTACCAAGAGAAACGTAATAATAAGGACCATGCGGCAGTGGAGTTAGTGTGTGTATGGCATGGAAAGGGAAGCAAATATATCACTCCGCAGGGTGAGATAGGGTGCATGATTTGTTTTCATGACTTAGGGTATATTGTAACTGCTGAGTGTTGGTGTCAGTTGTACTAAACCACTAAAAAGTGGAAATAAGTCATCTATATTGCCCCACAGGCTGATGTATGCTTTTCTTTTGCATTCACTCGCATTCTGTTTGGGTTTCCTTTGATTCTATAGGAATTTTCGCTGCTTTGTTTCATTATAAATTCCAGTTCCACAGGAGGGTTATGGCTGCATCTCAGAATTTGGTTTCAGCTTGTCTTTCAGCTTTAAAAATAAAAAGTGCTTTTCCCTTTGCAAATTGAGATAGTTCCAGACATCTTGCCATAAATTTTTGGCACCATTTCTGTGAGTACATAAAGGTAATAGAAATAATCAGCATAGTGCCCCTGAGGTAGGTTCATTTTAGCATTGGCTACAATGTGTTATTAAAACGGTTGGGGCAGCTTCCGTCCTATAGGCTAACACAGCTTTCTTAAGGAAGAAGGTTCTCAAAGACACGACACAGGAGTGGCAGTGAGTAAGTGTGTCATTGGAACTGTACCCTCAGACTCATGGAGCTGTGTGCCTGGGAAATACATGGATAATATCAGCATATATATAGATACACACACACACACACACACACATATAAAGTTACATGTTCCTCCCAATTAATGATTTTGTATGAGCTATGTAAACGACGTTATGAATGTAAAGGTTACACAATCCAAATCTTACTTCTTGTCATGCATGCTTTGTTTTCAACTATGTACTCACACACACTTATACTACCTTCCTTGCATCCATTTTTAACACAACAGCCTTCTAAAGCATGGTGTGTTCTGATGTAAAAGAGATTCAAAACAAGGCTCCAGCTTTATTCTTACAGCTTTTTTTTTTTTTTTGGTTTAAAAGTGGAATATATGTTTGCTTTAGCTGTAAAAGCACAATCAAGGCACCATGATAAGTGAGTCAGTGCTGTAAAAGTGAAACGAATTTTGCCTTCACTCACATGAGCTATAGAAGGAGGAAGCTTTATTGTCCCTGGGAAAGTGATAAGGCAGAGTAATTGTATATTATACTGTCCCGGAACATCTGCCTGAAGACTGTTGGAGCAATTCATCTATCATGGACGATGCAGCATGTTTTGTCTTTCTGCTTTAACCCATCCCCACTGCTGGCCTGTGTGGAGGTTTTGATAGGGACTGCGCCTGGGCCCAGGCTCCCATTAATCAGTCCCCTTGTTCAACACTCCAGCTGACATAATTACAACCTGCGCACAGCAGTTATTCAAGTCGAGTCCTTGTCACTCGTGGTGTGAAACTACACGGCGCCGATCCCGGAGGAGATTGCCTTATCACACAGAACAAGGGCTCGCAGGAGTCGAAGAGAATAGAAATGGGGAAATGTCTTCCGGGAGTACTATATATTCCTTTAAAATAAGACATTTGAGAGACTTACAAGGGACAAAGGGAGGCATTGTGTGCGGTGACTGAAATGAACCGGTTATGATTTTTAAATGCATTACATGGAGCAATTTTGTAAAAATGGACATAAGTTATTAAATAAACTCAGTGGCCCCCTCTTCATCAGTGATTCTCTTAAGTTTTTCTTCAAAAGTGATCATGAAACTCTAGAATTATGGAAGGTTGAAATGCTGCTCAGTAGCACTCAATTGAACAACTTGCATAAAGTATGTGTTTTAAATCTTCTGTAAATATACACTTAACTCAGAGAGCTTCGTAAGGAAAAAAGAGTCTGGGAAGAGCCTTTAAAGAGCTTTGCAAAGACAGGGAAGCTCACTATTCCCTCTGGCCAGAAAATAGACTTTGTGCCTTACTGTTTGTTGCACCTCCTCTGTCTGACTTTACGATGGGTAGCCTAGTGGCCGGCTCCTTGGTGTAGCAGGTGTGAGAGATGTAGTCTCCTTTCAGCCACTTAAGAAATTTAAAATTTTATGGCAGTCCCACCCCTACCCCTAATGGACCAATTTATGGGCATATCGTGAGTTACGTACTCAGGTCTGCAAACCTCCTGGATGAGCTGTGCTCTCAGGCATGTGTGGAGAAGCTGTGGGTATTGTACATCCAGCCTTTGTATTTTTTTTTTTTTTTTGTCTCTTTGACATTATAAAATTGTCCCAGGTAAAATCACCTTCTGGCCTAGGCTCTCAGAAAGATTGTGAAATGTATTTTTGGTTCTGTAAAAATTTCCATTCTATCACCTTAAGTTTGAAAAGCTTTCAACTAGAAAAGCTACAGTAAACTACTACATATATTTATATCTTGAATTATAAAGTAGTATTGTTTGTATGCGACTATTTCAGGCAAAAGTTCTGTAAGGGCAGGCCTTCCTGTAGTTGCAGCCTGGCGAGTGTCAGCCTCTCAGCCTCTCTCCCTCCTCAGCCTCTCCACCTCCTCAGTGTCTCTGCCTCCTCTGTTTCGCCTCCAAGTGTGATTCCAGTGACTGCTTGGACTTAGCAGGAGGTCAGGCTGTATTCCTATTCTTTGTTAAAGATCCTTTTCTTTTGAAGGCTTCTCATTTACATTCCTTTCCTGGTTTCCAAGCATTTCATTTTGCTAAGCCTGGCTAGTTAACAGAAAAGAGGAGAAGAACACTCATTCTGTAAGGACATCCATCCATCCAGTGTTCAGTCATGTCCGCTCCTTTGTGACCCCGTGGACTGTAGCATGCCAGGCTCCTCTGTCCATGGCATTTCTCAGGCAAGAATACTGGAGTGGGTTGTCATTACCTTCTCCAGGGGGTCTTCTTCATCCAGAGATCAAACCCACGTCTCCGTCATTGGCAAGTGGATTCTTTACTGCTTGAGCCATCAGGGAATCCCCCTGCAAGGATATAAGTTTGTAGAAATAGAGTGGGGGAGGGCTCTATTTATTTCAAAGGTTCAATATAAAAAGAATGGCGAGGTAACAATGAGCAGGATTTCCACCAGTGTCACTGGACCCACAGATGACAAGTGAGAGGGGAAGAAGCAACAAGTATGACTGACCTCAGGGCCAGTTTTCACCAGTCATGGGCTTCGAGCAGTAGATGTCATGAGCTCAGCCTTGGAAAATGTTTGTGTGATCACGTTAGTTTGAGAAACAGTCTCTGTTTTACCACCCTCTTCAGATGCATAATGAGTAGCATACTGAACACTCACAGAGTTACTGCTGTAAAAAACATATGTATAACTTGTGTAACTGAAATATGTGAAATGTTGGCCACCGAAGTCTTTTCACTGCAGCCCTATAGGCATCATGCTGGACTAAGTGGAATGTTGGGGTAGTTCTGTTCCTTAAAGGCTGTTGTTGTTGTTGTTGAGTTTATGGCATTTGTGTTTTGAATTTTACCCAGGAAAGCTTTAGAATATAAAAATATTTTCTCATATTTTCTTCTAGCACTTTTATAATTTAGTGTCCTAATGTTAACATTAAAATCCAAATAGCTTTTGTTTTTGCATGGTGTAAGACCACAAGAGTCTATAAGTTATTTTTCCTCATGTGATAGGCAGTTGACTGAACACCATTTGTTGTGTGACCCGTAATTTCCTCATTGATCTAAAATGACATCTTTATCCCTCGTATACATGGGTGTTTGTATTTTCTGTCCTGGTGATGTATCAGGTTCAACACTCCCAGTGACATTCACCTGTTTGCTGAACATTGTTGATAAAATATCCCGTTTTAGCTATAGGGATATAATTTTTTATTCTTGTACCTCTAGCAATCTAACCAGCACAACTGTTTCATAATCTAAAATTCTCGGGCTCTTTCCTTCTGGGTCCTTTAGTGGGAACCTACGTGGCAGAGAGCTGTGTGTCTCGGGCCATGTAAGGTGAATCGTGCAGGAAGCCTGAGCAGCTGCCTTGAGCTCGCCCTCCACCTGCAGGGACTCACAGCATTATTTTCTTCTTCCTCAGAGAGTCCACAGTGTTTCTTAGACTTGGTGAATTTATGATTAAATACTGCTGGTTTAAAAAATGTGGAAACTTATTAAATTTTATTTACATAAATCCTTTCATGGGATTATTCTTTATTCATTGTGGATTACTGTTTTAATGATACAGTGGAAACCTCCTTCAACTGAACTTTAGATAATTATGCATTATGATACACTTGTTCAAAAAGAAACTTAACTACAGAAGGAAGAGGAAGTGCATTTCTAAATGTATAGGCATACAACGCTATATAACTGCAGGGTTTATTTTTTAAATAAATTGAAATTGCCTTTCATAATAGTAAGTAAATTGCTAATGATGATCCAGAGAGTTGAACAAACAGTGAATTGAGCACCTCTTGTATTTTCTAAACTTGTTTAATGTCATTTACCTTAATCTTCATGACAGCCTTATGAGACACATATATTATTAGCATAAAACAACAAAATGCCCCGTGGTCTGAAAGTGTGGGAGGCAAAGTATTAAAAAAAAAAATTCTGTATTTCTTTAAGCAGAACTTTCAGAATTTTTAAATATCAGGTTATGTACATAACTTGCCAAGTTGTTAGCAGGAGACCAAGATAGTGGTGAATTTCATACATAGAAGTTTGGGAGTGGTGAGGCAGACACGTGGCTTCTCTTGGGGAAGGAATATTGGGATCCATGTTTACATTAGTGCATGATATTTCTACCTGCTCTCTCTGCATTTCTATATTAAGATAATGTTAGAAGTACACGTTGTTCCATGTCCAGTTCTAACTGTTGCTTCCTGACCTGCATACAGGTTTCTCAAGAGACAGATCAGGTGGTCTGGTATTCCCATCTCTTTCAGAATTTTCCACAATTTATTGTGATCCACACAGTCAAAGGCTTTGGCATAGTCAATAAAGCAGAAATAGATGTTTTTCTGGAACTCTCTTGCTTTTTCAATGATCCAGCAGATGTTGGCAATTTGATCTCTGGTTCCTCTGCCTTTTCTACAACCAGCTTGAACATCTGGAAGTTCATGGTTCATGTATTGCTGAAGCCTGGCTTGGAGAATTTTGAGCATTACTTTACTAGCGTGTGAGATGAGTGCAATTGTGCGGTAGTTTGAGCATTCTTTGGCATTGCCTTTCTTTGGGATTGGAATGAAAACTGACCTTTTCCAGTCCTGTGGCCATTGCTGAGTTTTCCAGATTTGCTGGCATATTGAATGTGGCATTTTCACAGCATCATCTTCCAGGATTTGAAATAGCTCAACTTGAATTCCATCACCTCCACTAGCTTTGTTCGTAGTGATACTTTCTAAGGCCCACTTGACTTCACATTCCAGGATGTCTGGCTCTAGGTGAGTGATCACACCATCGTGATTATCTGGGTCATGAAGATCTTTTTTGTACAGTTATGTGTATTCTTGCCACCTCTTCTTAATATCTTCTGCTTCTGTTAGGTCCATACCATTTCTGTCCTTTATTGAGCCCATCGTTGCATGAAATGTTCCCTTGGTATCTCTAATTTTCTTGACGAGATCTCTAATCTTTCCCAATCTGTTGTTTTCCTCTATTTCTTTGCATTGATCGCTGAGGAAGGCTTTCTTATCTCTCCTTGCTATTCTTTGGAACTCTGCATTCAGATGGGAATATCTTTCCTTTTCTCCTTTGCTTTTCACTTCTCTTCTTTTCCCAGCTATTTGTAAGGCCTCCTCAGAGAGCTATTTTGCTTTTTTGCATTTCTTTTCCATGGGGATGGTCTTGATCCCTGTCGCCTGTATAATGTCACGAACCTCCGTCCATAGTTCATCAGGCACTCTGTCTATCAGATCTAGTCCATTAAATCTATTTGTCACTTCCACTGTATAATCGTTAGCAATTTAATTTAGGTCGTACCTGAATGGTCTAGTGGTTTTCCCTACTTTCTTCAATTTCAGTCTGAATTTGGCAATAAGGAGTTCATGATCTGAGCCACAGTCCGCTCCCGGTCTTGTTTTTGCTGATTGTATAGAGCTGCTCCATCTTTGGTTGCAAAAAATTTAATCAATCTGATTTCGGTGTTGATCATCTGGTGATGTCCATGTGTAGAGTCTTCTCTTGTGTTGTTGGAAGAGGGTGTTTGCTATGACCAGTGCGTTCTCTTGGCAAAACTCGATTAGTCTTGACCCTGCTTCATTCTGTACTCCAAGGCCAAATTTGCCTGTTACGCCAGGTGTTTCCCGACTTCCTACTTTTGCATTCCAGTCCCCTATAATGAAAAGGACATCTTTTTTGGGTGTTAGTTCTAAAAGGTCTTAGAGGTCTTCATAGAACCGTTCAACTTCAGCTTCTTCAGTGTTACTGGTTGGGGCATAGACTTGGATTACTGTGATATTGAATGGTTTGCCTTGGAAACGAACAGAGATCATTCTGTCCAGACTTAGCTTCAAATAAATCAGATATTCATGGAGATAGCGCTTCAAGTCAGTGAGAGATCTGGCGAGCAGTGTGGAGCCACAGCTTAAACCGTGCTGTAGGGGAATTTTGAAAGGACTCTTAACACTTAGTGGAACAGTGCAACTATTCAAGTACTAGAACCAATTTGGGAGAATCCTTTTATAACCTCTAAGTAAGGAAGCCATAGGACAAAAGATGAACAAAATAAAACATTTCTGCTTTTCAGAAGATACTATAAACAAAGTCTAATTGAAAGTAAGGAAGAGATATTTGCTACTTCTGTGATAGACAAATGAGTTTACCTCCCTTATGTATAAGAGAATGACTAACAACACTTAGGAAAACAACTCATAAAAATATGGAAAAATGGTACAGAGGAAGCAGAATACACATGGCATTTCAATATTTGAAGCAACTTTATTCATTACAAGAGAAATGCAGATTAAAACTGTTAACAGTTGGAAATTGAACCCCACCTCAAGCTGTCACTTTTCACCCACCACATTAGCAGAAACTTGGAAGTTTGGTAACACAACACACTACATTGGCCCAGCTGTGCAGAAACAGGCTCTCGAAAACATGGTTGGCAGAAGTGTGAATTGCTGCACCTCCTCTGGAGGGCCGTTTGGCAGCATTGATCAAAACTACAAAAGCTCATGCCCATTGACATCTGAAGCAATTCCACTTGGCATCATGACATTTTCTTTGCATCCTGAGAAAGGGAAAGTTTCACAAAAGAATTCATCACAAGCTTGTTTACACTAGATTATTCATCACAAACTTGTTTACACTAGTGAATGATCAGAAACAACCTAGATGCTCATCAGTAAAGGATCAGTTAGATGTGGTATTCTCTGTCCTTACCAGGAAATTCTGTGTCACTATTAACAAAGGAAGGAAAGGAGGCGAAGCCTAGGGAGAGCGGTAGGGTGGGGGAGGGAGACGCCAGGAAGGGTGCTGTGCTCTTACGTAGTCACGTGGAGAGGTCCCCATGCCCTGTTAGGTGAGAAAAGTAAGATGCCAGCACGTGTTATGCCAGCAGATTTACATACAAGAAGAGGGGAAAGAAGAAGATATAGTGTGTTTGTGCATTGAAAAAAAATTGTTAGTTCTCCCAAAAGATTGATGGGCAGTTAGTAATTCTGTGTCCGTGGTCCGGGGTGGGAGGGTGGTGATCCAGGCTGTGGTAGGAAGAGACTTCACTGTCTCTGTCTCTCATTATTAGACTGTTTGATGTTTGAAATATGTGAAGGTATGTTTGTTCAACAACCTCAGTGGTACAGTATTTTTTTAATAACTGAAATCACATGTATCAAAAGAGAATAAATAGGAGCTCTTCTGGGATGAACCATGCTCTCCTCTGCTCTCTTGGATGGGAAGTTTCCTGCTCAGGAATTGGAACCTCTAAACCGGATTTTGCTGATGACAACATGTGGACAGGTGTCAGCTTTCAGCATCAGTTTCCCCTGCTGAATGATTTGATCCCTTTTATTAAAGAAGTTTCCTGAGTGACTACTAACTGCAGAACTTCTCCTGAAAGATCAAGCCCTGAGCCTTTGGAGTGGGAGCACTGACTCCAAGACCCTAGACTACCAGAGAACTAACCCTAAGGAGTATCAAATAGTGAGAACTCACATAAAGGAAACCACTGAATACAAGACCTGGCATCACCCAACTACCAGTAGCGCCCTGTGCAGGACACCTCATCTAAACAACAAACAAAACAAAAATACAAACCCAGTCATCAACAGACAGGAGTACCACCTCACTCAGCCTTGCCCATCAGAGGAAAAACAAACAAACAAAAACTCAGCACAAATTTCACCCTATATGAAGCTTACAGAAACCACTGGACCAACCTTAGGAGGGCAGAAACCAAAAGGAAGAAAGAATTCAACCCTGAAGCCTGGGAAAAGGAGTCCTCAAAACACAATAAGTTAAAAAAAAAAAAAGACAGAGATACGCTACACAAATGTAGGGACAAACTAGAAACAGAGAAGTCCAGATAAATGAAGAGGAAATAGGCAAACTACCTGAAAAAGAATTCAGAATAATGATAGTAAAGATGATCAAAAACCTTGAAAACAAAATGGAGAAAATGCAAGAATCAATTAACAAAGACCTAGAAGAATTAAAGAATAAACATACAGAGACAAACAACACAATGACAGAAATTAAAAATGCTCTAGAAGGAATCAACAGCAGAATATCTGAAGCAGAAGAATGAATTAGTGAGCTGGAAGATAAAATGGTGTAAATAACTTCTGAAGAGCAGAATCAAGTAAAAAGAATGAAAAGAACTGAGAATATGAGGATAGTCTCAGAGACCTCTGGGGCAATATCAAACACACCAACATTCGAATTAATGGAGTCCCAGAAGAAGAAGAGAAAAAGAAAGAGTATGAGAAAATTTTTGAAGAGACTATAGTTGAAAATTTCCCCAACATGGAAAAGAAAATAGTCAATCAAGTCCAAGAGGTGCAAAGAGTCCCATACTTGGGGATAAACCCAAGGAGAAACACACCAAGACACATACTAATCAAACTAACAAAGACTAAACACAAAGAAAATTAAAAGAAGTGAGGGAAAAGCAACAAGTAACATACAAGGGAAACCCCATACATTTAACAGCTGATCTTTCAGCAGCAACTCTGCAGGCCAAAAGAGAATGGCAGGATATATTTAAAGTACTGAAAGAGGAAAATCTACAACCAAGATTACTGTACCTGGCAAGGATCTCATTCAAAATTGATGGAGAAATCAAAAGCTTTTCAGACAAGCAAAAGTTAAGAGAATTCAGTACCACCAAACCAGCTTTCCAGCAAATGTTAAAGGGACTTATATAGTCAAGAAATGCAGGAGAAAAAAAAAAGACCTACAAAATCAACCCCAAACAATTAAGAAAATGGCAATAGGAACATGTATGTCAATAATTACTTTAAATGTAAATGGATTAAATGCTCCAACCTAAAGACACAGACTGGCTGAATGGATACAAAAACAAGACCCATATGTATGCTGTCTACAGGAAACCCACTTCAGACCTAAAGACACACATAGACTGAAAGTGAGAGGGTGGAAAAATATATTCCATGCAAATGGAAGCAAAAGAAAGCTGGAGTAGCAATCCTCATATCAGACAAAATAGACCTTAAAATAAAGAAGATTACAAGAGCTAAAGAAGGACACTACATAATGATCAAGGGATCAATCCAAGAGGAAAACATAACAATTGTAAGTATCTATGCACCCAACATAGGAACACCTCAATACATAAGACAAACAATAAGAGACATAAAAGGAGAAATTGACAGTTACACAATAATAGTAGGAGATTTTTAATACCCCACCACACCAATGGACAGATCATCAAAACAGAAAATTAATAAGGAAACACAAGTCTTAAATGATACATTAGATGAGATGGATCTCATTGTTACCCTCAGGACATTCCATCCAAATGCAGAAGAATACACCGTCTTCTCAAGTGCACATGGAACATTCTCCAGGATAGACCACATCTTGGGTGACAAATCAAAATTCAGTAAATTTAAGAAAATTGAAATTGTATCAAGCACCTTCTCTGACCACAACACTGTGAGACTATATATCACTTACAAGAAAAAACCTGTAAGAAACACAAAACACATGGAGATTAAACAATACGTTTCTAAATAACCAACAAGTTACTGAAGAAATCAAAGGGAAATCAAAAAATTTCTAAAAACAAATGACAAGACACGACAACTCAAAACCTATGGGATGCAGCGAAAGCAGTTCTAAGAGGGAAGTTTATAACAGTACAATACTACCTTAAGAAACAAGAAAAACGTCAAATAGACAACCTAGCTTTACACTAAAACAACTGGAAAAAGAAGAACAAAAAGCCCCCCAAATTAGTAGAAGGAAAGAAATCATAAAGATCCAAGCAGAAATAAATGAAAAAGAAATGAAAGAAACAATTGTAAAGATTAATAAAACTAAAAACTCGTTCTTGAAGAAGATAAACTAAATTGACAAACCTTTAGCCAGACCCATCAAGAAAAAAAGAAGAATCAAATGAACAAAATTAGAAATGAAAAAGGAAAGGTTACAACAGACAACGCAGAAATACAAAGGATTATAAGAGACTCTTATAGACAACTATATGGCAATAAAATGGATAACCTGGAAGAAATGGACTGATTCTTATGAACTTCCAAGACTGAACCAGGAAGAAATAGAAATTATGAACAACCCAATTACAAGTGCTGAAATTGAAGCTGTGATCTAAATTCTCCCAAAAACAAAAGCCCAGGACCAGATGACTTCACAGGAGAATCCTATCAAACATTTAGAGAAGAGCTAAATCCTATCCTTCTAAAACTCTTTCAAAAAATTTCAGAGGAACACTTCCGAACTCATTCTACAAGGCCGCCATCACCCTGATACCAAACCAGACAAAGACAACGCAAAAAAAGAAAATTACAGGCCAATATCACTGATGGACGTAGATGGAAAAATCCTCAATAGAATTTTAGCAAACAGAATTCAGCAACACAGCAAAAAGCTCATACACCATGATCAAGTTGGGTTTATTTCAGGGATGCAAGGATTCTTCAATATACACAAATCAATCAATGTGGTACACCATATTAGCAAATTGAAAGGTAAAAACTATATAATAATCTCAGTAGATGCAGAAAAAGCCTTTGACCAAATTCAGCACCCATTTATGATTAAAAATCTTCAAAACATGGGCATAGAACGAACCTACCTCAACATAGTAAAGACCATATATGATAAGCCTACAGCAAACATTATTCTCAATGGTGAAAAACTGAAAGTTTTTAAGATCAGAAACAAAACAAGGGTGTCCACTTTCACCACTATTATTCAACATAGTATTGGAAGTCCTAGCTACAGCAATCAGAGAAGAAAAAGAAAGAAAAGGAATCCAGATTGGAAAAGAAGAAGTAAAGCTCTCACTGTTTGCAGATAACATGATACTGTACATAGAAAATCCTAAAGATAATATCAGAAACAAAAGAGAAAAAATATTTAGTAGAACTTTTTTAAGCTTCCTTCTCCTTAAGTTAAATAACTTAAAGTTAACTTGTGCTTTTGTGTTAATAAGCAGCAAGTGTGTAGCACTGACATAATTTTGTGGTATTCTAGAAGACTTTGTCGTTTGTTATTTTATTAATTTATTATTTTAAAATGCAATGCCTCTGAACTGAATAAGATATTTCCTTTATTACATATTTTAAGAAGCCCTAAAATGAATCAGCTCCCATCTCTGGTCCTTTTACTAATTGCCCAGCCAAGGCCATACTTAACATATATAGAGAGAGAGCTGCCCCGAGACTTTCAATGTGTTGTATTTCAAAATTTCATTTGAAATGTCCTCAGACTTTACACTGCCTTCCTCATAAACTCACCGCTTGCACTCGTGGGCCCAGTGAGTCCGGCCTGAACCCCTGTTCCCCACGAGGAGCCTACAGCGTCGCACTGAGGCATCGCACTGGGGCGTCTCACCTCCCATGGAACCACGTCCCCACTCCCCACCTCCCGCTGAGCACCTCTCCATCTGTCCTTTCTCTTGCACCTCACTGTTCTGATTACTACTGCTTCATAGGAAATTTTGTAATCTGAAAGTGTGAGTCCTCCAACATAGTTCTTCATGAAATTGTATTGAGTCTTTTAGGTTCTGTGCATTTCCATATGAACTTTAGGATTAGTATTTCAACTTTGGTAAGAAATCCAGCTGAGATTTTGATAGGACTGTACTGAATCTGTACATCAATTTGAGGAGTATTACCATCTTAATAATATTAAATCTTGCAGTCTAGAAACATGGGGCAAAAATATACTCTTTACCTTAAGAATCAGTGTCAAACTAAAGATGCATTCAGTCGCTAACTCCTAATAACTGAATGCCCTCTTCGCATCACTGCTATTATTTCCTGGCAAACCAAGGTTGGACCTTGTTTGAAATAATGTTTCAGACCATCCTTTCTTCTCCTGCCTGACCTGTTCTTCATTAGTCCCTCTTCAATTTACCATTCTTATTACTAGTTGTAAGTTGTTTTAGTATTTGGGAAAAAAATATCATTTGGGGGGCTGAGTATCATTCAGAACTGCTTGGCTGAAGATACCCAGCCTACTTACTGTCAACTGAACGTTGCAACATTGCTACACGGTCAGCTGTCTGTCTCATGGTAGTCTCCAGTGTGGGGACTGCAGTCTGCAAGGGCTCTGTAGCTGCTTTAAACGATGTTGATACAATATGTTAGAGCTTCTTCTTTTTAGGCTTGGATTGCAATGGTTTGATTTCAGAGTTGTTCCTTTTTATCTCAATATTTAAAAAAAAATTGTGTTGTATGACATCAGAACAGATTTTGATAGCACACAAATATGCCATTATCCATGAAATATATCTTTTCAATTGCAGATAGACATTGACTGTATTTTCTTCTCATTTGCATATATTTAATGTTTCTTAGATGTGTGTGTAAAATAGATTATGTATACACACATATTTATTATTTACATAAAATCAAGTATACGAATAGTATGTACATCACAAATAAAAATAAATAGGTATAAAATATATGTATAAAATGATCCTGAACCTAAAACACCAAGTCCAACACCACTTCTCATTTGTTTTATTCTGTATTTTTAGATGAGAGAAGCTTCTCTCCTTTTTAACCCTCCCTCTCCACTTTTACTTTCAGTAATTTATCACTTTCAAGTAATAGTCCCCTGATTGCTAGATTCCACATGCGGTTGATGTTCTAAGAGATACTGGTTTATTTTTATCCAAGATACACATGTCTTAAAAACAAAATACTCTCCTTTCAAAGTGATCTCTTCCTTCCTTCATCAAAGATTAAGTGTCATTGCTTATACTGTCCCCTATTTAAGTGGGCACTGTACCCTGAAATGTGTGTATTTTGGTAATTTTCCTTCCCTGACCAGCGAGTGTCCTTGATGACTCTTAATGCCTTGCTTTCTCCATAAAGAGAGAATGTAGGTGGCACCAGAGAATCAGCAATCCTAATAAGCAGTCCTAATTAAGTATAGTAGCAGACTTGCGCTCACTCCCCAACGTCAGCAAACAGTGGTGAATTTAGGACTGTTTGTGCTGCCACGGAAAACACACGGGAGGTGGTCTGCAGACTCAGGCAGTGACTCGGCACGGTTCACCCCGCCAGCTGGGGAACCCACAGCTGGCCCTCTTCCTTTCCATCATCACAGGGTGGGCGTTCCTTTCACCTGCCTTCGGATGGTCTTCTGTGTTACCATCTGATGCGGAGCTCCTATCAAGTTGGGGATGGCACTTCCCCAGCTCCCCCAGGTGCGTCCCTGGGTGCGGTTATGTGTTACACACAGGCATGATTCCACTGAGCAGGGCGGGGCCGTGAGAGCTACAGACGGCCTCTGTGTGCAGCCTTCCGTCATCTGAGTCCGTGCATCATGAGATGTGTTTGCTAAATACCCACAGTGTCCTAACTTGATTTTCTTCAAATCAGCCTGCGGGATTTTGTCCTTCAGCAGTACTGGCAGGAAAGACTGGTAAACATAGTGCTTTCTTTGGAATTTCATTTCGCTCTGTCAGAAATCTGAAGCCATCTGATTTTTTGTTTCTTTCTGGTTAAGCACCTCCCTCTACACACACACACGCACACACGCACACACCTGCTTGAATCTGTGTGGGACACTTTCTAGTGATGTTCTAACAACAATAGAGACAGGGCAGGCAGCGGTGTGTGTGTACGGGTCTGGGCTCGGTCGCTGACCCCGTGCTGGGAGGGACGGGAGCAGGCGAGACGAACACTGCCTCAGCAGCCACCTGTGTCAGAGGCTCTGGTCGTCTCAGGCCTGGCATTTCTGCATCTGCAGGAAAGCAGTGGGAGAGGAGCCCACTGCCAGGGACAATTTCGTGTAAAATACTCGGGTCCTCCACTTTTTATTCAGCCCGTCCCTCTTGAAAACCTGCGCCCATGCGGAAGCCTGCCTGGCACCCGGTGCTGCCCGAACGTGAGGGGAGGGGCTGCTTGCAGCTCCGTTCCTGTCTTCAGATGGTTGGAGAGCTTGACTCAGGAGCCGCTCTCGTGACAGAACTAGAAGCCAAGGCGCCTTTGTTTCCTTGGTGCTCCAGTTCAGCGGGAGTGGCAGGCCTTCCCTTTGCAGGGCTCCTCGTGGTAAAAGGTGTGTTCTTGGGATTAAGGAAACTCCTTCACTGCCCTCAAGTGGTACCTGAATAATTTGTATTAAAATCATAGAACTTGGGGCCTTGTGTTTCTGGTTCTGCATAGGAATGAATCGCTCAAGTAAAAGGCCAGACTGGAAATTAGCACCCAGGAGACGAACGTTCCCGCCTCCTGGATTAACCACTTAGGATAATACCTGACGCTCCCGAGGCCTGTGTGAGGGGTCACTGACGTCCTAGTTTGGGGTCCGATGTTAGTGACGTGACCATACTTCCATTTACTCTCCTTTCTTACTTGGTAGGTCAAACTGTGCTGAAAACATCCGCAAACACATTCTCCACACGGGCAAACACGAAGGCGTCAAAATGTACAACTGCCCCAAGTGTGACTATGGCACCAACATCCCCGTGGAGTTCCGGAACCACCTGAAAGAACAGCATCCGGACATCGAGAACCCTGACCTGGCCTACCTGCACGCAGGTAGGGAACGAAAACCGCTACATGAAATGCTTCGCTTGTCGCAGTGGCTATCAGGCTGTTTGTGCATTAGCATTTATCTAAAAGTGGTAACATGTGTGACAGTATCCACTTCAAGACTGATAAAAAAGTACACTTGCTCTTGTCCCCTCAACTACGAAAGCAGGTCTTTTCCATTCTATTCCATCAGGAGCAAATATGGTGAAATAATCTCCCCACAGTTGTTAAGAGCAGATATTCCAAACGCAGTTGAACTGAGACTGTTGTGGGTGTTTGAGCTTCATATTTTGACTGATAATAAGGTTTTTAACATTTTTCAACAAATGTTTGTGATTTGAATTGTTATGCCCTATTCCTTGTCCCACGGTTTTCCAGTAAGTACTGGAAGGGGAAGTGTGTGAGTGAGGAGAACAGGAGAACCCGGACGGGGTAACAGAGCGCCCTGCGTCCCAGGCATCAGCAGGGACGGCCACACAGGATGTGGGCGGTGGTGGTGGTGGCAGGGGCTGCTAAGATCGTCCTTGCTTTGTTGGAGTGGCCGTCAGATGCTGTGGAAGGACCAGCAATGCAGCCCGTACTGCAGGTTAAGCACAGGGATGCCTGTAGCCCAGCCTGGCATTCAGAGAACCAGAGGGCCTGGGTTCTTCTGTGCAGGCAGCCAGGTGACAGGTGGCGAGGGTGGGGCCTGTTGAGGACGCATCGCCTGCAGGATGTCTAGAGGAAGTTCCTAACCTGAGCCCAGACAGGACTGGATTTAAATAATGCCAGGTGATCAGGGATGTTTCCAGCAGGTACATTGGAGCTGTTGGAGCTGGACTTAAACTCTCCTCCCCTTCCTGGCTGGGTGGGTTACAAGCAGGCTTACCGCATCACTGCAGGTTTATCTCTTGTATGTAAATTGACGTGGTGGTATCTATGTAAAGGATCATTGTGAGAATTTAAAAAGATAATTGGCTGTGAAGCTCTTAGCAGGCACAGTGCAAAGGATTGTGGGTGCTGCTGCTGCTGGCCCTGTGACTCTAGCGCCTGAAGGTTGTGGAAATCCCACCAAGGTGCAGCACTGCCCTTGCAAAATGAGTCAGTGATGTGCGCTCACGGAGTGTCTGTGTGAAGGAATGAGAACTCCATGAGTTAGAATAATAGTCCTGATACATTTGACATTGCATATAAGGTTATTTGTTTTCCGCTGATATGTTCTTTCAGATTCCTCTGTTTATGCTCATATGATCGACTCTTTTAAGTCACAGTGAAGTGTCCTATTTAGTCATCTCTGTTGTACGCAGATCTGTGTTTGAAAAAGAAAAACGGGGCCAATACTCTTTGCTTTTTGGTGAGGTTGTTACTGAAAAGCTTTTGAACTAGAGAGATTATCAGTTTTAGTTCACAAAAACAGATAAAGTCAAATTGAAATATCTTCTGGCCATCAGTACCTATGGGTTCTTAATTGTTATGAATGCATGACAATGCACATGTCAGAAAATATTGCCTAAAAGCTGGTACCTCAAGAATGGCCAAGTGACACCACCTAAATTGATGGTAGGTTGTCAGCAGTGTAGCATTTTCAAGGTAGTTTCAGAATGCCTGCTTCTCAAGATGCAATATTGATGTATTCTGTCTCTCTCTTCCATTGCACCAATTAAGCATTGAAAGTAGGTCATTTTCCTAAAATAAGGTATCTCTAACTTGTTAGATGAAGTAAACAGCAAACAAAGGGGGAGGAAGCTAATTGTAAACCAAAGAAACACATTGCTTTTGCTTATGCCATTGCTGCCCTAGTCATGCAGTGCTCCTTTTGAGATATCATTTGTATAAAAATTTACTTAGAAAAATTGTTCTAGTTTCTTTGTGTATGTGTGTATGCTCTTGTGCATAGAATCCTAGTTTTGTGTTTGTATTTCTGTGATTCTGTTAGAACCTTTCTCTCCATAATTAATAATAGCGTTCCTCAGTATTTTTACAGATGAATTCCATTGGTGCACTTGGGGTGTTTATCCCACCCTGTGCAAGGCAGTATCCCTCTTCAGTAATATATTTGCTTTGATAAACTTAGCTCAGTTCAGAGAAAAGTTTTAAAGGGCAGAGTTTTTAGACTGACTTGTTACCCTTGTAGTTCTAAGTCATCTGTAAGCCCTTCCTGAGTATGTGGGAGGCGTCTTCCTAAATATGAAGGGGAGATACTGAAGCAGCTGGGGCTCCTCTCCTCCCAGGCTGTCTGGTGAAGGATTAGGCAGCACTTGGGGTAAATCTATGATGGATGGTACCCGGGAAGGTCCAGAGGTGGCCTGGACTCCTCAGAGTGGTTTATGGCCCTGACCTGATGGCGACTGGCAGCTGCCTTCTCTGCTTTCAGCACTACTGATCTGTTGAGAATTCTGTGATCCAAAGTTCAGTGACGCATATGAAGCAGTTCTTTTCAACCACTCAAAACAAGTAAACAAATGCGCTTGCAGTCTGCCTTAGCTCTCTCATGTGGCTCAAACATCCTGTGGCCTCGTGAGAAGGAAAACATTAAACACCAGCGACAGAAAATATTGTATATAATGTCATTGGGGTATTTTAAATTTTTGTTGAGATGCTGTTTGGAAATGTATATGTTAAATGAGCTATTTAGGTGTGTTTTGACAAACAGCTGTGTAGAAAGAGCGTTCCCTGCGGCTGTGCGTTCACCGAGGCAGGGCGGAGCCCAGCGGCCTTGTGGTGGCCTGTGTGTCTGTGCACGTGGCCTTCAGGGCAGGACAGGTTCAGCTTCAGCCCTCATTCCCCAGTTGAATGACTTGGGAAACCCTGTTTCAACTGTATGGGTCTCAGTCTGTAAACTGGGGGTGACAGTGCCTACAGCACATTCGTATAAGATCTAACAGAGACGGTACAATGTGTAAACTGCTGGACGTGATAATGGTTGGAAGCCATGTTTGCCCAGTCTTCTTCTTCTCTGTTTGCTTCTGTTGATGATTCATTGTCTTTTTTCTCAGTTTTTTGGGGGGAATTAGGAGAATAATTTTGATATAATTTACCATTTCATACTCCCGAGAACTAAAGGCTATATGTGAGCTTTAATTTCAGCTATAGCTTTTTTGAATAACAAGATACAAGTGGCTATTTATTTTTTGAATAAAAGTGGATTATTTAGGAATCCAAGGCGTTTAGGGATCTTCTAATTATCTTTTTGTTAACTATTGAAATAGTAATATAAATTGATTTCTAGCTTATATCTACTGTGCTCACAGCACAGAGTCTGAATTATTTTAATCCTTTGAAATTTGTTCATACTTTTATGCCTAAGATTTGGTAGGTTTTGGTAAATGTTTGAGATACTAGGAAGTTTGGTGTTGTTCAGTGCTATATTCTGTTTCTTGTATATCACTTACCTCATTTGTTAACTGTATTGCTCAGGTTGTTTCTTTCTCACTGATTTTTTCAATGCTAACCCAATCAACTGTGTTAAAGAGAGGTAAAAGCTGCCCACCATGATTGTGGATTGTCTGTTTTTCTGTTAAGTTTGACTTTACATATTTTAAAGGTAAATCACTGGGCACTTGGAACTTTAAATTTGTTTTATACACATAGCCACCTGTGATGAAGAAAAAATACATAGTTCTCTATCACTGTTGTCACTCTGAATGTTCCTTTTTATCTGTCGTAACACTTCTTGCCATCATTCTGTATTTCATGCTGTATAACTATACCAGCTTCCTTCTAAACAACATATATCTGCATTTTGTTTCTGCTGTCACAACTTTAACCTTTAAGTTGAAATATTCTTTTACTTTATTATACTTAATATATTTATCAATATACTCATCATAGTCAAAACCCCAAACTCTTGAAACATCCATCAAGTAGAGTTTAGAAAGGTTTGCATGTTTACCCAACGGAATACTCTACAGCAATGAGAATGATTGAACTACAGCTCAAGTAACAGCATGAATAAATCTCACAGTCGTATCTTTGGATGCAGTTAGCCAAACAAAAAGGAGCATATTCTGTATGATTTCATTTTTCATTACATATTAAAACAGCAAAGAGTATTCTGTGGTGTTAGAAACTGGGGTCTGTTTTCCCTGGGATGAGAAGCAGTGGTGTGGTTCTGTTCCTTATTTCTAACATTGGGATGAGGTTGTGTGCAATTGGAGAAAGTCTTCTATGAGTTGTGTACCTTTTTTAAAAAAAGCAGGATTTCCTTAACCCTAAATTTCTAAGGAGGTACATTTCGCTCCATTGTAGATCTACTATGATGAGATTTTTACAATCACATTAATCTTCCATCATTGACGTCAAATTACGAGTGGCCAGAATTTTTCTGTCATTTTACATTACAGTTTTTTTATTAAGTGAAATGTACTTCATCTCAAAAATGACCTTTATTTGAGCTTTACGGTTTTAGCTATTGTATTTCTCCCATCTCTCTTATCCATGAATAAGCTTGGTGTTCATTCACTACACTTTGAGAAGGAATTAAACACACTTTATGTTTGCAGTACAGGTGACCTTCAGTTAGACTTAGGTGGTTATATCTCAGAATACTTTAAAATAACCTGAAAGAAGGGAAGACAGAGAAGAGAAGGTGAAGGAGAGGGCAGAGGAGGTATGCCGGAGCTCCGCTGATCATACTGACGAAGAAGATTTTTTTCTCACAAATCCCAAGAGACAGCCTCCACATGACGCCTCTGCTGGTCAGATTGAAACCGTGCTCACTGTGTGTGCACGTGCACAGATGCACCCTAGGGGCCTGGGTGTGGCCAGGTCAGGCTCTGCGTGGAGGCTAGGAGTTTGGCTTAGTTGTCCCCTATTCTCCTCTGAGAAGCTGGAACTTTAAATGTAGTAAATGTTTATGCCTTTTCCAAAGGTAAGAGTCAGATGGTGTTCTCTTTTCAGGGGACATTAAGTAGTAAGTGATTGCATGGTACTTTTCCTAATTTCCTTAACCCAGGTGGCACAGTTGGTAAAGAATCTGTCTGCCAATGCAGGAGACCCAAGAAGCATGGATTCAGTCCCTGGGTTTGGGAGATCCCCTGGAGTAGGAAATGGCAACCCACTCCAGTATTCTTGCTTGGAAAATTCATGGACAGAGGAGCCTGGAGGACTACAGTCCATTGGGTCACAAAGAGTTGGTTAACGACTGAGTACACAACACCACTTGCTTCCTTAGTTTTTCTACTGTCTTATTTTTTAATCATATTTTTATTGGTATTTTTTAAAATTTCTTACATATATATATAGTCATTTACATTATATATTAGATTATTGCCTGTGCAAGATGATAGCACATGAATCTGTCAAACCCTTTTCACAAATTAGGATTTTTTTATTCTTCTGTAAGGCAGTCAGCTTTTAATTCTTTGTGATGTGTATTGTTTAACCGCATTCCCTTGCATTTTCCTCTTATCCAGTTATAAGAATAAAAATGTAAAAGCTTGACTGTTATCAAAATTCCAAATCCTTTTTCTTTTTAATGATAAGCAATTCAGTACCATTTAAACTATTTTTGACTGATTCCTTAATTCTATCCAAGTGCATCACTTTATACTCAGGAAGATTAAATTTCATATTCCACCTCTGAGCCCATTTGCTTAATCTATTGCGGTTAAGATAAAACAGCTGTAGCCTTTTGTATCTTAACCATTCCTTCTCATTCAGTGGTATATTCAAATTTCCTAATATAAAAGGTTTTCTTCATCACTAATTAAAAACATTAGCGTTCTGATATATGAAGCTTTGTGGAATGTAGTCTTTCCTGAATTCTTTGGCCCTCTATTTTTAACCCCCTTACTTTCATCCCCTTTTGTTAGTTGGATACCCTGACACATGCCATGACATTTTGTACAATAATTCATTTTATGAAAAGGTCCAAAAATCTCCAAAAATCCTGACAGTTTCTCATTGGTTCTACCTTACATAAACCAATTATTACTTCAACTTAAAAAGGAACGAAATTTTTTCTGACATGATTGCCTTTGGTAAATCCATGCTGACTCACTCCTATTAAATTGTACTTCTCCAAATGTATCATTAAGCTCATCCATAAGTATCATCACAAATTTATTTCCTAATATAGATGTTAGACTTACAGCTCTATAATTTTCAGCCTCTCCTCTCTTTCTTTTTAACCTTCAGACTTGAGACTGGATTCCTTGTTTTCCAGTCTCCTAATACTTCACCACTTAACAAAAGACTTCCGAAAATAATTAACAGTTCAACGATTTGATTCCTTAACCTCAGACATCATCCATGGGTTAATTTACTATTTTTCTTAACTGCTGCTAAATGTCTTTGCTTCTTTCAAACTCCTGTCTGCACACTCTGGTGCCTTCTATGAGGCCGTGTCTGCCCATCATGGCACGGCAGATTTGGTCTTTTGCTAATTGGCCTTTCTATTCTCTCTCTCACACACTCACTCCTGTTGGAATTCCTAAGTTTAGGAGTGTCTTATGTTCTTTGTAGTCAGTGGGTGAACAATGTCAAAGCACTACTTTTCCATCCATCTCCTTTTTTTTTCAGTGCTGTAATTGCTCCCCTGGACCGTCTTATCAGTAAACATGCTGTTTACTGGTAATAAGTTAAGCTGACTCTTTGAACTCTTCACTGTTTCTCTTTTATTGAGTAATATACTGATAGAGGTTTTTTCAGAACTTTCTAATTATGCATTCTTAAATATTTGAAAATTTAATCTGTTGAAGAATAAATATGTTCTCGCTAACATGTCTCCAGTATGTCTAAAAACTCCCTTTATTTGCAGAGCACCATGGAGCAGGTTAAAGAAATATCTGTCCCTGTGTGTCTTTCTGGCCACTCTCTGCTACTTCCTGCAGTGCTCCACACTGTGAAGGGTATGGAGTCCTGTTTTAGATGGTTAGTGTAGAGAGCTGAAGAACTCTTATTATTTTACACGTTTTTGCCTTTTCAGTTACAAAGAAAGAAAGAAGGGTAGTGACTGTGCCAGGTTTTTCATTAGATCACTAAATCCTCAAAGCAAAATTCTTTGGTAGGTGTTATCCCAATCTAATGATTTAAAAAGAAGTTAACTTGCCCATTGAAATCTATGCCTGTTTGTCTTTAAGAGTTTTCCAATTCATAACTGTGCATATACAGGAGCTTTAAAAAGATCAGCTTCTATGCATTAATGAAATTCTTATCATGGAAGCGTCAATACTGAGTTTTAAGACACCAGATAATCTGAAAACAAGTACTACGGAATAGCAGAGTATAATATAATTAAAAAAAAAATCCTACGAGGGGTAAATGTTTTCACAGCACTTCTGCTCCCTGGTATAGAACGTGGTTGATGGTTGGGTGGATGGATGGAGTCAAACGAACTTGGTTATAGTGTCCTGAGTTTATTGCAGTTGAAATGTGTGACTTTAAACAAGTCTCTCAACCTATATCTGTATTCTCAGCTGCAAAATGTCTAGCAGTGTTCAGCCTTTCCTTTGACTATGAAGTTCAAATTAATACATGTGAAGGAGCTTTGAAAAGTATCATTAATACTGAGATTTTCTTTGAAATAAAAGTATTAGGCTTTGTTATTGCTGTTTCAGTAGCAAGAAAATATTAGGAAAGGACTAGATGAACTTTTACATTTATTTCAAGTTGCTTTGACTGTGTGGATCACAATAAACTGTGGAAAATTCTGAAAGAGATGGGAATACCAGACCATCTGACCTGTCTCTTGAGAAACCTGTATGCAGGTCAGGAAGCAACAGTTAGAACTGGACATGGAACAACGGACTGGTTCCAAATAGGAAAAGGAGTACGTCAAGGCTGTATATTGTCACCCTGCTTATTTAACTTATATGCAGAGTACATCATGAGAAACGCTGGGCTGGAAGAAACACAAGCTGGAATCAAGATTGCCGGGAGAAATACCAATAACCTCAGATATGCAGATGACACCACCCTTATGGCAGAAAGTGAAGAGGAACTAAAGAGCCTCTTGATGAAAGTGAAAGAGGAGAGTGAAAAAGTTGGCTTAAAGCTCAACGTTCAGAAAACTAAGATCATGGCATCTGGTCCCATCACTTCATGGGCAATAGATGGGGAAACAGTGGAAACAGTGTCAGACTTTATTTTTTTGGGCTCCAGAATCACTGCTGATGGTGATTGCAGCCATGAAATTAAAAGACGCTTACTCCTTGGAAGGAAGTTTATGGCCAACCTAGATAGCATATTTAAAAGCAGAGACATTACTTTGCCAACAAAAGTCCGTCTAGTCAAGGCTATGGTTTTTCCAGTGGTCATGTATGGATGTGAGAGTTGGACGGTGAAGAAAGCTGAGTGCCGAAGAATTGATGCTTTTGAACTGTGGTGTTGGAGAAGATTCTTGAGAGTCCCTTGGACTGCAAGGAGATCCAATCAATCCATCCTAAAAGAGATCAATCCTGGGTGTTCATTGGAAGGTCTGATGTTGAAGCTGAAACTCCAATACTTTGGCCACCTCATGCAAAAGGTTGACTCATTGGAAAAGACCCTAATGCTGGGTAGGATTGGGGGTGGGAGGAGAAGGGGACAACAGAGGATGAGATGGTTGGATGGCATCACTGACTCGGTGGACATGGGTTTGGGTAGACTCCGGGAGTTGGTGATGGACAGAGAGGCCTGGCGTGCTGCAATTCATGGGGTCGCAAAGAGTCGGACACGACTGAGCGACTGAGCTGAACTGATTGAGAATAATGTCTCATAACTATATATGTGTGTCTGTATTATGTGTGTAATACATGTATTACATGTCAATCAGAGCATATATCCAAACATGAAATTTTATTTAGAGTAGAAACTTATTGTTTGAATTATTTCTATTCTTTTTATATTGCCCACTATACTTTTTATTTTTAAAACTATTTTTTCTAAAGAATATGGTCTTGAAATGTCCTTTCTAGTGTATAATGTTCTGTGAAGTGCTTAGTGGCATTCACAGCATTTAAAGTAAAGTCAGAGTACACAAGTAATGTACAACTTTTGCTAGTAATACCTAATAGAATTCACTGAAAATATCTGAAGTTTATGTAAACCCACTTAGTTAATTATCTCTGATGGATCTCAAGCCTCAAGAGCCCTCAGTCTCATTTCCTAGCTACATGATCATAGAGAGAAGTTTTAGAGTGATATTTGATTTTTTCTTTTCCCAGAAAAAGACTCGATCCTCTTTTGAAGGGAGGCCTCGCTGAGTGTAATTAGCCTTTGCAATTCAGAACCACATGGAAACTGTTTCTAGGCTGCGTTCCTCCCTGCTCATGGTTATACAGGCCCGTGACAGGATGGTTGCCTCATCAACACGCAAAACTGTGATCTTATCTGGACCAACATTTGCAGCATTCATGAACTGAATTCTGAAAGTTAAAATAGTTTAGAAACAAAGTTGTGATCTTATCACCCCTGACAACTTCATTTATCAAAATTTTAAGAGAAACAAAAATTGTGGAAAGTTATAGTGGGCCAGTATGCTTTTATCAGGTAATCGATGTGGCTTTTTTTTTTTTTTAATATACAGACCTTTTATCATCTGTTTAATTCAATATAACTTATGTTTCTTAAAAATTTCTTTGCCCTCCCAGACATATGCTGACCCCAACTAAAGTGCAGGCTTCTAGGAGGAGACAGGTAGGTGTTGACAAGTGCACCTGTTGATGCTGCTTCACAGGTGACTGTCTCCTGCAAGGCATTTAGTGACGAACAGCATCACAGCTCCTTCAGAGCATGAGGAAAATGTAGGTGTCTTCCTTAATTAGCTTTGAAGTTTAGTTCCAGAGACAGAAATATGCACATTATTATTCATTTGTAATTTCATTTATCTCTATTTTTAGCAAGCAAAATTGCCATTTAGCAAGTTTTCCTTGTTTTAAGTTTTTATTTTGAAATAAACTTACAGAAGAGTTACAAAAATAGTACAGGGAGAGTTCCCATGTAGCCTTTACCCAACTTCCCTAAGTGTTAGCATTATATAACCACAGTGCAGTTACCAAAACCAGATGTTGACATTAGCACAGTACTGTTTTCTAACTCTATGTTCTTTATTCACATTTCACCAGTCTTTCCAGTCTGCTGTTTTCCTTTTGCACAGTTCAGCACAGGAATCAACACTCCTTTCTGTTGTTGCGTCTCCTTAATCTTCTCCAGTCCGCAGCAGTTTTTCAGCTTTTCATTGTCTTACGTGACCTTGGCAGTTGTAAAGAATATGAATCTGTTATTTTTTAGAATGTTTCTTATTTTACATTAGACTGATGTTTACTCATGACTCAGTTGAGGATCTTTAAGAATTCCTCAGAATAGATATGGAGTTTATCAAGGGTTGTTGTTGTTGTTCAGTTGCTAAGTTGTGTCCAGCTCTTTGCTACCACATGGACTGCAGCACACCAGGCTTCCCTGTCCTTCACTGTCTCCTGGAGTTTTGCTTAAACTCATTTCCATGGAATTGATGATGCTATCTAACTGTCTCATCCTTTGCCACTCCCTTCTCCTCTTGCCCTCAATCTTTCCCAGCATCAGGGTCTTTTCCAAGGAGTTAGCTCTTCACATCAGGTGGCCAAAGTATTGGAGCTTCAGCTTCAGCATCAATCCTTCCAGTGAATATTCCAGGGTGAATTTCCTTTACGATTGACTGGTTTGATCTCCTTGCAGTCCAAGGGACTCTCAGGAGTCTTCTCCAACACCACAGTTTGAAAGCATCAATTCTTCGGCACTCAGCCTTCTTTACAGTCCAACTCTCACATCTGTACATGACTGCTGGAAAAACCTAGCTTTGACTATGCTTGCCTTCATTGGCAAATGATGCCTCTGCTTTTTAATACGCTGTCTAGGTTTGTCATAGCTTTTCTTCCAAGGAGCAAGCGTCTTTTAATTTTCAGGATATGTTAGAACTAATGGTGTAACCTGGGCCAGTTGAGTAAGATGGCATCTCTATATTTCTCTACCAGAAGCATACTATCCCCCACTTATTAATTAATACATATTTCAGGGCAGATACATTCAGATTATGCAAATAGCATGTTTTCCCTAAGTATTTACCCACTAATTTCGACATTCATTAGTGGATCTTGACTACAGCAAGATCTGTGGTGGTCTAATGGTCATTTTCTCTTTTCCTCATTCCTTCTACATTTAATTGGAATTTTTCTCTAAGGTGTATCTGTTCCTTCCCTACCAATTATTTTTTGCTCTACTAATTTTTACCAGTATGGGCTTACCTTACTCTGTGGTTTCTAATTCTGTTCCATTGTGATTTATTTTCTTGCTCAAACTGCCTCATCTTTGGCCATTGCAGACTCTTTCAGGTGGGCTCTGGTGCCCTCTCACATGCCCCCACCCTTCTGTCAGCATCTGTTTACTTTCTGGCACCAAAATGTACTCCATGTTCATCTGGTGGTAGAATCCATCTCTTTTTAGGAGCCTTGGTTTCTTTTACTGGGGAAGATATTTAGAAACCAAGAGACATGCGCTGGATGCACTCCTTGCTTCTGCACACTGTTTACTTGTTGGTCTTGTCTCAGGAGACAGAACTAGGAAATGGGTGTGTGCATGCTAACCCCTCCATTTCCATAAATATTCATCATTTTATTTGTCTAAAACATAAATTATCTTAGCTATAAAACCCTTGAAAGAGAACCTATAAACAAATTTTTGTGACTGTTGATTAAGCAATAGTTTCTTGAATATGAACTAAACCATGGGAAATAAAAGAAAAATTAGATGAGTTGGGCTTTATAAAAATTGTTGGGGAAAAAAAAATGTGCCTTAAAGTGTACCATGAAGAAGATGAAAACAAAACCTATGAAATGGGAGAAAAACTGAAATCTATCTGATAATGGGCTTGTATTCAGAATATGTAAGGAACTCTTTTAATTCAACATTATCAAGGAAAATAACCTGATTAAAAAATGAGAAAAGAATCTGAATAGCCATTTCTCCAAAGAAAATATATAAATGGCCAGTGAGCACATGAAAAGATACCCAGCATTGTTACTTGTTGACGAAATGCAAATCAAAACCATCATAAAGTGAAAGTGAAAGTCAATCAGTCATGTCTGACTCTTTGCCACCCCATGGACTATACAGTCCATGGAGTTCTCCAGGCCAGAATACTGGAGTGGGTAACCTTTCCCTTCTCAAGAGGACCTTCCCAACCCAAGGATTGAACACTGGTCTCCCACATTACAGGCAGATTCTTTATCAGCTCAGCCACAAGGGAAGCCCAAGAATACTAGAGTGGTAGCCCATCCCTTCTCCAGCAGGTCTTCCCGACCCAGGAATTTTTTGAAATATTTGCCTCTTTTTCCCTTGGACTATTATCGAGAATTTTTTATGTTAATATTTTTTGATATAAGACCTTTTGTCAGACCTACGTCAAACACTTTCTCTAAGGTGGTAACTCTCTTTTTCCTCTTAACAGTGTCTTTCGTAGAGGAAAAGTTCTTTTATGGTTTGCACTTTTGTAACGGTATGTAAAAACTCTCAAGATTAACTCCTGTGTTTTCTTCTAGAATCTTTATGCTTTTATATTTTATATTTAGATTTATGGTGAATTCTGAGTCAGATTTATATAACATGAGGTATAGGTTAAGATTCTCTAGTTTCTTTCATATAGGTGTCATTTTTCAAGCAATCTTTGGTGAAAACAGTATCTTTGTAGAATTGCCTTTGCACTTCTGTTAAAGCAGGCAGTGATGTTTCTTTAATCTCGTTTGTTTCCTCTCTATTACCATAGCAGTTTCAAAATTAAGCATACATGGGTTTAAAATTTTATCCTTAGAGTGCCATAAGTGGACACATGTGTTTTCCTTCAGTGTTATATGTCACATCACTTCAGTGGGCCAGGATCTGATAGGAACTCACAGAGAATCTGTCTGATCCGTCAGTGTCTTGTCCTGCCCCTGACTGACTTCCTGAGGACAGCTTACCGTGCCTGGTGGCTAACATGATAAATTGTGTATTATGTGTATTTTACAACAGTTAATATTTTTCAAATTATAAGTAAAAAATCCTAGTTACCCCTGTCTTACATATTTTCTGCACATACCCATATTAGAAAATATTAAATAGGTGTTTCTGTTGGTGAGGCATCATTAGGGAACGATGGGCTTCCTAGGTGGCTTGTTCTTGTTGTTTAGTCGCTACGTTGTGTCAAACTCTTTTGTGACCCCATGAACCATATCCCACCAGGCTCCTCTGTCCATGGGATTTCCCAGGCAAGAATTCTGGAGTGGGTTGCCATTTTCTTCTCCAGGGGATCTTCCTGACCCAGGGAACGAACCCAGGTCTCCTGCATTGGCGGGCAGATTCTTTACCACTGAGCTACAGGGAAGCCCTTAAGCCCAGGTAGCTTAGAAACTGTTAAATAGATGTTTCTGTTGGTGAGGGGTCATTAGGGAAACGGGGGCTTCCTTGCCTGGGAAATTCCATGGACAGAGGAGCCTGGTGGTCTTCATCATGGGGTTGCAAAGAGTCGGACATGACTGAGCATGCACGCACACATTAGGCAAGGGAGTTGATTGGGATGGAGAAAATGAAAATTGGAAAGTTAATACAGAAATTATACTAATGGGCTGCAGACTTTAAAATTAAATAGACCAAAAAGATGTTATGTGATACATGCTAAGCAGCATTTGAAATATATAAATCAATTGAATAAATTTGCAAAGTTTGTATATTCAAGAAAAAATGAAGGAGCAAAATATTTAAGCTTATACACGTGCTTGTACTTTCTTATTTTTTCCTTTTTTTTCTATTTCTAAGTAAGATTAAAAGCAAATATATTCTTGTGATAGATGAAGTTCCATCATAATACAGTAGTCACTTAAATCACCTAATAGCTTTTATTGCAGCAGAATATAGCATAGCCCCAACTAGATAAAGTAGTGGTTGTGATGGCTGGTCTAGATCCTTCTTAAAATGCTCTGCTCAGACAGTTCACTCTTGTCACAGCTATTAGTGCCACTCGTGAGGAGCTTGTCAGTGTGATTGGCAGAGGTATTCTTTCATCTTGTAATTTTGATGCATGCTTAAAATAAAAACCTGGCATAAGTGACTTCCTGTTTATAAAGGAAAAGGCAAGTCTCCTTTGCAATTAGCGTAAATTTTTAACGTTGAATTGAATATAAAATTTAATTTTCTTTTTACTGAGAGAGAACTGTTTTTTAAGGAACTGTCTTTCAGGATTTCCTCCACATTGGTTGTCTGGCTCACTAAGTTAGAAAGAACTATAATTAATAATGGTTTCTTTCCAGATATTGGCAAGGTCAGATTTGGATTCTGTTGGCTTAAACAGAATCTGTATCTCAAAGTAATGAAACAGACCCTTTTGCATCTTGGAATAACGTTTATGTCGGTTAATCTCTTTTAATGATAAATGTCTTGGAGTGATTAAATAAGTTAATATTTGTATAGTACTTAAAGTAGGGCCTGGCGTATATTAAGTGCTCTGTAAGTATTTAGTTAATAAAATATTGAACTGAAATTACTCTGTGTCTTCTAGGTTCTTTTTAATTGTGCCAGTAGGGGTTGCTCTTGAGTGATAAGAATAGATATTCTGAGTTAAATTTGATATGAACATAGGGACCTGCATCACTTGCATATTCACATGTATATATACCCTGTTCTCTTGATTAGAAACAAAGGCTGCTTCTAATAAATGGATGTATTTGCTTTAAAGACTTGATTGGTGTAAAATGACAGGAGACATGAAAATTCCCAGGTAGTTAGTTCTCTTGAAACTTTAGAATGCTGTTTGGTGATATTACAGTTGGTTTCACCTAAAGTTTCTTTTTTTTCTTTAAAAAGTAGCACTCTCATGACATTTCCCTCTTATCAGCCAGTTACGTATCGTAGTTTAACATTCTATATCTTCGTAACTAAATATTTATGGACTCTGTTGACATTTTTATAGAGCATTCAGTCAACACTGAACTGTAGTGCCTGGTATTTTGCAAATAATCAATGGGTAGGATTAGGTTTGTTAGATTAAAGTTGATATTCAGAGCAAACTTTGCATTGAAATGAAGGGCAGAATAGGTGCCATGTGTGGTCCCTCTTGAGTGAATTTAATTGTATTGCTATTTATTGACTTGTAAGCATTCTTGCTACTAAAACGAGTGTTGGAAATAGAGTTTGCTGCAGGGATGGAATGGTGGCTGTAAGTTTTGCACCTCAAGCGTCAATGAAGATAATTTATCTGAAGTGCGGGAAGGCAGGCTGAAGTGTACTTGACTCTGTGAGAAGCGAGTAGTTAGAGAGGTGGGAAGAGGAGACAGGCTGCGACGCGAGAGGCAGAAGTGGCCCTTGGGGGCAGTGAAGTGGATTATGAGGGGATGGAGTTGAAAAGTTGGACTGCTTAGAACATGTAGTAAAATGCTGAAGAATCAAGAGACATACACCAGGAATAGCTAGTTAGAAGTGGCTGAATGACACGTGGGAGTGTTTTTTGTTTGTTTGCTTTCTTTAATGTTATTCTTATGTATCTTTTGTCCGTATTTCTAGCCTTTTCTCCCTGTAATGAAAAAAAAGTTTTTTTGTGATCTTTGCTTTGAGATCTCATGAATCTTTTACCAGTCAAAGAAGCAGTTTTGGTTTTAGATATAATTCTGTAATAGCCCTTAATACATTTTCTTTTTTCACCCCAATTTCTCTCTGTGTGTCTTAAGAAAGTGTGTTAGAAAGACATTTTAAAGATGTTTTATGCTCTATTTGAGCATATAAAACTTTCAGACATCTTTTTTTAACTTGAAAAAGACGTTGGCATCCAGGATTACATATTTTTATTTTTTATGGCAGGATCAATTTGGGTGTGTTCATCATCTAGGCATTAAGATGTCAAGATATTCACCTATTACCTTAATATGTATAATAATTTTCACTCAACATATAAGAAACAATAGTTTATCATCATGATGCAGATAAAACTGAATGTGCTTGACCTAAAGGTTTTGAGTTAGACCTGAAGGTCTGACGTGTTAACTATGCAGGCATTCTGTGTACTTTTTGTATTTGGTTATACTCCACTTCTGTGTGCTTAGGGAATTACCACAGCCCTCCTGAGTGCGTTTCCCCGCTGTGAAAGCCAAGACTATCCTCCTCACCACTCTTCCTGCCTCCTGAGCAGACAGGTGTTCCTGTAAGGTCTCCTCAGGGGTGGGGTTCTTTACGTCTACGTCAGCCACAGTTAGGGTCCTCATCTCTGGTATGAATCCCCATGTAAAACCCCAATCCATAGAATGCTAAACAGTAGTGACACGAAGATTACAGTTACAGGGTTTTACCCTGTAAATCAGATTAGCAAGGCAGCAACCAGTTAGAGAAACACGGTACTCGAACCTTTCTTTAATAGTTCCAAATTATCAATGAAAATAATTTTCACTGTATCTGGTGATGACTTCTGAATCATGTAGTAAAGTTGATCATTAACCTTTATAACTGTTTTTAATGGGGAATGTCTTGTAAACTTCGTGGAGTTCATGACATTGATATTTTGCTTCCTTAGTGTGTTACTGAACACATTTTAAGTTCTGAAGTGACTAGAAATTTTGTTTGAGGATTCGTAACTACTCTTATATTGAGACCTTGTGTTTGGACTGTCACCAAAAAGTGTTGGGCTTTCTCCACCCACGACGTGCCCCAGAGCACCGCAGTGGGCCTCAGAGGTACGACAGTGAGCAACACAAGCTTGCCTTGGTAGAGATGTTGTATTTAGTGGGTGATAGATTTTCACCAAACAACCACACACACAAAATGCCTAAATGCTATAAAGAAAACATCAGAGATGCTCTGGGAGGTGTTCTGTGTAGGGCACCCGGGGATCTGTTCAGAGCTCAGGCTCAAAGGACACTTAGGCAGCGGAACAAGGAAGGCCCCAGGAAAGAGGGGAATGGTGAATTTAAGAA
Source organism: Giraffa tippelskirchi (assembly GCF_054371585.1). Classification (NCBI taxonomy): domain Eukaryota; kingdom Metazoa; phylum Chordata; class Mammalia; order Artiodactyla; family Giraffidae; genus Giraffa; species Giraffa tippelskirchi. Next base: position 18,842,515 of record NC_137288.1, on the reverse strand, counting down.
ACTGTTGGAAGTCAGTATGTTGTAATACTACTTTTCTCGTTGATGTAATCTTATTATGTCTCTTTCACAGTAAGTTTTTTCTGCTGTCTAGAACATAGGAAAGATTTAAGAAGCAACAATGAATTAATTTCATTTTATTCTACATAACTGACCATATTATATATACTAGTAACAATTTCATGTGAGGTCTCACTATTTGTCAGATTATTAGGCCATTTTCAGGAGACTCGGCTTATCTAGTTTCTAGAACAGCCCGTTGCTACTGTTTTTCCTGGTGTAACGGTGAGGGGGGAAGTGACCCAAGCGTGCAGAGCTCACGGCGCAGTGTGAGGCCGGCGCTGGTTTCAGTGCAGCCACTGTTGCGCGGCTGTTTTATGCTGGATAATTGACTATGGCATATGCAGTACGTGGATTAAATGTCACCATCCCAAAAGTGTTTTTTCAGGCACGGTTTGATCGCAGAAGCAGGACCAGTTTTAGTGTTATAGAATAAGAGATTTATTGTAAAGATTAAGACCTTTCCTAATTGTAGGAGTTAAAACCTTGAAAGTGGTCCTAATGGAATAAATTCCATTGTATATATGAAAATCTACTTTAAACCCAGTTTTAAATGTATCTACCGTATTTTATAGATAGCACGTGTTGGATTTTCTTGGCAAAATACTGCTTTTTGATATACCGGGGAGATAGTCAGTTAGTTAAATTGAAAACCAAATCAAGTTTTAAAAATTTAAAAATGCAACTGGAATTATTCCTTAAAATTTCACAGTCCTTAAAATTTCACCATCCTTAAAATTTCACCTTCCCTCCCATATGAACTATGGGAAAGGGTGGTATATTTGTGAAGATTATACCTGCTAGACCGGGTAGCATTCTGTTCCACAGATGCACAGCTTATCTGCTATATTATTATCTGCACAGTACTCATATTCAAAACTTGCATAGTGTGTTTCATGAATAGGTTGTCATTTTAATTCATTTCCTCTTTTTTAACCCATTCCAGTTATTTTGCTGTTTGCCTATGAATGGGCCACATATAGTTCAAAATTGCTTCCTTTCTCCTTTGGCTTCTTTTACACCCGTTGACCTTAGAATGCACTTATTTAGTATGTCCATGCAGTGATCATCATTTTTCTATTATGTCTTTCCACAGACATGGTGAGGTCATTCCCAAGCATAACGCTTTTACCTCTGTGAAGAGTGCATTTTGGACCTCAGTACTAACCTAATTTTCATCATATATGCTTATTAAAAATCTCAAATTTAGACTTTGTCAGTCTGCTGTCTTTGGGTTGGTTTCCAGATAGTCTCTATTAGAGTGATTTTTCTACCTAACTCTTGACTGACTGTGATATTAACCTCTTGTAATTAAGAGGCTCTGTCTCTTTGACACACAGTATGCCCTTTTAGTTTATCTTAATTTTTTTTTAACCTCTAATCATTTTTAAAAAATTTTGTCCATTTACTCATGTCCCACTGCTTTGGTACCTTTCAAATGTTAAGTGCTGTCCATTTATCCTTAGTAACCATACTGAATTTTTCTGTCCTTTTTAATATTTAGGTTTTATTGGATGAATGTAGATTGCACCTTCTCTTAACTGTGTCTTAAATAATTGCCACTTAAGGGAATTAAGAACTACATGGGAAGGAAAATGCTGAGCCATGGGCTAAGCAGAGGGAGAAAACGTTCCCACTGGGTCCAATTTCCTAAGAAGGACCATCAGGCTCATCGCGGGGGCCTGAAATGATGGTCTGAATGACCTCTAGGAATGATAAGTTCACAGAGGAACTCGCCTGTGTTTGCACCAAGGAAAAGAGGGGTGGGTGGTCGTCACCCCACTAAAGATGCACGGCCCGCTCTCTCGTCCTTGGCTGAGTTACAGAAGCACAAGGAGAGAAAAGAACCATTTAGGCCATGGGGACAGAGTTGATGTGGCAGGATGAGAGACGATCCAGGGTTTGATAAAAGCTGGTGCAGGGGTGCTTCTGATCTCGAAGGGGCGGTAAATGAAGAATTTTAAATCCTGAATGTGTACTTTTGATCATGTATTATCCGTTACCTTAGGACCAATGTTGCTTGTAATATGTAGACATTTATCTAATACACACACCTAAAGCATCTTTTAGACTTTCACACCCCAAATTTCTCTTATACTATTTTTCATTCTGTAATCTGGACTCTTGAGAGTGAATATATTGAAACACTGGCATTGATCTTTGTTACTGTAATCAGATCTTTATATATTGACAGATGATCACTCTGATGTTTTCTATTTAAAAACAAAGTGTAACATAAAAAGAAGGTGCTTTAGATATAATGAGGTTCAGCAGTTTGATAATAATCTGACAACAGAAGACCACTATGGAACTGTTAAAACAATTAGCTGTGTTTTCAAGTCTTTTATTTATCAACCGCAGACACTTAATAATTGAAGTGTGAAGGAGAAAGGCAAAGAGGTAGATGTCAAATAATTAATAAGAAAGGCATTATATCTTTGTTCTAAAAATACTCACATGAATTGCATTTTTATTTCAAATTCTTACATAGTCAAGTAATGATGGAGACAAACTTCATAATATTTATATAACCTCAGGGTTACATAAGACATGAAAAACAGACCCAGAAGGGAGGAAAAGTAAACAAAGTTTCACAATCAATTATGAAAAAATATTTGCAACACATAAGACAGAGAATTAATACACAATTAGTATTCTCACAGAAGGCCGCTATTCCTAATTTACAGAAAGTGAAAGTGAAGTCGCCCAGTCGTGTCCGACTCTTTGCAATCCCATGGACTGTAGCCTACCAGGCTCCTCAGTCCACGGAATTTTCCAGGCAAGAGTACTGGATTTTTGTAAAAAGACAAATATGAATAGGCATTTTAAAATGCATATTACCACTAAGTACATGCAAAGATGTTTGACCTCGCTAGTTGTCTATATCAGAACCATACAATGCCAGGTTTTATCCACTGGTAAAAACGTGAAGAGTTAAGAATGACCAGTGATGGAGCATTTGTTGGGAAATTGGAAATCTGACATATTATTGGGGGAAAATGAGTTGGTAAAAGTTGGAGAAAGTAAGTTAAACCTACTTTTAAATTTAATTTTTAAAAAATTTTTATTTTATATTGGAGTGTAGTTGATTTACAATGTTGTGTTAGTTTCAGACGTTCAGCAAAGTGATTCAGTTATACATATACATGTATCTATTCTTTTTCAGATTCTTTTCTCATTTAGGTTATTACAGAGTATTGAGCTGAGTTCCCTGTGCTATATAGCAGGTCCTTGTTGATTATCTATTTTATATAGTGGTGTGTATTATCTGTTATATACATATTATTATCTATTATATGTAGTAGTATATATTATACATATATTATTATATAGTAGTGTGTATATATTAATCCCAAACTCCTAATTTCAGATTAGGAGTTTGGGGTTAAAATGCACATGCCATTTTGACTTAGCAATTTCACTGTTAAGCCTCAGTTTTATGGGATAAGTATCCTCCAGTGTCAGGATACGTTGTTGTAACCGCTGAGAGCTGGAAACCTTGCCAGTGCCCGTCAGGAGGGGATTGTTCATACAGTAGGCAGATATGTGGTTATTAAAAATGATCTGCATATATATGTATTGACCCAAGTTGCACGGTAATGTGCCTGCTAGGACTATTCCTTTCTTAAAAAGGGGTGAGAGTAGAGTGGAGAGGGGGAGTCCCTGCATGTATATTTGTATGAGCATAAAGAATCATGCAGATAATCTACATCAAACTGTTAATATTGCCCATCTCAGAAGTAAGTTTAGATGGTGCGTGGGTACTGTGCATTTTCTACTTTATGTAAATGGATTTTTTTGTCATGGCAAACACATATTCAGTAATTGAGAGCTTCTAAAAGATGTTAAAATGGCATGCTGAGAGTGTCCCAGTTCTATTTTTTTAATGTATGTAGTGTTTAGAAAAAATGATGTACCTACAAGCGCAAGCTTTTCTGTATTTTCTATAATATGTTGTTTCTAATAATCAAAAAAGAAAGCAACAAATGCTATTATGAAACTCTTTTAAAGACCTCAATAATCAAAATTAAGGAAATAGACCCCTGTTCTCCAGTTACATCCAGATTGCCACCGTGGTATCAGGGGTAAAGGCTATGGTTTAGTGATGAGATACACTGGGTCTGAGCCAGCTCTGGTACTTCCTCGCTGTGTGATCTTGGGCACATTGGCCCACATGGGTCACCTTCAGGTTTTCCCATGTGTCAAATGGGTTTAGAAATCTATCCAGTCATGGATATTATGAAAATTCTCTTGTTAAATTACATAAAGTCTACTTTGCAGTGCTTTTCATATAGGGCTTGCCAATTAAGCCATCTGCTTTCCCCTTAAGATTTTGAATATCAGGAGAAATATGAGTTAACTTGTCAGATTAAAGGAGAGAGTTGTGGACAAAACATGTGTGACCCCCACCTGTGTGGGGCTTGGCATCGTGAGAGAGCAGACGGTGACCACTGGTCACAACTAGAACTTAAAATAGCAGTGGGGCTGCCTGCTTGAAGTGAAGAACTCTCGGGACCAAGGGTGACCCACACAGAAAGTGAGCTCAATGGGGCATGGGTGTTGGAAAGCCTACATGATGCTTAAGCACATTCTCTCTGCATGGACCCACCTTCCTGAAACAAGAGCTTTTGATAGGTTTCCTCACTCTCAGTCCATTGGTTGAGAGATTGGGACGGTATTCCAGACATGGAAAGTGAAAGTGTTAATCACTCAATCTTGTCTGACTCTTTAGCAACCCCATGGACTGTAGCCCACCAGGCTCCTTTGTCCATGGAATTCTCCAGGCAGGAATACTGGAGTGGGTTGCCATTCCCTTCTCTAGGGGAGCTTCGCAACACAGGTATTGAACCTGGGTCTCCTGCATTGCAGGCAGATTCTTTACCATCTGAGCCTCCCAAGCCTCTGGCAGGCAGGGGAAAACAAAAACAAATACACTCAGACGTATTCAAGCACACAAATGTACTGTAATGATTTAGTAAGCAAATACTTGAATATCTCAAAGACAAGTAGGGTTGTAGTGAATCAGAGTAAATCAGAGTTGTGCAGAGTGCGGTTAAATAGGTTAAGCATTATTCCTTCTTTAAATTATTCCTTCTGTAAATGGCGAATGACGGTGCTGGGATTTTTCTCCGTCTTTTATTTCCTATTACATGAAGCCTATGTTTGATGGTATCAGTGTAGAGCTACATCAGAGTTGTTTTAGAAGAGAACATACACATCCTTAAAGCTGAGAGAAAAGCAAAACTCCCCCTGAACAGTGGCTGTAGTGATACTTACTGATGATTGTTTTTTAATGATTTTATTTATTTATTTTTGGCTGTGCTGCATCTTCCTCGCCGCATGGGCTTTTCATTGCAGCACGTGGGGGCTGCTCTGGTTGCAGCAGCTGGGGTTCTCACCGCGGCGGCTCCTCTTGTTGTGATTCGTGCTCGAGAGCGCGCAGGCCCAGTAGTTGTGACCCGCGGGCTTAGTTCCTCCGCAGCCTGTGGGATCTTCCCAGATCAGGGATCAAACCCGCATGTCCTGCATTGTCAGGCAGATTCTTCACCACTGAGCCACCAGGAAAGACCCTATTGGTGATTATTTTATTTTTTCATAAAAAAAAAAAGTTGAAAAAGCTATTCCAGGGCTCATATCACTTCCTGCCTCTTAAACAAATTTTTTTCGTATGTATAGTGTTAGAATGGAACTCTTCAGCCTAAACCAAATCACCTCCATTTCTGGGTGTGGGTGCTCCATGGGGCTGAAGAGCAGCGAGGTTATAAGCTGGTTTTAGTAGAATCTGCAGAGAAAATAGAGATTGTGCTTTTATGTCCACCCAAATCCTCTTCCACATATTTTCCCTGCAAAGTGACTTTTTGAAGCTGTGAAAGGGTACTGAAGCCTCGTGGATGTTTGTTTCCAGAGAAAAGTTCAGACCGTCACACTTGTCTTTGAGAACACTTCTTGATCTTGGATGATCTAGGAAGACTTCACTTTTCTGTTTGTCTTTTGTCTTAGCTGAAGTCTTGGTGACACACTTGGAGGAACAGCCGGGAAATGTATGTTCCTCCATCGTGGATGTGGGGTCAGAGTCTAAACAGGACACAGGGCCAGGATGCTCAGCAGCTTGCCTTTAAACAGAACCTTTAAACCTTGGCTGGTTTGTAAAAATCTTTCTAGCCTTTCTAACCTGAAGGAGTATTAAAAAGAAAAAAAGAAAGAGAAAAGAACAATAAAAAGAAAGAAAAGTCGGTCATTTCAGAATTTTCTTTTATAAGGCACCTGATGTTTGATCCAGAAGCTGGCCTGGGTGACCCGCGCCACGTGTTTGCCCTGACAGTGAAGTGAGCACCCAGAGTCTGCAGTGCTGTCTAGCCATTTTGTGACACCCGTGCTTTCCCTGGCAAGTTTCAGGGCAATGCCAAAGACTTATTGATGTATTTGGGGTTATTTTGACATTTTTTCTTCCTCCAGTTTCTTCTGACAGCCATCCTCTTTTTGGCGAGTCACTGAATCTTAGACCCTATTTGTAAGATCTTTTATGAATTTATTTTAGAGGTCTTCCTCATTCTACCCCCAAAGCAGTCACTTTGAAAATCTTAAGTTCTAACAGTTGCTTCTACTGCAAAAATCAATTTACATTAGAGTTATTTCCATCAAAAGGGTCATTTTTAAAATGTGTAACCCAAAGTCATGTAACTCTAGTAAAATGATATTTTCCTAAGAATTTTTATATTTCTTACACTGAGTAATCTAGAGATTGAAAATATAGATATCACTGAAAGAATGACAAGTGTAAACTCGTTGCTCTCCACAGCTGACTTTTGGGTCTTATAGTAATGGAGCTTTCAGCGCACTGGGGTTCTCTTCCTTGCAGCTGTTAGTTTATGTTTTGAGCATTCATTTTCCACATGCAGATTTGAGTTATTTGTCTGAGTCGCTGCCCTGCTGGAATTTCAGAGTACTTTTGAAGGGAACTAGACCATGAAAATACAGGTTGTTTGTCCTCCATAGAGGAATAGTCATGGATATACTAATGAGCAAATTTGCAGATAGAAGTTACACTTTGCTACTTAAATTACCAAATTCAAAATATTGAGAGAGTTTAGTCTTAAATTCAGGCTTCCCTTGTGGCTCAGCTGGTAAAGAATCCACCTGCAATGCGAGAGACCTGGGTTCAATCCCTGGGTTGGGAAGATCCCTGGAGAAGGGAAAGGCTACCCACTCCAGTATTCTGATCTGGAGAGTTCCATGGACTGTATAGTCCATGGGGTCGCAAAGAGTTGGACACCACTGAGTGACTTTGACTTTCACTAGTCTTCAGTTCACCTGAGTTAATCAATATATCAAGCTGTTCAATAACACTGACCCATGACTACAAAGCCAAAAGTTTGTGTTGGGAGAACCAGAAGGTACACCGTGAAGCAACTGGAACGAGGTGCTTGATGTGTGAGCTGGGGGTTCCCAGGCTGTGTCACCAGGGCCCAGGGTGCTGCCCATGTGCCCTGCGGGTGGTGTGGGTTAGAGGGAGGAGTCACCTCTGCACAGACTTGCAGGAGCGTTTCACCACGTGAAGTGACACTGACACTGGTTCTCTCCAGAGGCTTTCCCCTTTCTTTCAAACCTTCTTAGGATTGTGCTTGGTATTATCTGTGGCTCTTCTGGAAGCATGTAGATTGCTAATAGAAGTGAAATGGGATACTGTAATGAAATAAAAATTTTCCCACTTAGTATGTTACCTAAAGTTTGAAAAAATTATATATGTGTGTGTGTGTGTGTGTGTGTGTATAAAATCCATATCATTACAGAAGTGGGACCCAGGAGGTGTGTATAATATTTAGTTCTGTGGGCTGCAGTGCTGCGTGATAGTCACGGCCCACCAAAGGCACCGCCTCAAAATGGAAGCTTCTCGGCTTTCGTATTCTTTTCATGGAAAATAAAATCTGGTGATGATTTTTTTTTAATTTAAAAAGTGTGTTAATTTACATTGATTTCTAAATTTGTTATGGATTCCTGATCTGAGAAATACGGTTCATCACTGACTGTTCTATTAGCTGACAGCTATTGACAAAGCATCTGTGCACAAAGTGCCAGAAAAGGTTAATATTTATTGATTTTTATGGTGCTCCAACCATGGAGTTTTGCCATCAAAGATGTATGGCCACCAGCACTGGAATGTGTAAAACTGCAGAAGGCACACAGATTTTATTATAACCTATGCCAGTATTCAAGATTTAAAAAATGACAGATATTTAACAAAAAGCTTGAATGTGTAACTACTTTGAACCTGTGACTTGAATTTCATATTTTAACATGATACGCGAGAGCACTTAAAAACTAAAAATTATTCCTTGCTTTGCAAACAGCAATCACATTTAGCCTTTTCTTCCACTTAACTATATGCTATTGATCCGAGAAGATACCCGAGCAAGTGATAGCTGAAATTATGAGCAATAAAGGGCTTGCTTCTTTCACAAGAAAGTATGTAATTAGCAGCAAAGGGAGAAAAGCCTGTGTTTAGTTTTAAAGGAGTTTCAAAGAATCAGTTTGCGCGCCACCCCAGTATTCAGACGAAGCCAAGGAACAGCCAAGAACAATCGCAGCTCGTGGGTAGAAGCGAGGCGGGCTCACAGTTTTCTTGTCTGTCTCCATCTGTGTAGTCCTCTGTTAACCCGCAGCAGTCAGCAGCACTGACCTGCTTCTGATCATTTGCTTACTTATCCCCTTACAGCTTGCATTGCTTAGTTGACTATTTACAGCTTCCAGTAGGTAACAGTCGAAATAAGACAGTTTATGAATCACTGTGAACCCGGAGCATACCGAGAGCCTCTCTGTTGCCTTCCAGATCCAGGCTGAGTGTGAATCGAAACTGAAACTCCCCACCTATTTTTGAGATTTTTTTTTTAAAGTGGGAGTTGGGATTTATTTCCATGAAAGATTTAATGTCAATTATCATGCTGAAAAAAGTACATCTACGTTGACCAACTGAATAGATTGCAGCGTGTCCTGCACATATGTTTTTAGCTCTCCCACCAGTTTTGTGCTGTCTTTTTCTTTTTTCCTTCTCTCACAGATAGCTTGCCCATTTTATTGTGCTTGTTTAGAGGAAAGAAAGAGTTTAGCTCCTTGAAGGGGAAGTGCACGTTGCCTAGAAAACCACTCTTATGGCTTGAATATCATTTCAATTATGACAACTTAAATTCTAAAATTGAAAAAATAAGATTTAGAGAAAATTCTTGAATCGTATTCTAAAAGCTGTTAACGGTATGAAATATTTTTGTAAAAACTTCATTCTCCTCTCATTTTATTAGTATTTATTTTATTGTTAAGATTTTCTTCGTAAACATGCCAGCATCAAAGGAATCGGATTCTTTATTTTGTTTTAATTGCTTGATTTTTTTTATGATTCTGTCATTAATCTAATTTTCTTCTTCTTTCTCTTTTCCCCCTGCTTTAAACAGGCAAGGCCTCATACTAATAGCACATTAATAAAACAGCCTTTCCTAAAGAATCCTGCTCTGTCCCACTGTAGTTTTTCAGTTGATATAGCCTGGGTTTTGTAGCCTCCCCACCTCAGGAGGTCTCTCTGGCTTTTTGCCACTCACCTCAAACCTATGGGTGACAGCTAGGTGACAGGCTCCTCCAACACCCTCTCCCACATCTAAAATTAAACACGCTGCCAGTGGCCATTCTCTGTGTCCACGACACCAACACCTCTAGCTTAGTCGTCACCTAAGGTACTGGCTGTGTAAAGACGGTTTGTGAGATCATTAATTAATTTATCACGTATTTAAGCTGTGTCATGGAGGAGTATACAGCAGAAATGTCAGGAAACACATATGCAAGAAGCATTTTATATAGCAAAGTAAAATGGAAAACGAAGAAACCATTTCAGATCTTCTATTCCAAATTAGAGAATCATTTTAAAGTTTTGTGAATAACAGTGTGACTAAAGATGGAATTTTCAAATTTCACAAAGCCAGATTTACTGTGAGAATCAGGGAGATTGTGCAGTTGTAATAACTGTGGAATTTGTTCTCTGCTCCACCCCCAGGAAAAAACAAACAAATCCCTTGAATCAATCTATTTGCAAGCATGCGTTATTTGATTTTTAGTAATCAAATTCACCCTTTTTAAAAGATGTATTTTGTTTTGTGAATTGTCACAAATATGAGCTATCAGAGGGAAAATATTTTAATCTCATTTAAAATGGTTTTATTTGTTAATTGTTAGGGTGTATTTTATTTCTAAATTAAACATATATTCTAACAATTATATTTGGAAAACATTAATGTATGTTTTATAACAATCTGTAGGCTCATTTTCTTTTGCTTTTTGGGTTGAAACTAAAAACTGAGAATGATTTTAGCTGTTTGATTTGCATTAGAGATGCATTAAAAATTAAATGCAAGAAACCACTAATTGTGACAGATGAAAACATTATTTTTTTAAAGCAAAATAACAACAACAGCAAAATATTCTGGGAAAAATGACTAAAATAACCTGACAGTTTTAAAGCTTCAAACAACTTATCTATGTTGTTGTCTTTGAGAGAGAGGCTTTTAAAGTACATTTTAAGTAATTCTCTTTGGGTGAGTTTAATTGTATGCTGTGATAGGCTTCCTATTTAATAACGTTATAGTTCTCAAATAGGATTTATTTTTTCCCCTGGAAGCATGTTTTTGTTTTAGTACTTGGAGGGCCTCTAAGTGCGTTACCTGGTCATCTTGACTTGGGCGTTGCTGGTCCCCTGGCAGATGGTTTTCTCCCGCCGCACCTTTGTCCCACACTGGACTGCGCCCAAGCCAGTCCAAGAGATCACTTGATGCTTTTTTCCTTCATTTATGTAATCCTGGAGGAGGGGAAAGCCTTTCCAATAACACTCTTCTGTAAAGTTTGCTTTTTTTTTGTTTTCCTTAGTGAATGGTATTACCTTATTTTAGCTGAAATTATTACTGGTTTCATGTGACCTGGGAGAATTAAAAACATTGTTAAGGAAGAAGGCCCAGGTTCATGATGTTTTCCATGCCAGCCTCAGCTGAGCTGTTTCTTAATTGCAGCTTGATGGGGAATTGCAGAGGATCGTTTTTGGTAGCGCTGGACTTGGCAAAGTACATGCAGTACTTCAGTGGGGTGTGATGTGAAATGGCATCGTTTAAATTAAAAAATAAATCAGAGATTTTCAAGATATGAAAGAAATGGAAGCTCAGGACAGGCTGCAGCCACAAAAGGCACACACAGGCTCAGTCACCCCACAGCAGCCGCCTCCTGGCGGGGGAGGCGCATCCTGCATCCCGCAGGGCAGTGGTACCCGGCCCACTGCCGGGTGGAAGCCCTGTGCAGACAGACAGGTAAGCAGTCCTGTGCCTGCAGCCAAGCATTTCCATCCGCTGAGACTCACAGCTCTGAGCTCCCTTCCAGACCAGTGGCTCTGCCCCTGTGCCTTTTGTCCCTACTTACCTCCTTCATTTCTTTTCTCCTCTTATGAGCTTCCTTTCCTTTTTATTGCCTCTTTTAGACAAGAACACAGAAAAATGCTGTAAATTCACACCAACAAAACTGATTTGGAAAGAAAGACTTCCGACCAAAAACAAAGTGGAGCACTTAACGGTAGAATCCAGAACTCTTCTCTCCGTGGGCAGTGCACCCGGAGCCCCATCAGAAGTACGAATTCCCCATTACCTTTGTAGAGAAGGTCTTTTTTTGTCTTAGGAACAAAGTATGCTCTCCTGCCTGCTTCTCCTTTTTGCTTATGTTGCTTTAACTGTTTCAGGGAGCAAATGCTTTTCATCACCCTTTGTCCCCCAGTTTTCTCTATGGGAGCTTCTGCTCGGTGGTGCTTTTCCCACTTCACGTGCCGTGGGAGTCTCCTGTCCTCCTGCCGTTTGTTACAACCTGCTGCTTGTTCATACAAGGCATCCACTGATGTCAATGCTTAGTCTTCATTACTGAGGGGCTCCATTCATTTATAAACAACATGGTCCAGGGTGCTAGTTTTTAGCTGACTTTTCTCCTGTTCTCACCTTCCTTACACAAAGCTTTGCATCCATAGCCATCACTTTTGAAGTGTGAACTTTATCACAATTGCTAGTCTAGTTCTGAGTCCCCATATAGAGCACAATGAACTCCCAACAATATCAAATTAATTTAGCTCTTCAACATGTCATTCTGAAATATTTTATGTTTATTTTCAAAAATTGTATTCCTTAAAAACATAACTTACTCTCATCACATCCAGGTATTATCCTAAGAAAAGATCAAGCTTACCTTTTAGGACAGAGGGAAGGCAAAACGTTAAAGAGAATATGTTGGAGGCAAATAATGACATTTGCAGCAACATGGATGGACCTAGAGATTGTCATGTTGAGTGAAGTAAGTCATACAGAGAAGGAAAAATATTGTATGCCATCCCCTATATACGGACTCTAAAAAGAAATGATACAAACGAACTTCTCTACAAAACAGACTCACAGACTTAAAGAATGGATTTATGGTTGCTGGGGGAAAGGGTGGGGGGAAGGAATAGTTAGAGAATTTGAGGTGGACATGTACATACTGCTATATTCAAAATGGATAACCAATAAGGTCCTACTGTATAGCCCAGGGAACTCTGCTCAATGTTATGTGGCAGCCTGGATGGGAGGGGTGTTTGGGGGAGACTGGATACATGTACATGTATGGCTGAGTGTCTGCTGTCCACTTGAAACTATCACGATATTGTTAATTGGCTATATTCTAATATAAGACACTTTAAAAAATTTATCTTTGAAGAAAAGAATTTCAAAAATGCAAAGAAAGGGGGAGATAATACATATTCCCTATTCTTTCTTCAAAGAGATTTTAAAATGTTTGGTGTATTTGAGAGCTAAATAAAATACTTGTATAAAGGGAAAAAAAAAAAAAAAGAGAATATGTTGGAGGCAGAGGTTAAAGTGAGCCTCTTGGTGGTTCAGATGCTAGAGAATCTGCCTGCAATGCAGGAGACCTGGGTTTGATCACTGGGTGAGGAAGATCCTCTGGAGAAAGGAATGGCAACCCACTCCAATATTCTTGCCTGGAGAATTTCATGGACAGAGGAACCTGGCGAGCTACAGTCCATGGGGTCACAAAGAGTCGGACACGACTGAGCAGCTAACAATTTCACTGTTTTCATCAGTACTTTTAAATCTCTATGCACCTTAGACTTTTGTAAGAAGACCAGGTAGAAATGCAGATAACTTTAAATTACAAACCAGAGAAAACAACAATCTTAAAAGAAGATTTCAAATCAGAGTATTCCAAGCATTAAAGTTGGAGATAAAGAAGAAATGTCGTAACTTTTAACTCGTACAGTGTTTTATATAAGAGTTTCATTTCCGCTTGCAAATTAGAAAGCATGCCAGCATGGGAAAAGAAAGGGCAGTCCGAAGACTGGAAGACAACTACGGAAGAATCTAACAAGTCTGCAGCCGGCCATCATGTTGATGCATAGAGCAGATGGAACAGAGTAGAAGAAAACTAGCGACAGAATTGTGTGGCTCATACCGAGCACGAAAACTTGAAATAGTACATTAGAAGCCGCTTATGATATTTTCAGCAGATACGTTTCTCTCAGGAAAACGCATTAGAAATCAGATGCTCCTAACGAACCGCCAGCACCTTGGGAAGAGCGTGGGCATGCTGATGACAGCGAAGAGCCCCCGGAGCCGAGGGCTAGTGGAGCTGGAGTCTCGCCCTGCTGCTCACGGCCACTGTCTGCGGAGCCACTGAGCCCCTCTCTGCTCTCACTCTGTCAGCGTAAAGTAGAGAACAAAATTTTAATAGATGAACTCGCTGGATCTTCCCAGGATGATAGTGCTGTAACTCTATGAAACTAAAAGTAATACTAGATTATAGTCCCAATCGCTTTCATAATTCAGATTTGTTCAGATGGTAAGGAAAGCAAAATCCCAGAATACTGGTACTTTTCTGAAAGTTGGAATACAATTTTCAAGGATCCGAGAGCACAAGAAGCGTGTATGGATTCCTGGGTTAGGAAGACTAGATGCAGACAAGAGCAAACTCTGTCTCCTCAAGGGTCCTTTTGTACAAAGGACTGTGAAATCTCTGGACAGACAGTGACGTCCCTCCCGTGGATAAGGCGGCGTGACTCTGCTGAGGCCCCGTCACCTCCTGCATGTGTGTGGGCATCTCTGAGCCAGGAAGCTGGCACGAGGCCGTTCACCCAAGAGCACAGCCCCGGGACGGAGCGGGTGCTCGATCTGCTTGTTGTGACCGTTCCTCTCAGAGGTCGATTCAGAGGACACATCGCAGCAGAAAACTGATCCGTTTTGTTTTGTTTTGTTTTTGACCACCCACTAGTTACAGTCAGGCTGGTGGCTCCCAAAGACTCTCCCGGCTAAAACCGGCTTTCCAAGAGCAGAGCCGTCTTTGAGGCCAGTGGGAAGGGGACGGTAGGAGCCCCGATGGGCTAGATGTCACCTAGATGCGGCCCCAGCCCACTCCGGGGAGGGGGCCAGGTCTTCAGAGTCCGGTCAGACCTCAGAGCACTCAGGGATAAGCTTCTTGTCTGCAGGGCTCCTGTCTTCCTAACCTGCCCCACTGTCTGAAGGCATCTGTGTACACTGCCCGAAAACATTGACTGTGATCGCCTTGAGTCCTGTCTGCCAACCTTAAATGTTTACACACTTTGCAGGCTTCCCTGGTGGCTCAGACAGTGAACAGTCTACCTGCAGTGCAGGAGACCTGGTTCGATCCCTGGGTTGGGAAGATCCCCTGGAGGTAGGAATGGCTGTCCTTTCCAGGATTCTTGCCTGGAGAATCACACGGACAGAGGAGCCTGGTGGGCTGCAGTCCATGGGGTCACAAAGACTCAGACACAACTGAGCAGCCAACACACTAAGCACTTAGGCATCTAACAAGGTGGGAACAGTGTTGTCTCAGGCATGTAGTAGGCCCTCAGTAAATGGACATTGTTTTCTTCTGATGCTTAAAATAGAAGAGGCCTCATTCTGAAGTCCTGCTGATCAAGGTACAAAAACCTGGGCCAGAGGTAGGCCCTGCATAGGAAGAACATCATTACACTCTGGATTCCTCTTGACCACAGACTCAGAAAGTTTTCTGAGACCCTGTGTATAGCTGTTCTAGTGTTCCGGTGCCTACAGATTATTCCGTATGTTCTCTGTGGTCTCCGTCAGAATCACTGTGATCGTGGAGCCCTGCTCTCCATGAGAAGTTCTGCAAGGCGTCCTGCCTCTCCGTGCAGTGCGGTGAGCAGCTTTGGAATTAAGTTCTCTCCGCACCCAGGGCGGTCTCCCATTTTCTTGCTAATGGGAATACTCTGATCGGATGCTCTCCGTGCTCCCTCACCTGACTCTCCAGGGTTTTCCTACTTTTAACAGGATATGGTTTTTAATGAGGCTTCTAGAAGCTTCAGAAACGTCTCTAATGATTTTGTTTTGACCCTTTGCTGCTGCCTTTCCTGGAGCTGAATTGATTGTCTGTACTGAAAATTTTGCCAGCGCCATTCAGATTTTAATATTTTCACATGCAACTTTTTTTTCTTTTCCTGATTCTGGAATGGGCACATACAAGATATTATAATGGGTAATAATAATCCCTCCTGTTCAGGAGAGCAATACAAGAGTCTGAATAAACCTCTTTGCTAAGACCATAGCAACTGCATTCCCAGACATCTCCTAACTTTCAGCCTTCCCCATCCTTTCATTTTTCTGTATGATAGGGACATTTTAAACAAAAGCAGAAAACATTCACTGCTTCAGTTCCTCATAAACAATGGGAATCCCCACAAGGCAGGAGTAGTGAAGGGTGGGAGGAACAAGGGCGTTCCCTGGTTTGGGGCCAAGGCCCTTCGCATTCTTTCCTCTCTGTTCTTGGTTTCTTTGCTCATTAGGCTTTAGTCAACACTGACACCCTATTGAATTGCCCCAACAGTTTTGCAAACTCCAGAGTACTTAATGTTGTCTCATGCAGCGTGAGTTCCCAAAAAGTTAACTGTTAACAGTTCTGCCTTTAATCACTTTATCTTCTCATTGATTGTGTGCTTTCGTATCAATGTTTTGATATTTCTTCTGTGATTATCATCATAGCTTTCCCTGTAATTACTTAACTACCAGAAAAACCTTGAAATGTGGTGTCTTTTCCATTTACTCTATTTTTGAGCTTTGTATTTGCATATTTATTTCACCTACAGTATTAACTGTCTTGAGTTTATGCGTGTTTCATTTTCATCATTAACTTTGATTCGTTTTCATAGTATGTGTTCTTTACAGTCTTAATTTTCAGGAATGAGCTCACTTTCGGAATGAGAATAATTGCTAAGAGTATCAGTTTTTGAATTTTTAATAGAAGTACCAAGGATAATTGGAGAACAGGGCAGTGGTACAAACTGGGTTACAGCGGGGACAAACAGCCATTCTAGGAAAGTAAGTAGAGCGCATAGAAGCATATTAAGTTAGAAATTCCAAACTGCACTCGGGTAACGACTTCTTGCTCAGCTCCAGGAAGTATTCAAGAGTAACTACAAGGGCATCGTGAGTAGTTTTCCCAGATTCTGTTATTGAAGAGAAATACCTCTGAATATCCATGAGAAATAACGATAAGCAATTAGCAGCCTGGGAGGCTGGGGAGAGACTGCTTGATCATTTTAGAGAGGTGACTGGCTCTTTACTTATCAAAAAGAAAAGGACTCTGTGACTCAGAGTCACACCCATGGTATTCTCTGTGAACTCTGGGCGGCTGGAATGCGTCTCACCCTCAGGTATGCCAGGCCCGGCACTCTCTCTGTGGAGCCTCTCTTCTCCCGACCCAGGCCTGGTGCCATCCTGTCATTGTTGACCGCAAGGACAGGGAGGCACAGGGAGGTTAGGACTGGCCAAAGGCACACGGCTGTTTCTGTCCCAAATGTCTCTCCGTGCCTTCTGGGGAGCAGCCACTGTTCCAGACCCTGGAGACAGAGTCTAAGCAAGTCAATAATGAATAAATCCTGTAACACCAGGATGAGAGTCAGGAAGAAGAACAAACAAACAGAGGACTGGATCAGAGAGAAGGGAGCTGGGACGGGCAGGTGGGAGCCGTTATGTGTACAAAGTTCAGGAAAAATCTAAGAAAATGAGTTTTTACTGAACAGTTTCATTGAGGTTCAGTTGACATAACTGCACATATTGAAAATGGGGCGTGTGGTAAGGTTTGGCGTAACGCCATGGACCAGCACCGCGGCGCAGAGAATGACACATCCACTGCTCTCCTCCCCACGGCTGTCAGGAGGTGACTTTTGAACGCAGTGCTGAGAACAGGCTCAGATCGGCGTCTGCACTGCTGGGGCGGCCACTGGCCTGAGAGGGAGGGAAGGCGGGCCGTGGTCCATGGGCTGAACAGGAGGACGATGGAGAGCTGCCTCTGACACTGACGGGCCTTTAAAGGGGCATGAGCAGGACAGGAGCCTGGATGCCTTAATTTTTCAAAAACATCACTCTGGATTGTGTGCTGACGGTCTCAGCTCAGGTGGTGACCTTGAGGGGGTGGGGTGGGTTTTGGAGGTGTTGGCTCAGGACAGAGCCAGCTTTCTCTCCAAGTTGGGCTGTGCCCCCTGGTCTACCTCCCGAGCCCCTGTTCTCTCTCCTTTCCAGGCCACCGATGACGGCCGGAGACCATGAATGCCCCGGATGTATGAGTTTCAGCGTCTGCTGCTTCTGCTTTATTTGGCGTCATCGTTCATGCGCCAGTGCTCTGCTCCTCCGTGTGGGTGTCCTTGGACTCTCCTGGGGTTTTTAAACTTCCGGAGTGTTTCTTTCCCTTGTGTTACATTCTTCTTGACTACACGCAACTCTCCCATCTTCCTGTCATTCTGCCCAAGCCTCTCACATTATGCTTTATTTAGAAAGGGGCTTTTAAACCTCTTTAAAAAAAAGATTTAAATACAGTTGTATATAGAAATACAAGGATTTATTTTCATTCTCCTAAGAATGTGACAGCAAAGTACACTAGTGCCTATCACAACCCAGCTGCAGTATCTTATTTTTGTGTCATTGTGTAGACTGGAAGCTTACTTTTGATAGGTACCAGGACACCTGGTGCATCAGGGCACTATGGTTATGTGCCTCTCTTTTCCTGGGGAAAAGTTGAGACCTTAACTGGAAGGACGACAACGACAGATAGACTGAAGAAAGAGAGAGGAGGGCGGGGGGGGTGTGAGTGTGTGTGTGTTTACACTTGTTCAGACACATAAATATATACTTGACATATTTTTACTAGTAATTATAATGACGGTAAGTACCTAGCTTGATTTAATTTTTCTTTATTCTTCTGACATTAAGATGTTCGAGATTCAAAAACAATGCTTTTTTAAAGTAGGAAATCGGGCCAACCTCTCAGCATTTAATGTAAACTAGAGAAACATTTGTTTAATCATAAGTTAGCTTGCATAGAATTATTTCAAAAACCAACTCACCCAAAAACAGTTATTTGGGAGAAATAAACCAAATATTATTCCAGAACAATTATTTTCAAAATAGACACTTATATTCCTATTGTATCTTTTTATATGTGGTTGTTACTGTATATCCTTAAGCTGTATCATTAATAGCTATATGATTATGTCAGTACAGATATTTCATTAAGCTTTTCTCTTTGAACTAAGGATATAAAAGATATTAGATAAAGGAAAAAATAATATGAATGTTTTTATTGTCATTTAATAGGGAATCAGTACTTTAAGAAGGACTGACATTATAACCATGCAATAATTAGTAACATTTTAATGACTAAAACTAGTCCTAACATTGTTTTGAATCTTAGGTAGCCTAATCTTATCATTTGAAACTTTCATTGCTATTAGAGATGAAGTGTTATGGAATTAGTTATTATTGCTCATTATATATACACACACGCACATTTATCTATATATTTAAATTTAGGCAAAGAATGTATGAAGCAACTATACTTATGGATAGACATTATTTGGCTTAATGATAATTTTTCCAGGCATGTTACCTGGGTTGTGAAAACAGCCCAGTCTCTCCTCCTGCGTTTCTCCTTGACTCTCACACCACCTCCCTGGTCACACCACTCCCTGCTAACACCACCTCCTTGCTCACACCACCCCTTGCTCACTTTACTCTCACACCACTTCCTTGCTCACACCACCCCTTGCTCACTTTACTCTCACACCACTTCCTTGCTCACACCACTTCCTTGCTCACTTTACTCTCACACCACCTCCCTGATCACTTTACTCTCACACCACCTCCTTGCTCACACCACCACCTTGCTCACACCACCCCTTGCTCACTTTACTCTCACACCACTTCCTTGCTCACACCACCTCTTTGCTCTTACCACCTCTGTCTGACACTAGATGTGGGGGTGGAAGGTTCCCACACCAAGCAGTCCTCTGTGACCCCAGCTGGGTGTCCTATGACTTAACTCAGTTCTCAAAACAGTCTTAACATATAACAAGAGATAAATCTGACAAAGTCACAGTAACGAAATTTTACAAGGTCATTTTATTTTAGAAGGTTTAGAAAAGTTAGAATGTTTTCCTTTCAAATTGAGATACAACGCTGTCAAGTGGACCGGAATACTTATACCAACAATCAATACATTTCCTGCAGAAAACGTACTTGTGAGGCCAAATGGTAATCGGGATGTTGCTTCACTGAGTTCAGAGCTGGAGCAGAGCAGCTGAGTTAAGATGAGTGCCTGGGCTGGAGGGCTGAGACAGCTGCCTGGGCACCTTCCCCCCTGCTGGGGGCGCAGTGATCCTGGGGGCCCCTCCCAGATGCCCCTCCCGGGGTGCAGTGGTCCTGGGGTCCCCTCCCGGATGCGTGTCCTGGGGGTGCAGTGATCCTGGGGGCCCCTCCCAGATGCCCCTTCCGGGGTGCAGTGGTCCTGGGCGCCCCGCTCGGATGCCTGTCCTGGGATGCTGGTACCCTGCGCGCCGCCGCTGAGCACTGTGCACCCAGCCCTGCGTTCCCTGCCCGGCCTGCCTGTGGGGTCCCTTCCTCTGCTGCCCCCCTCCCATGGCGACGCCAGCTCCCCTGTCAGTGCCTCGCCCTGTGCCTGCCACACAGGCTGCACCTCAGCCTCCTCCTCCCCCCACCCAGTCACCCCATCACGAATGTCCTGGGGTGGATGCCTTACATCTGGGTACACGGGACCAGCTTTTCTGGGCTGTGTTGTATTAATTACTGGTTAAGGGGGAGTGTTTCACTGTCTTCTCTCTGTATCTTCTTAATGGGAAGTTCTCCATAAAGGATTGAACTTTGAAATTGTTCTGAGGAGTAAACAGGAGAAGGTTACAGTCCGCTATTCTTAATAGAGATTAGGAACTTAAAAATGTCAGTTTGTGTAAACATAAAGATAACTTGTGTAGTAAGTATCTGATTAGTGAACTCCCTGGATGTCTGCACTGACAGTCCCCACCTTCCTCATGGGATCATGTGAAGATGGCTTCTCCTCTAATGGGAGGGAGGCGGATGGCCCAGCAGGGACCGGCTTTTACGGGCTGGGTGGCTCTTGAAACCCTCCGGCCCTCAGCACCGCTCCTCGGGAGCTTCCGAGGGTGGACGTGTAAAGCTCCACTTCCAGCCTGTCCCAGGTCTTTAACACGAGACATGATAAAAGTTTGGGGGGGGGGTGTGTATCTGTGTTTTATATAAAGAATTGAGAATACCTTCCCCACCTTTGCCTCACCTACACGAGACATGATAAAAGTGTTGGGGGGGATGCTTATCCAGGTTTTATATAAAGAATTGAGCATGCCTTCCTCACCTCTGCCTCACCTTCCTGTTTTCCGAGATGAGCTCAAGCATTGTCTGTCTTATGCTCGTATTTGTCAGCATCTCCCTGGTTTGGAGAACCGCCGCTCATGTCTCATCTTCGAGTGCTCTGGAGTCAAGTACTGACTACTGAAGAACGTGTTTCATATCCAGTGTTTCTGCAGGTCCTCGTTACGTGTGAGAGACGTGTGAGTGCTGGGGTGATGGCAGTGTCGGAGGTCAGCAGAGGGGGACGTCGTCATCATGACGAATGCTTTCTGAGTGTGCGTGTGTGTGTGTGTGTGTGTGTGTGTGTATGTGTGAGGAGTGTGGGACAAGAACAAATAAGCAGGCCAAGATCTGGTGAGTGTTCTAAAGGCAAGAGGATGAAGAATTTTAAGTCCAATTTTTCTTCTTTACTGTATAACCTCAAACAGCCTGTTAACACCCAGTGTTTGATAATATAGGGTATATTTGTATTTTAGACATTGTCATCCAAGTAGACTTTAAATTTCAAAAGAAATGTTCAGTATAGGTAGTAAACCTACTACCAGTTGGAATCCAAAATGAAAGTAAGTCAAATGATATGTTTTTATTTAAAGCCTCTTACTTTCTTTAAGGGCTTCCCAGGTGACACTCGTGGTAAAGAATCCACCTGCCAATGCAGGAGACATAAGAGATGCAGGTTCGATCCATGGGTCGGGAAGATCTCCTGGAGGAGGGCCTGGCAACCTACTCCGGTATTCTTGCCTTGAGAACCCCATGGGCAGGGGAGTCTGGGGGGCTGCGTGTCCAGAGAGTTGGGCACGACTTAGCGACTGAACAGCTATCTTCCATCTCAGTGTTGTGCAGAGATGTTTCACTGCCCTCAAAATGTATGCCTCTCCGCCCCTCCCTCACCCTTACCCCTGGCAGATGCTGATCTGTTTACTGGCTCCGTCATTTTGCCTTTTTCTGAATGTCTTCTAGTGGGAATCATGCAGCACCTCGCCTTTTCAGACCGGCTGCTTTCACTTAGCAGTGTGCCTTTCAGTTCCTCCGTGTCTTCTCATGGTGATGGCTCACTCCGTTTCATCACGGAACAGTGTCCCCGGGTCCGGGTGGGCGCAGTCAGAGCTGCAGTGCCTCGGGGACCCTGTGCCTGGCTTCCTGAAGGGGCAGAGTCAGTACCGCCCACGTGTCCAGGGTCTAGCATCATCAGAGAGCACAGTACTGTCATGAGGGTTACGCAGTGTGTGCGTCGGGGAGGTCACAGGGCCGCATGATGTCAAGGGCAGTGTCTGGGAGCCCCTCTTCCGGGGCGTCTGGTTTCCACATTTATCACCGACAGATCCCTCCTGGGTCTGAGATGCTGTCAGTGTGGGCACCAAACGCAGCCCTGCTTGGGAGGTGAGCCCCGGGCCCAGCGCTGCCTGGTTAGGTGGCTTTATTCTAAGGGCTTTAGAAGAGTTACATTTTGCCACACTGCAGGCTTTCTACTGGAGGATCTAATGTACGCTAAAAAGTATTACCCAGCCCCTTCCCATCTTTTCATGAAAACGCCTCATGCCTGTAAACAGATGAGCAGAATGACTGAGGCCTGGTTGACTCTGTCAGGTCCTCAGAAAGGAGCAGCGAAGCTTGAAGGTCGGGTCCTATGGCCGCCTCTAGACCTTGAGGGAAGAGAAGGGTTTGTGGCGCCCCCTTGGGGAACGTGAGTGACTTTTGCAGCAGTGGTCACTCCTGTCGGTGCCTCGAACCTTTCCAGCCTACCCCTACCGTGGGAAACCCGCTTGGATAAGCAGATGAGCACGAGCTCTAAGGCAGGAATAGGAGGCAGACTGAGCCTGTAACAGACTCCCACGTGTAGCCCCATCAGATCCTGTGCCCTGACGATTGGGACCCAGGGGTCCCCTGAGTGGAGCTGTCCTTCAAAGGGTCATGCTGTGGCCTTAGAGGGCACCCACGCTCGCACCTCCCCCCACCTGACCGTCTTAGGTGTGATACATTAGCTTTGTACCCTGCTAACTTCCAACAAGACATGAATGATTCGCAATAGAGATACTCAGAAAGAGACAGAAGAAAAATCTGATGATTTGTTCAATTTTTTAAGTTCTTCTGAACTAGTATCTTATAACTAAACTGTAAAGGGCTTTTCTGTTGATTTTACTATGCTTTCAGGTTCTTGGTTTTAAATTTTTTATTTGTTGGCTGTCATTTATATACACCTAATTTAGTTTGAATTCTGCAAACAAATCCTAAAGGTCAGTAGTTTCATGCTTTTTGATGCATAGGCTTTTTATTTATATCCAATATTTCTCAAAGGGAACAGTAAAGAATCTGCCTGCAATGCAGAAGACCCAGGTTTGATCCCTGGGTCAGGAAGATCCCCTGGAGAAGGGAATGGCAACCCACTCCAGTATTCTTTCCTGGAGAATTTCATGGACAGAGGAATCTGGTGGGCTACAGTCCACGGGGTTGCGAAAGAGTTGGACATGACTTTACAACTAAGTGCACAACACATACACACACACACACACACACACATATTATATCTATATGTGTTGAAATGCATATTCTAATAGCTATTATGAAAGGAGTTTGTACAGTCCGAAAAAGCAGTACAAATGGAAGGTGGGCATTATCCTCCCTTGAACCCTGTGTACCCCATGGACTCAGTGGTTTGCGTGGTTCTATTGTAGTGAATAGCTTACTTCACAGTTGTTTTTTGCTGCCTGTTGAAAGTCTTGTCATATCATTCTTTAATCACGCCTCCCGTAGTAAGCATCAGGGTTCAACCCTTTCATTTTGAAAACTCTGAATACCTGTAAAAATCTTATTAATGAAGAGCTAAAACAGGTGAGAACTTCAAAATAATGGCATTGTCATAGTTTAGTTTGCTGTTCATTTAAAGGTGGTTCTGATGACATCTCAGTTTTTTTCCGCAAGTATTAAATTACCCTAAACAACTTTACCTGATTATGTTAATCATTCTAAATATGAAACTGTCTTACCTTGAAGTGTTAAATTTACAAAACTTTTGATAGCATTCATTACAACTTACATAGTGGAAACTACCAATAATAATGTAGGTTGTTTCTTCTAAAATTTGTATGTATCTTACATAGAAGCTGGGGATTTAGCATGAGGCAACACTAGTTTAGAACTGTCACCATTCCTTCTGGAATGCAGGTTGTGCATTCTTAATTCTGTCCCTTCAAGTGTAGGGTAAGTCACCATGGCCTCCGTGGCTCCCAAGGTACACCCAGGGACATTTGGCTGCCCCAGAAGTCTTTCTTCTGCTCAGCTTCTACACTGCTCCGTCTTCAGGAGGATAAGGATAAGAAACAGTTTGAAATGAAAATATTAGTAAAATCATAGATAATATCGATTGATTTTTATGCACAATATGTAGAGCTGCCAGCAATCCTGGGACTGTGCCATTAATACATACTTAGGTTGTGCAGGATTTCATCTTAATATGCTCTGTCTTTATTTATGTAAAGCATAATTCTGAATCCATTTGAGTAATGTACATTTAGCATAAGCAGAGTCGTAGGCTGGCATTATTAAAATGCATAGAGCCGACATCCTGAGCTTCTGCTGAAATATGCTTTTAATTGAAGCAGAATTATGGCGATATATTATCCACGTAAGCCTGGTTATATCAGAGTTTGACTTGCATAGAAGCTCTTTGCTCCGTGAGAACTGTACAGTAACCCATATGTTGTGGTTTGGCATTTAAATATTCCATGGTATGTATATCTGAATTGCCTGATGCAGCGTTATCTAAGCATATGTTATCTTGGAGATGATGCATCTTGTAGCCAAGTAGCTTTGAGAAGAGTCTGTCAGTTACAATAGTATTTACCAGTGATTGAAGGTCATTCATAAACACGCACATGGTTTAGTAGAAGCTCTACTTTGAGCTTTTGGAATAAAAACAATCACGAATGAGGGAAGCATTCGTTGATGGTACATTTTGTTTACTTTTACAATTAAATTACAATTCACACTTCCCATAATAGGTCTAGGGGAAAAAATGGCTTATAGATACTACTCTTTCCCTGTAGATTAAATTTTAAGTGTTCTAAGCAGGAGCCTAAAGTGATCAACATCACTGAGAGTACTAATGAAACCTGGTTTTCTAATTCCATCCTGCAAAAGGAGGACTTTGGGAAGTGATAATGTAATAACAGGTGGGATCTGTTTTAACAAGTAATGTTCAGACCGGAAGTGGTGCCTGATCCTAACGCACTGGTGAAGGTTGTCTTCTCCACTGGACATAATTTTATTCAGTGTCCACAGACACAGACCAACTGGCTGGTGGTGATGGTGGTGCCAGCTTACAGAGAAAGAGTCTCCCACTTTGCTAACTTAGAAGCTTTCTCTCCTCATTCATGTGTTTTATTAACAGCTACATTTAAAGTGCTTCCCACGTAAACATGGACTCTGGTTTTGGTCTTTTCAGCCAGTGCTACTTTTACAGAGGAAGACGCTACAGGATCTTGCATGTTTGGGACCAGTTTTTATGGCAGAAGAGCCTCCCACATTGTCATCCCAGAGTGACTGACCCTAGACGTCAGGTGGTCATTTTGTGGTCAGGAGTAACCACCTTTTGACACTGAGTCCTGTGATTATTAACTGTTTCTTTCTCAGTAAAGTCTTGTTCCCTTTCTGTCACATTAGCATCTTTTTCTTCAAAGGGATGAGTTCACAGATGTCCCTGTTCCAGGCTCATCTCTTTCTGGTATTATCTATAGAGAGGATGTTTGCTTACCTTAAGCTCGTTTGTTGTGCCTGGTGGGGATTTGTCTGTGCAAGTCCAGCCCAGGTTGATTCCAGACCTGCGACCTGTAATTCAATAGAGCGGTGCCCTCTTTACAAAGTCCAGGTTTCCTGTGCTGTCAGTTACGGCAATCAGCACAAAGACCAAGCACTTTTGGAACTAAATAAACAATGAGAAAAGCATGCAGGGCTGCCAGTAAGCCTTCACAGGGAATTTAATAGCCTTTGACTACAAGGCATCACTTGCGGTAGATGTCCACTGGGTAGGAAATCTGACATTCTGTCTGGCCGTGTTCCGCCGATAGCTCTCCACGTAATCTCTTGCTGAGGTTCGCCGGAGCCCCTTCAGAGCTCCATGTTCTCATGCCCAGCCTAAGTGGTCCTGTGATGACAGACACCCCCACCTGCGTTCTGTCACAACTGAGTGTCGTGTAGGGCTCTGATAGGGAGCATCGGAGTGTTTAAAATTGGGGGATTAACTAAATTGAGAATTTGCTCTTGATCTGTGAAGAAAACATCTCTACTGACAAGTTCAAGCCTTTTGAACAGTTCCATAAAGGCCTACATGCTAATGCACAGGCCACTGTACCTCTGAGGAGTGGTGCTGGACTGGCAGAAAGTGGAGACGGATTTCTGTACCCTGCGGATGGCCCAGAATTGTAACCATTTAGACTATTAGTGTTTTTGTTTATAGCCCTGAGTTTCTGTGTTTTTAATGTAACTTGTTTGCTTGCTGATACATTAGGTGGCTTTGCTGATGGTCTGGATAAAGCATCCAGTAGCTGTTTATATGATGGTTTCTATGTCTCAAAGCCAACGAAAAACATCTGCGAGTTACAGTGAAGTGACTTGAATCCATCCGGATCAGTCAGCGATCACTTCAGTTACTTCAGCGATCCAGTGGTAGTGCACAGTGGGAAACCAGCCCTAGCCAACGACCAAGGAGGCCCCCCCCCCACAGGTTCCAAACTGACGTTGCACACCTTGGGCAGGTGCCTGGGGCACCCTTGGGAGGAGATGATGGCGATGAGGGTTACCATCCCTGCCTCATGAGCTTCTTTCTCCTGCAGTTCACAGTGGCTTTAAGCAGAGGATCTCAAACACGTTTTCAATGAGAGATGGTTCATTTTAAACTCCTTGCTGAATTTATATCTAAAGATATATGAATAAAGAATAGAAGTAAAAGATGAATCCTTTCAGTGTGTAGTTGACTAGAGATTTTTAATTATACACCTAAATCAATAATTGAGTATAGATCTTAAGTAGAAACTGCAAATCTCTCCAGGGTCCTGGCAGATTCTGTGCGCATGTCCTGTTGAGAAGCCCCCTGGAAGCACTCTGTGGACACAGGACGCAGAAGGGACAGGTCGGGGCCCCAGGTGGGAGTGGGAGGAGGGAGTACAGCTGTGGTTTAAAACACAAGCACAGGAGTGTGTGACGGGGCAAAACCTCCCGGTGGAGATCCCTAATATCCCCTGAGAACTGAGCTCCACGGCAAAAAGCATGGGTAGGGAAGATGATGTACATTTACAAGCCGTCAGCTCAGAGGTGGTAGCCCACATCATGAAGGGAGTAAAGTTCCCTGAGGATTGTGTAAAACAGTTCAAGGAATTCAAGATCAAAACTGAAGGAGGGTGATACGTCTTTGGGAGCCAGAGGAAACAGCAGGAAGAGTCAAGAAGGAGAGGGGAGGGGTGTGGGTGGCAGATGCAACCTGCGTCATGTGACCCAGAGGAGGGGGAGCAGGAACGCTGACCAGATGCAGGGAGAGAGGAGGGGGTTTCACAGCCAGAGCTGCCGTCACCCTCGGGGGTGTCACCCTCTGTGAGCAGGCTGGGGGATGGGGATGAGGAGAGCTTGTGCCCTTCTTTGCTCACCTGTGAGAGCCTTCTCAGTGCCTGTGTGACGTCATCTGTTCAGCGTGATCTAACACTGAACATCTAGTGTTCAAAATTTAAGATTACACTACAAACTAGACGTGTAATACAGGAAGAGCTCATATGACTTGAGATGATACGAGAACCCTAAGGTATCAGAAGGTAAATGGGAAAAGGACACAATTGAATGATTTATGAAGAGCTGAACTACATCATAGGAAAGCAATCAATTGATTACTAGTCAGGGAAATGTAAATTTGAACAATGGTGTTTTTACTTATGAAGTAATCTCTTTAAAGCAATACTTTACATGTACGTGATTATACCAAATTTTCTCAAAACTTTAGATTTGTTTTCTGAGACTCCATAAAAAGGACTAGTCTAGCTTAAACTATTGCCTTTTATCATTGACGCTGTAGCTCTAGATATTAATTTAGGAACTCCTACAGTAGTGCCAGTTATCATCATGTCTAATCACAAAGAAAAACATATAGTGGGTATTTTATTAAAGTGACAAATTTTAATTAAGAACTGTGTTCTTCTACAAAACCTGCTTCCACTACTGAAGAAAAGAAAGTTTTTCCCTCTATTCCATAAGGAAGAGGGATGTTTTTAACATTAAAATTATTTGTAAATGTCCTCTGAGTTCTTTGGTTTTCCCTGGTGGCTCAGCTGGTAAAGAATCTGCCTGCAATAGGGGAGACCTGGGTTCAATCCCTGGGTTGGTGCCAGTGCATCAAGGGCTGAGATGGCTGCGAGGGCTGAAAGAGTCCAGTGAGGCCTCTGTAGGCTGACAGTGTGTCCCTGTCCCCCAAAGTAGGGGCTGGGCTTGAGCATCCTGGCCAAGAGCCAGTCCGTGGGCCTCAGTCTCTGAGAAGTCTCCTGAGCAGAGTGGTTCCATCTCAAACGTGCATGATTTTCCAGTTACAGTTTTCTTTTGCCTTAAGCTAGAAGGACTCTGTATGCTATAAATGTATCTTAAAGTATATGCCAGATAAACCTAAACCCAACCCAAATGCTGGCATGAGATGCCTAGGGTTTAGTGTCCTTGTAACTGAGCTCTGGAATAGAACGTTCTCCCATTTTCTCCTCTTTCCGTGGGCTTAAAACGGGGGTTCAGGATCCAGCGAAGCCACTTCCGGTCTTTGCGTGAGCGTCTCCGCAGACAGCAGGCTCAGCAGGGTGTGTCCGTGGCGCAACGGTCTCCCGAGGAGGGAGTGCGCCTGTGCCTCCGTGTGGAGGGGAGCTGCTCGCAGCCCTCTTCTTTTGTCACTTTCCCGTGTCTTTTATGCTTAAAGGTTTGGAAATTGCCTGTCTCTGTGAAAAGTGTTAAACTCTTCTATAAAGCCTCCTATTAAAGGCAATCTAACCTTAAAATTGATTATAAAATGAAAAATTCTCGAGTCCCTGTTGGATCTTTGCTTTGTATGAAATTAACTTATCTCCTTCCAGATAAGGAAGAAATCCAATCATTATTATAGGTGATTATGGGGTAATTATCAGACTGATTTGTCATCAGCATCTTCTGATGGCAGTGTTGATGTGGACAAGCCTGCTCCTGGTTCACCGCACGCATTAGACACTAGAGGCTCAGACTTGTCACCCGTGTCCCCTTGCTACTCAGCTGTGACGTGGCTCACTCTAATACTCCAGTGGCCAGTAATCAGCGTGTTGTCTGTTAACTGAAGAAATTTTCATCACTGTCTTTATGAGCACCACCCCTGTTTCCTCTCTTCATCACGCAGCGGGGAGATAGATAAAAATATTGTAGCATCTAACAAGCAGACATTGAAATTTCATTCTAAGATGGCAAATTAAATCTGTCTCTGGTGGTTCCAAATTATGTAAAATAAAAAAGAAACTTTTATCACTGATAGGTCTTGTCATTTCTATTCAGTTGCATTTTTTAAAAATTGATGAATTAGAACTTTTTTTTTTTCCTTCCAAAGAAACTCATCAACCCTGCTCTTTGTTATTCTTGAAAGGCTTACTTCCCAGGTGTAAAGTTCTCTGAAAATTCCTTTTTCCCTTTTATCATCATTTAGTTTTCCTAATAATGCTGCTACTATAATAGCTTTTGACGAACCAAGAACATGAGGTTTTTCCCAAACCAAGCCAACCAGTTATGCCTTCTGCATCAAAGGGAGAGAAGTATAGCAAGAAACACTTTCCTGTTGTGTTGATGGCTAACTCTGTGATTTCACAATTGACTTCCCCTAAATTGCTCAGGGGTCCACAGCACTGTGTGTCGGTCAGCTCTGCAGTTTTGAGTGGTCCCAGCTTCGGCTCTTTCACACTCCCTCCCCTCCAGACCCCTCTCTCCTGTCACTGTCCTTTCACTCGAGGTGTGGGCAGATTGGCTCAAGGGTAGTCAGATACTCTCCTGCACCATGCAAACCTTCCTGCAGCGTGCAGTGTTTGCTTTCCATGTTAAATGGAAATAGTTAACATGCTTGAGGACACTCTGAGCTACCAGAAAGCTTCCTTTGGAAACATACTATCCCATCATACGACTCTGTTACAAAAGAAGTGTTCTGGCATGTCATGTTGATGGGAGACTGCTGTTAAATTAGTAATTACCACCAAAGTAAAGTTTAATTGTTCCAAGAAGGTACTTAGTACTGTTTCTTGGTCAGCAATTGTTTATAAACTATTAGTTTTTAAACTACCACCACCATGTGTGAGGATGCGTAGTTGATACTGTTTCCAAGAGAAGGAAGAAAGGTACTGAGATTTTTAAAAATGTGTTACATTTATCTTTCTCATACACTCTTTAACATGCTAATACACATGATATGAGAATATAATACGTGATATTGTGCCTCGTGTTTTTAAAATATTAAGACAATCAGTCAGTTCAGTCGCTCAGTCGTGTCTGACTCTCTTCGACCCCATAGACTGCAGCATGCCAGGCTTCCTTGTCCATCACCAAATCCCAGAGCTTGCTCAAACTCATGTCTGTTGAGTCGACGATGCCGTCCAGTCATCTCATCCTCTGTCGTCCCCTTCTCCTCCTGCCTTCAATCTTTCCCAGCGTCAGGGTCTTTCCCAGTGAGTCAGTTCTTCACATCAGGTGGCCAGAGTTTCAGCTTTGGAGTTCCAGCTTCAGCATCAGTCCTTCCAATGAATATTCAGGACTGATTTCCTTTTAGGATTGACTGGTTGGATCTCCTTGCAGTCCAAGGGACTCTCAAGAGTCTTCTCCAGCACCACAGTTCAAAAGCATCAATTCTTCACCACTCAGCTTTCTTCATAGTCTAACTCTCACATCCATACATAACTACTGGAAAAACCACAGCTTTCACTAGACAGACCTTTGTTGGCAAAGTAATGTCTCTGCCTTTTAATATGCTGTCTAGGTTGGTCATAGCTTTTCTTCCAAGGAGCAAGCATCTTTTAATTTCATGGCTGCAGTCACTATCTGTAGTGATTTTGGGGCCCCCCAAAAATAAAAGCCTGTCACTGTTTCCATTGTTTCCTTGTCTATTAGCCATGAAGTGATGGGACTGGATGCGATGATCTTAGTTTTCTGAATGTTGAGTCTTAAGCCAACTTTTTTGCTCTCCTCTTTCCTCTTTCATTTTCATCAAGAAACTCTTTAGTTCTTCTTTGCTTTCTGCCACAAAAGTGTTGTCATCTGCATATCTGAGGTTATGGATATTTCTCCCAACAATCTTGATTCCAGCTTGTGCTTCATCCAGTCCAGCATTTCTCATGATGTACTCTGCATATAAGTTAAATAAGCAGGGTGACAATATACAGTCTTGGTGTACTCCTTTCCTGATTTGGAACCAGTCTGTTATTCCATGTCCAGTTCTAACTGTTGCTTCTTGACCTGCATGCAGATTTCTCAGGAGGCAGATCAACTGGTCTGATATTCCCATCTCTTGAAGAATTTTCCACTGTTTATTGTGATCCACACAGTCAAAGGCTTTGGCATAGTCAATAAAGCAGAAGTAGATGTTTTTCTGAAACTTTTTTGCTTTTTCAATGATCCAATGGATGTTGAAATTTGATCTCTGGTTCCTCTGGCTTTTCTACAGCTAGCTTGAACATCTGGAAGTTCACGGTTCACGTACTGTTGAAGCCTGGCTTGGAGGATTTTGAGCATTACTTTACTAGCGTGTGAGATGAGTGTAATTGTGTGGTAGTTTGAACGTTCTTTGGCATTTCCTTTCTTTGGGATTAGTATGAAAACTGACCTTTTCCAGTCCTGTGGCCACTTCTGAGTTTTCCAAATTTCCTGGTATATTAAGTATAGCACTTTCATAGCATCATCTTTTAGGATTTGAAATAGCTCAGCTGGAATTCCATAACCTTAACTAGCTTTCTTCATAGTTATCTTCCCTAAGGCCCACTTGACTTCACATTCCAGAATGTCTGGCTCTAGGTGAATGATTATATCATGATGGTTATCTGTGTCATGAAGATCTTTATCTTTCACATAAAGGCATTTTGAGGTTTTTAAAAAATATTTTTCACTAGATAAGCAGACTGAATACCAAACATTTTGACCAAACTGACAGATAGTATCAGTGATTGATTTAGCTGATAAAGTACAGAAATGTGTTAGAAATGCATATTCCTGAAATACATTTAACACTGGGAAGTTAATATGGCTTAGAATGCGCTTATTCTGTGTAAGTCAGTTCTTTTCAAGCTTTTAATCTATAGATGGTGAATGGTGGTGGTTTAGTCACTAAGTTATGTCCAATTCTTTGGTGACCCCATTGACTGTAACCCGCCAGGCTCCTCTGTCCATGAAATTTCCCAGGCAAGAATACTGAAGTGGGTTGCCATTTCCTTCTCCAGGGGATCTTCCCAACCCAGGGATTGTACTTGGATCTCCTGCATTGCAAACAGATTTGTCACCTACTGAGCCACTGGGGAAGCCATAATCTATTGGTGGACACATCTAAAGGTATTAAGATCATATTGATTTTACAGCCCCTTTGATGGACGACAGCATTAGTGTCTGTCAGATTTATTACAGCCTCATGAAAAGAATGGTGGGACTATCACTGTAGGTCATATCATATCACAAGACCCAACAGAGGTCGATGTGAGACACCATGAGCTCAAGCATAGTGTCCGGTCCGTCTTCTTGGAGGAGAGTGCCGTGGGCAGGAAGCCTGTTAGCAGTAAGGGGAGCAGCCCCCCGCCATTACTCCTGCTCCCTGGGGGCGGCGTGAGGAGGTCTTCCTTCAGTGAAGTGCTTGGAGACAAGGTGTGTGAGGTGAACTCTGAAGCAGGGGTGAGGCTGCCGTCTTGAGTCACTGTGGCCTGACTGCTGGATTGACCAAAAAAGATGATACAGAATAACCTGAATGGACTTTTTAGCCAACCCAATCAAAGGTGGAAAAATTTCATAATCAGTGAAATTAAAATTTTAAAGAAAGAAATTGAAAAACAGTGATACATTAAAAAAAAATATGTTCAAGACATATATAGTAAAAAATTCAAAACCCTTCTCTAAGGAGTTAAAGAAAACCTAGAAAAGTGGAGATTCTACATTTTTAGATGGGAAGGCTCAATATTGCTAACTGTCAGTTATCCCCAAATTGATCTACAGACGCAGCATAATCCTGATCAAAATTCTAGGAAGCATTTAGTGGAAATCGACAGACTGCTTCCAAATTTATATGGGAATGCAAGAACCTCTGACAACCAAAATAATGTTGGAAAAGACGGCAAACTTGGAGGACATTCATGTCTTATTCCAAGGCCTGCTGTCGAAGCTGCAGCATCAACCAGGGGTGGGAGGTGAAGGAGTTGGGGGAGATATGTCAGAGGTATGAAGGTTCAGCTGGATGCGTCCAGAGGTCTGATGTACAGCGTGATGACTGCAGGTACTAATACTTACTGAATATTGGAAATTTACTAAGAAATTAGGTTTAAGTGCTCTCACCAAAAAGGAAAAAGAAAAATGAAACAATATGTAGAAATAGATATGTTAATTAGCCTGACCATAGTAATCACTTCACTCTGTATATGTATGTCATGTACACCTTCAGTCAGTTCAGTTCAGTCGCTCAATCGTGTCTGACTCTTTACGACCCCATGGACTGCAGCACATCAGGCCTACCTGTCCATCACCAACTCCCGGAGTTTATTCAAACTCATGTCCATTGAGTCAGTGATACCATCCAACCATCTCATCCTCTGCCATCCCCTTCTCCTCCTGCCTTCAGTCTTTCCCAGCATCAGGGTCTTTCCCAATGAGTCAGTTCTTCACATCAGGTGGCCAAAGTATTGGAGTTTCAGCTTCAGCATCAGTCCTTCCAATGAATATTTAGGACTGGTTTCCTTTAGGATGGACTGGTTGGATCTCCTTGCAATCCAAGTGACTCTCAAGAGTCTTCTCCAACACCACAGTTTAAAAGCATCAATTCTGAAGACTTGATGCTGAAGAATTGATGTACACCTGAAATATATGCCATTTTTAGCTAAAAAATATAATTTGAGTTAACTAGGTAAAGAACAACAATAGAGACATGGAACACAGTAGATTCCAGAAATAGACACGTTTAAGTGGGCAGTTGATTTTCATCAAGATGCCAAGGAAAAAGAATATTTTTTTAAACAACAGGTTCTGGAATATTTGTATGTTATATAGGAAAAAGTGAAACTTTACCCTTACCATTTACAAAAATGACAAAAAACTTATCAAAAACTTACATATGAAAGTCAAAATTCTAAAGCCCCTAGAAAAAAATAGGAGAAAATCTTTCTGCCTCTTGGGTTGAGAAAGATACCCTGGATATCCAGGACATGAAAAGCACAGACTGTAGAAGAAAAATAATTGGTAACATTGAAAGTGAAAGTAGCTCAGTGGTGTCCAATTCTTTGCAACCCCATGGATTTCTCCAGGCCAGAACACTGGAGTGGGTAGCCTTTCCCTTCTCCAGGGGATCGTCCCAACACAGGGATCAAATCCAGGTTTCCTGCGTTGCAGGCAGATTCTTTACCAGCTGAGCCACTTGAGAAGCCCAATTGGTAAATTGGACTTTGCCAAATTTGAAATCTTTTGTTTTTCAAAAAGATGCCATAAAGAAAATAGAATAGCTCCATATATATTTGACCTAGTTTTTGAATCCAGAGTTATTCAAAGAATAAATAAACTCAGTAATGAAACAAAACCTAAGTAAAAAATGACAAAAGATAGTATACAAAGGGGTAATATCTACATGAAATGGTGCTCAGCACTGACAGTCATCAGGGAAATGCAGTTAAAACACAGGATACCACTCCTCATCCATTAACCTGGCTGAAAGCTACATGACGGACGACACCACATGTCAGTGAGATGTGGTCCTTCTGGTCTTGTCACACGCTGCCGGGGGGATGTAACATGGCAGGCTCACTTTGGAAAACAGTTTACAAGTTCCTGCAAAATTAGATGCTTACTTGCTGTATAACCCAGTAGTTCCACTCTCAAGTATTTGCCCAGAAGAAATGAAAGTTCATCCACACAAAGACTTGCCCCTGCAGGCTCGTGGCAGCTTCATTCAAAATAATGGAAAACAATGAAATGCCCATCCCAAGACGCGTGGATAAGCAAATGGTTATGATCAGTGGAATGACACTTAGTGAGAAGAGGCATGGACTGACAATACGAATGAATCTCCGTGTTACTCTCAGCGCAGGAAGCCAGACACAAACATGTGTTATGTGATTCAGTGTGTGTGAAACTCGAGAAGAGACACGTCTCTGATGACTGACAGCAAGTCCTTGACTGCCAGGTTGTGGGAGGTTGCTGCGCACAGTAGGGCATGAAGGTGAGAGAAGTAGTCCCATTCTTTTGGGGAGACTGGCGTGTTGCAGTTCTTGACTGTGGTGGTGGTTATGGAACTTCACAGATCTGTCGGAGTTCAGCACAGCGTTCCCTCAGCACGGGTGCCTCTTGCTGTGTACAGCACACGCTGCAGTGAAATGCACACAGATCATCCGGGAAGCCCAAAAGGAAAGGCACATGGCAATAAGCAACCTATTTGTTCTTTCTTTTGAAAATTCTATGAACTTGGCACTTTAGGTATTAGAACTGTACTTCTTAGTCATAAAGAAAATAGTCTTATGCTCTTTTGTGATACTTCCAGTTATTTTATTTATTAGCAGTTTTCTTTATATTTACCTCCTGATTTGCTGTCTCCATAAATTTAATTATTAAACTGAATGGATTTTTATAAATTCTCCTGAAAATTAGTCACCTAATATTAAGTAGTTTATAGGGTCCTGAACTAAGTTGTCTTTTTTTTTTTTTTTTCGAATTATGCTTTACCAAATTCAAAAGTACTACTTTTAGAGAAACTCTGGGTGGTTTCTATGACTTGCTACTGACATAATCTTAGAGATATCTTGGAGTTGGGGGAAGGCAGTAAACCTTGGTGAAGCTTAAGGTGCCTGGGGTCAGCAAACGGTAAGTGTACAGAAATGAAACACTGCTTATGCAGACTTCAATTGATTCCTTCTGTGAACCTTGAGTCCATAGTCAAATGTGGTACTCCGTCACTTACTGTATCTCGACCAAGTTCAGCGGGACTGGTTTCGGTTAAAATTGGGCAGTCGCCAAGGGAATCTAAAAAATTACAGCAAAATTGTGGTCATTAAAGGAAATTTTGTCTTAATTTTATCTTTTTTTCTCTGAAATTCCTGGGTCTGATTCACTTTGACGCTGTCTGATTATTTTCTATTTCTGCGTGCTATTAAACATTTGAAATTGTGTGTATGACAACAGAAACCTCTTTCAAAAGCAGGAGAATTGACAGGGTTTCCTGAACACTTCAGCTGCAGTTTTTACAGCTTCACAGATGATTCATATACCAGGTAAAGCGTTCAGGGCTGCGCTCCTTCTGAACTGCAGCCGTGATCTGCGGGCAGCCCTTCCGTGAGCTCTCACAGACGCCACGTGAACTCTTTTCACAGAAGCAAAACAAAACTCACACTCGCCTCTTGACTGTGGCTTCCAGTCTCGGGCGACCACCGAGGTGTGTGGATGAGACGCATGCTCCACACAGCTCCACGAGGCGTGCAGTTGCTCCAAAGGTGAACCGCAATCTGTTGTTTTGTGTATTTTACCGAAGACTGTCAGCCGAGCGCTTGGGGAAGGGGAAGTGCTGCTCCGTCCTCCCCTATCTTCAAGACACAGATGGCCCCGACGTTGTTTGTGGCTCGGGGCGTGTGAGGGGGCTGCTGAGCTGCCAGTCAGCAGAGATGGATGACACCCGGCAGGTCGGGAGCTCAGAGCTGGCCTGGCACCAAGGATGTGAGCAGGCGGAGCCGGCTTTGGGTGCTTGGGCTCTGGGCATGTTCCTGCTCCTTTAGACTTTTCCAGTTTTATTACCTGCTGAGAACAATCCAGATAATCACGGAATATATTTGATGAGGCTGGGGGGCTGAGACTGCACAGATTGCCACCTGGGGACCAGAACCTGGGGGAAGCGAGACAGACTCCTGTATCAACAGCGTGGCCGCTTTCTGCACACCCTTCCATCGGAATTTGTCCAGTGGGGTACAGGGCCTTCAAACCCTAAGTGGTTCTGTTTTTAACCAGCTTACCTTCTGTAAATACTAATATATTCAGTTTCTAGAACTATGTATTTTAAATGTTTTGGCACCAGTACAGTTTAGAAGAAAAGCAAAATGTAATGGCAGTTAGACAATTTTGTTTTTAAGATTAGCAACCTCTCTTTTTAGAGAAAAGAAGGTGAGTCAGGCGTGGTCATTCTTCTATTTAAAATGAGCCCCTGGCATCATGCATGTATATTTTTATTTATAATCAATAAGTATGCAACATTGGAAGTAAATTTAAACGTGTCTGTTCTTTGTCTCGTAACATTTATCATCTTTCACCCTCATTGAGAGACTCTTCAGTTGCTCCTCGCTCTCTGCAGTTAGAGTGATACCATCTGCATATCTAAGTCAGACACAACTTAGCGACTGAACAACAGCATTTATCGTCAGCTTGATGAACTTGGCACAGATCTTAGGAAGCAACTTGAGCCCTTGATCCAGTTCTGTCTCTGACTTTTCTGAGCCCAGTGGGCCTCTACTCCAGCCGTCCCTGCCTCACTTAGCCTCTTCATCTTCATGAACTCTCAAACACATCCTGGACTCAGCGTTCAGTGCCTGCAGGTCCCCTCATGAGAATTTCTCTGGTTTGTCCTGTCACACAATTTTGAGTGAAGGATATGTGCAGAATTCACTTTTTTACATGGACCTCGTATTACTTAAGGCTTCTCAGCTCACACGGGAACCAGGGAAGCGGGGGATGTGAGCCCTGCCTTCTCACCTCCTCACACGTGGACTGCCCCCTCGATGAGGGCTGAGATCCTGCCCAGCATGGTGCTGGCTATCACGAGGGTCGGCGGAGACACCTGCATTTTGTCTCCACTGAGAGTTTGCTGGGCACGAAGCTGGACACTGTTCTGAGCACCTGGGATACTCATGGAAAGAGATCGAAGATTCCTGCTTGTAGAGCATCTGTTCTACCAGAGGGAGACAGACACTCAACAGAAGGCAAAGTAAGTGAGGAGATCTTGGAGTCTGTTGAAAGGTGAAGCACAATGAAGAGGAGAGTGGGGAGTATACAGACCACGAGTCCTGGAGAGGGTGGGGTTGGTGGTCCTGGTAGCAGATTGGGAGGCCCAGGTGCACCCTGTTGGGGTGGGACATGGGAGCAGGGACTTGAAGAAATAAGGGTTTTTTTTTTTTTCTTGGATCTGTCTGGCACAGTGCATCCAGACAGAGAGAATGGCCAGGGCCAGGCCAGGGCAAGTGGAGCAAGTGGGCGGAAGGGAAAGCAAGGCGTTTACAAGCCAAGCCGAAGATTGATGTGCAAGCGGGGCAAAGCCAAGGAGAGCCACGTGAGCCACATAAGGCGGGACTCGGGCTTCCATCCGAAGACGGAGCTGCAGCTGATGGCCCTCCACCTGGGACCAGGGAGTCGTCTACTGTAAATAAAGGCGGATGTTATTGTCTGTGGAAAAAATTAAGATGCCCTGTACATAGAGGGCTTATGTTGATCCTTCAGCCATCAACACATGTAAATGACAGCTGTGTCAGTAAGAAGCCACCCATGCTTCAGCGAATTATTTCAGCTCAGCTAACGTTGACCAGGTGGAGAGGCGAAGTAAACCACATATAATACACAGGGCTAGTCATTGTTTGGTCTATAGTCACTTCTTGAACGTTCATTCTGTGCAGTGTTCTGTACACGATTCTGTGTTGGATACAGAAATAAATAAAGCATGGTCCGTGTCCGTGGATGAAATGTTCACATAAATAAACAAAAACTAAATGGAAGAAGCCTCCCACCTCTGCCCCTGCAGGAGTAATGAGTATAGCACGTGCCTGACAGCGTTGGAACAAAGTAGAAAACCGGGTGAGAGAAACGGAGCAGTCGATCCAGACACTGGAGAATGGTGGTGAGGACCGGGAGTCCCAAGAGAAGAGGCATTGCGGAGCTTCCAGCCACGTGGCCTTCTTCCTGAAGCCGCTTCTTCAGTGCAGCTCTGGGGGAGGCGTCCACAGCCCGGCCGGCTCACGTGGCCCAGGAGTTTTGCAGACTGGAGCCGCCAGAATTTGCAAAGCAGGGAACCCAAGGAAAGGAAGGAGCCATGCAGATAAAGCGCTCCCCAAAAATCTGCCCAGGCTTCTCTGGAGACTTAAATGACTGCTGATCGACACACAGTGAAGCTCGAGAGGGCAGAGAACAAGCCCTGGGAACTGTCCTCCTCAGAGCCCCAGCTGGCCCGGGGCCCTTCGCATCCCTGCAGCCTCCCCGCGGGGGCGTGTGGTTCGCTCCTGATCAGAGCGAGGATGTGTGGTAGCCTCAGGGACCACGGGCATGGCCTGCACTGGGTCTGCCCCGAGAACCTGAAAACCAGCCTTGGAGGACTTGAGTTGATCCCCAGTCGGAGGGAACGGCCGGTCAGATGAGTCCTCACACTCAGGGGAAGACTGAAGAACCCAGACCCCCAGTGTCATGACACCCCTGATGGTGTCACCAGTAATGGTGACCAGACGTGCTGAGATGTAGCGCAGTGTGGTCTGCAGTCTGGAGGGAAACAAGTCCAGGGAGGGACCATCAAGGGAAGAGACGGGGCAACTCGTGTGTGAGAGCCTCGCACTCCTCACAGAAGTCAGCTTGAAGTGGATCATAGACCCCCCGTGAAAGCCAAAACTATAAAACTTCCAAAAGAAAACACTGGAGATCTCTTTGACCTCTGTGTAGGCAAAGCTTCCTTTGTTGTTTAGTCGCTAAGTCGTGTCTAACTCTTTGCGACTCTATGAACTGTTTCCTTGCTAGGACACAGTGAAGCCCATGAAAGGAAATACTGATCAGTGGGACTTCATCAAAACTTACAGCTTTTACTCTACAAAAGATACCATGAAAAACAATAATAAAAAGCTAAGTCGCAGAGTAGGAGAAAGTGCTGTGTGGAGGACTTGGGTCCACAATACACAAAGCGTGACTTACACTCAGTTTTAAGAAGACAAATAACAGAATTAAAGCATTTGCAAAAGAAGATATTCAAGTGGCCAGAAAACCTGTGAAATGATGCTAAACATCACCAGTCATCAGGAAATGCAAAGTAAAGCCATAGTGACATGCCACTGTACAGCCACTGGGGTGGTTAAAATTAGAGAGACTGAGAACGCCAAATGTCCGTGACAAGGTGGAGCATCTGGAGTTGCGGTGCGTTGCTGGTGGGAATGGAAAAAGGCACAGCCAGTTTAGAAGAGAGTTTAACAATTTCTTATAAAATTAAACATATACTTACTAACCATATGACCCAGCAATTCCACTCCTAGGAATTCACCCAAGAGGAATGAAAGCATATGTCCATGCAGAGATTCTTATGTGAATGTTTATAGTTCTGTTCCTAATAGCCAAAAGCGAAAAATAAGCCCTATGCCCATCAACAAATGAATGGATGGGCAGAGACACTAGACCAAAAAAAAAAAAAAAAAGAGTAAGTGCTCTTTGATTTCATTTAAAGTCTGTTACAGGCAATCATATTGGATACTGAGGTACACCAGATCTGGGGTTTCCTGGGGCTAGGATGGAGGCGGGAGGAAATCTTTTTGCCAAATGGAAATATTCTGTATCTAATTTTTGCTGGAGGCTACAGGGGCTTCCCTGATGGCTCAGCGGTAAAGAATCTGCCTGTGCTGCAGGAGACACAGGTTCAATCCCTGGATCAGGAAGATCCCCAGGAAGAGGCATGGCAACCCACTCCAGTATTCTTGCCTGGAGAATCCCGTGGACAGAGGAACCTGGTGGGTTACAGTCCATAGGGTCGCAAAGAGTCAGACATGACTGAAGCAACTTAAGCACGCATGCACGTGCATATGGCAAGGGAAGAGGGGGGAACGTGTTTGTCAAACTCATTGAAATTGGTTTAAAAGATTAGACGGAAGCTGAAGTATTAAACAGTGAAGCACAAAATATTCAGCAGTAAGCAGCAGTAAACAGGTGTTTCCTAATCAAGAGAGCTCTTTGGGAAAATGTGTTTTTGAACTGGGTTTTAGAAGCTTGAAATGAGTGAAAAGTGCTTTGTAGGTATGGGAAGTAGAAAAAGTCTGAATTAGATACAGTCACATACAGGAATACTCTCCTCGATGGCTGGTCTGTACTTTTAATAAATGACAAGAACATCGTGTGATGAGGAGGTTTGGGGACCCTGCCAACAGAGAGGAGACGATCATATCTTCCACATACTGCAGTGCACAGGCTTGGGGGGGACCCTCGACCAGAATTTGTTTTCTTTCTTTGGTTTTGAGTTTTGGTTTTTTTTCTCTGAGGGGCATTACTGGAACACTTGAAATTTGAAGAGGAAGTTCCTGTTCTTAGGAAGCTCACAGTGAAATGTTTAAAAGTAATAGGGTATTAGTTCTACCACTTACTCTCAAATGGTTCATAAAAGAAGAAAATAACATGTAAATATAGAGAGAGTAGATAAAGTAAATGTTGCAAAACATTTACAATCGAGAGTGAGACCAAACAAAAAACAAAAAAAAACGTAAAGGAGTTCTTTGTACCATCCTGGTAAACTATTAAGTTTGAAATTATTTCTGAGTAAAAAATTACAAAAAAATAAAAACCAAGTTAGGTCACTGGTGCTGTTTACTGAAAATCATGCAGATTTCCTATGAAGGAATAACTTGAAAAACCACAAAAGTTTTAAAATAAAATTTTCTAGAGAAATTGTATCAAGAAACTCTGCCCCCCAGGAAGAAAGTGTTTGGGAAAGGGCAGGGTGGACATTACAGGGAGTGTGGGTTACTGCTGCTGGATGGTGGGTTCCTATGTAGACTTCGGAGCGAGGAGGGCGCTGCCTCGCAGGTGACCTTTGACAGGTGTCCCTTATCAGGAGCCCATTTACCGAAGGTCACCTTTGACAAGTGTCCCCGAACAGAAGCCTATTTACCGAAGGTGGCAGTGGCATTCCACACCATGTGTAAAGGGCCGTCAGAGAAGGAGGCCATTTAGAAGCCTCCCTGAGGGCAAGGGCGAGCTGTCAGCAGAGAGTTTGGACAACACTCTGAGAGTGATTTTGACGACAAAGTATTTTTTAAGAGTGATAAGGGGGAAAAAAGTTGATTACTGATTTATCGACTGCCCAGACATAAAGGCAGTAAAATTCCCAGGAGACTGACTGGTATTCAGATGTTATAGAAATGATGAGCTGTGATTCTGTGTCCCTTTTTTTTTTTAAAGAACATGTTCAGTTCAGTTGCTCAGTCACGTCCGACTCTTTGCACCCCCATGAATCGCAGCATGCCAGGCCCCCCTGTCCATCACCAACTCCCGGAGTTTACCCAAACCCATGTCCATCGAGTCGGTGATGCCATCCAGCCATCTCATCCTCTGTCGTCCCCTTCTCCTCCCTCCCCTAATCCTTCCCAGCAATCAGGGTCTTTTCCAGTGAGTCAGCTCTGCACTTGAGGTGGCCAAAGTATTGGAGTCCCAGCCTCAACATCAGTCCTTCCAATGAACACCCAGGACTGATCTCCTTTAGGATGGACTGATTGGATCTCCTTGCAGTCCAAGGGACTCTCAAGAGTCTTCTCCAACACCACAGTTCAAAAGCATCAATTCTTCGGCGCTCAGCTTTCTTCACAGTCCAACTCTCACATCCATACATGACTACTGGAAAAACCATAGCCTTGACTAGACGGACCTTTGTTGACAAAGTAATGTCTCTACTTTTTAATATGCTGTCTAGGTTGGTCATATATTTCCAAGGAGTAAGTGTCTTTTAATTTCATGGCTGCAATCACCATCTGCAGTGATTTTGGAACCCCCCAAAATAAAGTCTGACACTGTTTCCCCATCTATTTCCCATGAAATGATAGGACCAGATGCCATGATCTTAGTTTTCTGAATGTTGAGCTTTAAGCCAAGTTTTTCACTCTCCTCTTTCACTTTCATCAAGAGGCTTTTTAGTTCCTCTTCACTTTCTGCCATAAGGGTGGTATCATCTGCATATCTGAGGTTATTGATATTTCTCCCTGCAATCTTGATTCCAGCTTGTTAGAAATCTTATTTATTCAGTTCCTGTATTTCCTTTATCTAGTTTGAGACCATGCAGTTACTTTCCCAGATATTCTGTTGGTTGAATATTTCAGGCCAACCGTAAGGAAGGACCTTGTAGCCGTGTCTTGGGAGAACTGGAGAGGCATGGGGAAGGAGGGTGGGGCTTCCAGGAGATGGGAGCTCACATGCATTTTAGGAGGATATCCCGGCTGCCTTGGGGGCAGGTGCCTTGGGGACAGGTGCTTCAGGGACATCCCCTCTGCCTTGGGGGCAGGTGGAAGGACCACAAAGGGGATTCGAGGCTTGTCAGGAAACTTCCACAGTAATTGGGCTTGAGTGACAGTGTTGTAGACCAGTTGAGGTTTGGTGGGGGCGGGAGAGGGGTGTGAGTTGTAAAGTGGGCAGTTCAAGATAAAGCATTAGGTGTTACACTGTCAGGGCAGCTGAGCACAGAGCCTCAGTGCAAAGAGTGTTTTACTTAAATTCCTGAATTGTTTTGCTAACAATATGTGTGTAGCTTCAGGTCATTCTGCTTTGTATCCTACTGCACATGAGTTATGTCTGTTTTTTCTAGATGGGATCCCTCTGTACTAGCTCTCTGTATTTTGCAAATATAAAATGATTCTAAAA
This sequence comes from Giraffa tippelskirchi, assembly GCF_054371585.1. Classification (NCBI taxonomy): domain Eukaryota; kingdom Metazoa; phylum Chordata; class Mammalia; order Artiodactyla; family Giraffidae; genus Giraffa; species Giraffa tippelskirchi. The sequence goes on along the minus strand of NC_137288.1, from coordinate 18,798,905 downwards.
TTTATTTAAAAATACTTAGTAATGTGCCCCTCTCTCTCTCTATACACACACACACACATATAAAATAGAGTGGAAAGAATTATTTAAGGTATGAAATAGCTTAACTTACGTAAAAATATTTTTATAATAGAGAATGTTCTTCATTGTCTGTGACTTATAAAACTGGATCTCCCCTAATGTTCATTCATTGTTAGTCTCATTTTTCCTATTTAAGATTTGGAAAATAGATTTGTAAATTTTGGAAGTGTAAAGAAAAAGTTTCAAAGCTCTTATTAAATTCTGCGTTCTTTCTTAAGGAGAACATTCAGGCATAGGGCTGGGTGGGAGATGCCGAAGGGGAGGTGTTAATGCTTTAGCTTCTCACCACCTTTTTTTGGGTGATTCACTGGGTAGATTTGGGGGAAACACGTTGTATATGGCTTAAGAGATGTTAGGGGCTTTCTTTTTCTTTTCTCTCTTCTCTTTTTTTCCTTTTCCCTTAAAAACCTTTGTGTTAGATCAAAGAAATCCACATGCATTTTAAGTGATTGATTGTGTTATTTATTTTTATCTTGAATTGTGTATCTCAAAATAAAAATTAATTTTTAAAGAGTTTTTTTAAATTTAGGAGTATGAACCATTTATTCTTAATATGTTAAAATTCCATTTTTAACTACTCTGATATAAATATTAATAATTATGGTCTTTTGATAGTTTTAAATTCTTTTGAAATAACATGACATAATACATTCAATGCTAAAAATGTATTCAGAAAAATACCTATGGCAGAAATGAAACCAATATTGTAAAGCAATTAGCCTTCAATTAAAAATAAATTTAAAAAGAAAACTTATGTTCATTTTAAACATTAAATAAGTAGTGTTCAGTATTAAAATGTTTACAGACTTAGTGATCTTATTTTATGTTGATCAGCCTGTTTAAAGTCTCTGCCATAGTAAAGTGGGTCCTATAGGAAAGGCAGATCAACAGGCATTACTTTGAAGACAGCCTTTGAGGCTGTAAATTGATGGGTGTGGGCCTCTGTGTAAACGGTAGAGCATCTGAAGAGGAGGGGGGTTGGAGACTTCAATTACTTGCCTCCTCTGGTTGAGAAACACTTATCACTTATTATAGCAATAAAAATGATTAGTCATTTAGAGCCCTAAGACATTTCTTACCTCTGTTGTTCTGGCATGCTGGATGTTTTTATTTGAAAATTTATTTAGGAAAAGGAAATGAAATCAGGAGGTTACCAGAACTATGTCTTATAATCGTCTCCTGCACAAAAGGCAGGTGTTCTGATTTCATTGCTCAACCTCAGAACGCGAGGCTCAGAGCGCTTGGAGAAGGACTGTTTTAATATGAGATTTAGAATTAGCTTACAGCTACTGCTGATGAAGAAAATGTGGGGTTCCGAGTGGACTTCAGACATTTTAGATTAGAAAGAGGAAAGGAAAGTAATGAGTCCCATTTCTAAACGAATTTAAAAAGCAATCTGATTTTAGTTCTAGCAACGCACAGGAAACAGAATAAAAACTATCGTGCTTTATTTACTAACCAATAAATTGAATTGTCTGCCTTTTATTACAGATATAAAGTAAAGACTATGAAGAGACAATCATTTTTGTAGCTATCAGACTTTCAGGAACATCTCTCTTGTGGTTTAAATAACAGATAGTTTAAGTGTTTTTCCATTACCTCTGTGTAAATGAAAAATGCATAAAATATTTTAACAAGGCAAAGTAATCCAAGGAGATTGTTATTTTGTGTTACAAATTAGGTTATTTCTGTCATAAAATTAAAGGGGAAAAAAAAACCCCAACGTTAGGACACTTCAGCTTAATATCATTTACCAGAAGGAACATGTAACAGATTTAATGAGCTAGCAGGTCACCTGAATCCAGCTGCTTCCGACCAGCTTTATGAAACAGAGAATGCAGCTAGCAGTGGGAGGTAAGCATTATTACAAGCTCTCAAGGAGTTACAAAATCGATTTCTGCTTGAATGAATTAATTTAGATTATCAATTTATAACCAGCTACACGAATCCCATCAACTCAACAATTCGGTGAATGATCAGGTTCAACCCCTGTAAGAGCCTCTCAATTAGGGGCCCCTCCCCGCCCTGCGGTCCACGCCGACCTGCAGCGCTGCTCACGGACTCACTCAGCTGCACAAAAGGAGAAGGAAATGTTTGCTCAGGAAAATTGCAGAGGTAAAGGACAGCATCCTGAAGAGGAAGGCAGGATAATACTGTGCATGTGTGAGTCCAGGGCCTTTGCCTTGGAATCCTTTTGATCCCGTGGAAGTGTAATTTTGACCCTCCTGACTGAATTTCAGAATCACCACGGTTTGTACCTTGGAACGTTTGAGACTTCACTGTTGACCAAGGCCTCGCTGCAAAAGGACGTGACAGCTGTGGCCATTTTCTTTTCCCCCCAAACCGGGGAGGTTGGGCTTGTGAGCTTTGTTCAGTGTGGATGACAGGCCCCAGTTTACTCATCTTCTTCCTGTTGGAAGGAACTGTCATCACCTCTACCCCCGCCCACCCACCTCCCGAGGAAAAGAGCTCAGTTCTGTCCAAAACACAGGTTGCTTCTGCTCAAAAGCCAGTCATTCGGCCTCCAAACTATGTGAGCCGTTTTTTTTCCTTTGCACGTCTGAAATGTTCTCTCTTCAGCGAAGGAGTCCTGCTTTTCCGCCCCATTCCCGCTGCCCCGCTTTGTCGCAGATCTGAAGGCCCGGCTGACTTCTCTCCTGCTAACCACTGGAGTAAGTGTGTGCCTAGTAAGACTGTGCAGGCGCTCTGTTGCCCCTGGACTCTGGAGCTTCTCCCCTGTGGGCAGCACAAGCCCAGGGCCCCTGTGCCCTGTCCCACCCGTCGGGCCGGCCTGCGGCTGCTGCCCTTGACCCAGGTAGCTCTACTTCTCCGGGGGCGCCTTAAGCAGCAGTGGCTTCAGATGAGACGTGACTTGCGGTCACTGGGCTCTGAACCCCGGGGCCCTCCCGCGCTGGCCCCCCTCGAGTCCAGACTCCGCAGCCTTCAGAGCCACCTCCTTGCTCCTGTGTGCCCCGAAGGCTTCACCCTCTCCTGAGACGTTTCCTCCCGAGTCTGAGCTGGAGCCCCGTGCTGTGCTGTGCACCCCTGTCTCCTGTGGCCCTAACTCCCCAAGGTACACATGGAGCTTCTCGTGGCCGTGGGGCCCGCATCCGCCGCCCGCTGCCGTCTCTGCCACACGAGGGAGACTCAGTCACTAGCTTCATCTTCAGATGAGGAGCCCAGGCAAGCTGTCCACTGGGGCCGTTCCTGCGGCCTCGCCCTGCCTGGGCAGAGCTGGGGCCGGTGTGCAGGCCCCTGACCGCCGGGCTGAGACGCCTTGTCTTCCGTGGGCAGCAGCTGTCGTCAGGAAGGCCTCGCTCCTCCCAGGGCAAGGCCGCTCTCCTTTTCCTTCCTTTACCCGCGTGGCTCGTCAAAGGCCCCATGACCGTGCTAAGGGCAGTTACCTTCCGGATTCAAGGATAGCCCTGGAGCCCCGTCCTTCTCTGTCTTCCTGGCCTCTGCCTCCTGCCTCCTTCAGTAGGCAAAGACCCCTGGTCCTCCACCAGAGGACCTGTTGGTCAGAATGCTTGTGTTTCCTCCAGTCCCTTCTTCCATAAAAGTCTTTCCTCTTTTATCCATTATAGGCGAAAGTGTTAATCATCAGTTGTGTCCCACTCTGTGTGACCCGTGGACTGTAGCCCACCAGGCTACTCTGTCTAAGGGGTTCTCCAGACAAGAATACTGGAGTGGGTTGTCATTCCCTTCTCCAGATAAGTTATGGGTAGATTTTCACTTATTTTTACTGAATTCTCTTGGGTTTATATTTACTGAATACTCATCTGTGCCTTCTGAGTTTTGAACTAGGTGAATGTCATGCCTGTTCAGAAATAATTTTAAATGGAATGATGTAGTCCTGGCCCAAAATTCTTAGGAGAATAAAAAGAGAAAGTGGTTGTACAAGTGCTTTGCAATTCATAAAGTTATTACAGCCACAAAGAGTGAGGTTGTTCCAATGTCACAGTATGCCCTGTTGTTACCAGGGCTGAAATGAAGTGATCAGATCAGATTGGCCAAGCACAGTCTCTTTTTCTTGGTATTCTTCGAGTATCATCCACCTAGTATGACTTAGACCAGGGTGGTTTTCAGAAATAAAAGCTGTGTGTATGTGCCAAAGTTTTCAGTAGTTGAGTTTCTCCTTGAGAAGAAATATGGCAAATCTTTAGGTGGGTGAAGTAGTACTAAGAATTAGCCATTGGGTGTAAGTTTATAAAAGGCCTACACATTTTTACTTTCATTATTACTCTCTTTTTTCTGCATAAAATTTTTGTCTGTTTCATTAATGCAAGCACTATATTCACTATTTATAATTGTAATATTTATTTACCTACTTGTACTCAACCTTATGCTAAGAGTATTAGGGATACCAGGAGGTATGAACCAGTTGTTTTTGGGCCAGAAATATAACACATGTGCGTGTAAAACGCTTGGAGGATGACTGTAACAGTCAGACGATGACACCAGCACCAGGCTAACATGCCCGGAGCCTCCCTGGGGTGTCAACCTGTCCCAGCTTCTGTCTCCCTGCTCCCCCACCCTGAGTCATCCACTAGCCGTCACTCCAGAAGTGTCTTTTTGAAGCTTCTTGCTAAAAATGGGTCGTTTCTGTCTAGAATCGTCAGTGCCCGTGAAGTGAGGTCCCAGCAGATCCTGAGCCTCTCGGGAGCAGAGACTTGGCCGTGTTAGTTCCTGCAGTTCCCAGCGCGGGAGGGGAGAGGGACGCAGGGCGAGGGCCAGAAGCTCAGAGGTGTTGGCTGTAACCCACCCCAGGAGCTCCGCACGGCGAGGCCAGCGGGAGCTGGGTCAGTTAGGAAGGAAGGCGTGACGTCAGTAACACACTGGAGAATGGGCCAGAACTCCAGAAACCTGTGTGCTACTTACTCCACGTTCCTTATGGACGTATAAACCTTGTGTTACGAGACACTTCCAAGTTGGCATTGGACTGAGAACCTTTAAGGTCTTACCATAAATTCTGGTCCAGAAAAATATATATTTAATGGATATCTGTTGATAGCTTCTCTGGTCAGAGTTAAATAGGAATGAAAAGTACCAGTTTTTAAGGAAGTAACAAATACTAATTTCATTACTATCCGTTACTAATAGATGCAAAAGGAAAATGGTACATTTAATGAGAACATAATAGAATCCTTTCTCAAAAGTTAGCTGACATTCAAAATTTGTGTCTCCAACACTGATTTTCTCTCCATTAACATGTAAACATAAGGGGAGATTTGGTTTTTCCCATCCTGGTATGTGTGGGTCACCAGATTTAGCAACTAAAATTCAGGACACCTAGTTCCATCGGAATTTCAGATAAACAGCAAATAATGCAATATTTGAGACATGTTTACGCTAAAAAATTATTTGTTGTTTATCTAAAATTCAAATCCAAGTGGAGTCCTGTATTTTATTGGAAACCCTGCTTCTGCCCTCCGTGAAGGAAGCAGACTCGGCTGTTAGGGGCAGTAGCAGCGGGGAATGCAGAGTTTTGCTGGCGTATTTTATAAAGATGGAGCAGAGAGTAGAAGCTTGAAGTGAGGTGGGTTGTGGAGTTGCTGGGTCAGGGGTTAACCCGGTGATTCTCCACTTGAGGTGCTTTTGTCCCCCAGGGACATCTGGCAATACCTGAGATGTGCTGGGTGGTCACAGCTGGGTGGGGGAGCTGGGCACCCATCATGCCCAGGATGGCCCCCATCAGGGTCGTCAGGTCAGAAACTCTGCCCTGGGCTGATGAGGACAGTTTGCCGGGGGGCAGCCGTGGAGGCAGCATTAACACTGGGTTTACATCTCAGCTCTCTCTGGGGTTTGCAAGCTGCCTCGCTCTTCTGAGCCTCAGCTCCCTCAAAGCTGAGCTGGAGATGTTCCTGTAAGTCCATCTGCAGGGATGGAAGAGCTGGACGTTGACATTGATGAGCACCATTGGGCACTCAGCACGAGCACCTCGGGCAGGTGCTGGAGCCCCTGGTGAAGCAGAATCCAGGGCGCACGTCCATGGGCATGAAGGGGGCAGGACAGCTGTGGGCCAGACCGGGCTCGCACTGCCAGGCGGACAGAGTGCTCAGTCTGGTTTCCTTCTCATTTTTCACCTCAAACAGCTTGTCTGTGAAACCGCGTGACCGAGTTCTTCCCAATGTGTGTTCCTTCATGTTGTGTGATTGTAGAGCTCCTCGTGATTGAAAGAGCGTTAGAAAGAGAGGTCGGAGTGGAGGTTTCTGACGGCAGCTGTGGGCCCTTCTCCTCGGGCAGAGCCACTCTTAGTGGTGGGTTTGCCTTGCTCTTTCCTCGTCTCTCCCCTCTCCTCCCCATCCTGTCCTCTCACCCCTTCTTTCACGGGGAGCCCCCATGGTTTTCAGTGCTCTGCCCGTGTTGGGAGCGGGTGGAGGGGAGGAAGGGGCACAGACTGGAGGGGTGGTCACTGTCATCTGCAAGCAGCCGTGTGGTCTTGGCTCGTCCACTCCTTTCCTTAGCAGGAGGCCAGGCTCCCCCCTCCTGTCTGGAGATGCTCACCAAGTGGAATCATATGAAGCCAGCCTTGGCCCGCTTGCTTTCTTGTAGCATTTCCTTGGGCATTCACCGAAATGTGTTGACTCAGCTTGAACTCAGCAGTTCATACTTTGTTCTCGGAAAACTTTGTTCTCCAGATTCTTTGCTGCTTTTTTATCTGAAAGTAGTAGCAGGCATCGTCCGTTTATTAAGCAACATCAACACTACCTTTGAAACGATGTGGCTTTCCCAACTGAAGCATATTCAGATTATTTCAAACAATTGTTCTGAGATCTGATTATTTCAAACAGTTGTTCTGAAAGCCTCATTATCATGCATCATCGTACGGCTCACTTTCAAGGAGTGACTTGCCCGCAGGTGTGTGGAGAGCTGTTTCCAGTCTCACTTCTCTAGCTGGGGTCGGACGCTTCATCTCCAGATGCCCCTCTGATTCAGTCTGTGTGACTGGCCAGTACCTAGCCCAGAACTGGAGAAACTGTTCCTCAGCCTGGTTTTGTGTTGTCAGAAATGCACCCGGGAAGGTTCCAATAGCCTTTGGGGGACTCTGTTCCAAAGTTGTTTCAGGAAAGAACTGGGAGAGCAGAGACATGAGGTTGGTTTACAGGACCCTCTTTCCTTTTTCCCCACTTTTTCTGTGATTTGTTGTCAGATGGTAAAGCGTCTGCCTACAATGTGGGAGACCCGGGTTCAATCCCTGGGTTGGGAAGATCTCCTGGAGAAGGAAATGGCAACCCACGCCAGTACTCTTGCCTGGAAAATCCCATGGATGGAGGAGCCTGTAGGCTACAGTCTATGGGGTCGCAGAGAGTCAGACATGACTGAGCAACTTCACTTTCACTTCACTTTAACTTTCTGCAGGAAAAGGTAGATTTCTGTCACTTCACCCTTTTTTTTTTTTTGGAGTGTTGAATTTAAGCATTCCAGGAAGACTACTTAAGTTACTTTTTTGCACCCAAACCAGTGATTTAAATCAAGTGCAAGCAACTGATAGCTTCGTCCATTCCTCGCCTCGCCCTCACGTGGTGCTGTGCCGCTCCAGGAGCGGATACCTTTTTCTCTTGTGCACTGTTTTCTTGAGCCAGATTTGAGTAAGATCCCGCTGATACTCGAGATGGCCACAGTTAGGAAAGTCATCCAGCCACCTGGTCTGAGGTCAGGCCCTCGTGCCGCCCTAGAATATGGCTGAGCAGGTGCCAGCAGGACAGGCAGTGGGCCCCTGGGGGTCTTCAGGCTTGGGGGAGTCCTGGCAGCTGCTCATCCCTCCCTCCCCACAAGGGTAGGAATGGAACAGGGCAGGGAGGCTGTGAGGCAGTCCCACGTTCACGTTTCTGTTCATGTCGAGGAACTAAAGCAGGTATTCAACAGCCCGTTTCTCACGATTTCTGACCCCCCTGCCCCCCTACCAAGATGTCGCTGGTCTGACTGATGGTCTCATGGTCAACTCCGGGCGGCCGGCCCAGCCATGGCTCATGTCAGCACTGTATGTGCAGTGGCAGTGACAAAACACACTTCCTCATAGAACAAGGGCATCGCTAAGAAGCTCCAGCTTCTGCGGTCTCCGACTAGCTCCCTGGGCTCATCTGGGCTGTAGTTTCTATTGCCCCCCAAAATAGGAAAACATTTTCTTTTTGCTGTAAATTATCTCTAGGGTCATTCAGCAGTTTCCGCTCTTCTCGGTGAGCCCCGTGTGCTGGGAGCAGTGACGGGTCGGAGGGCGGGAGGCTAACCTGCTAAAGAGACTCGCAGGACAGCAGTCTTAGGGGGGCAGGAGCCAAGTTCACTTGGCCTTGGGAAGCAGGCTCCTCACCTTCCGAGAGACGCCCCGTCCCCTCTCATTCGGAGCGGAAGTTGCATCCAGGAGGGGCTGTTTCATGGATTTCAAGCACTTGTTTTATCAGCCTTTACTGATATTTTGTGTGTAATTTTGTGTGTAAAATATTGTAAATTGTGTGTAAATATTTGTAAAATATTTTGTGTGTAAAATAAGAGATGAAATATCTTCTGTTATTTTTGTTTTACTTCAGCCATAATCAGCCATAATTTTTCAAGCATATGTTTCCATTTTACTTTCTGTTGCGGTCTTTGAGTGCAGTCCCCAGCGCTCACCTCAGCTGCCCCTCATGGAGGTGGTGAGCGGCCTCCTTCAGCGGCTTCTGCGCGGTGTTTCCGGCAGCGGCTGGGACTGGCCGGCGACCTCGGCCCCCTCTGCCTGTGTCAGCGGTGGTCTGCGATATTGATAGGAGCCGAGATATTGACAGTCTGCGCTCGGAAGGAAAATAGGAGTTTGATATGACATATTGTGTGTCTCAGCAAGACTCATAAATAATTTTGACAAGTTTTTGTATGCATGGGAAAGTCCTTGATTCAGCCTCCCATAAAAATAAACTTCTATTATGGAATGTATTTGTCAAGTGGCTGCTTGATGGATGGGGCTGCGTTTACCCCTTGGCAGTTCGACGAGTTTTAGATGCACAGCTTAGCAGAGTGGATTTACGGGCAGTTCAGAAATAATTATTCAGTATGAAATGCATAATTCCTGTACCTGAATTTTCATTTTTTATTGTATTTTGTTTCTGTTGCCTCTGTGGTCTCTAAAACGAAAGAACTTGCTTTTTTTTTTTTTTGAGTTATTGTTTATTGAGGTTTTGTATTGAACAATCTGATTCAGCCCAGTCCCTGCTCTAAACTTAGCTGATATATTTTCATTGAAAGGGTAATTTTAGTTATTTTCCTTGAGAATGTTTATTTCTTTTCTAAATTATAAGCTACTTAGTAAATTCAATTTTATTAATAAGACTGAAAACATAGACAAAGATTGTCTCATTTTTTCTGAGATTATCACAGCTGTCTACTTATTTGAACATAATTGTAGGTCCACATTTCTGCCAGAAAACAGAACTTTACACTTAAACTCTGCCTCTTCAAACTAAAGCTTTAAAATGTCTCTTTTTTTCCCTCCGAAAACTATACTTAGAGTCGCTTTCTCATTAGTCATACACGCTGTGGCTAAGGTAGTGTCCTTGAATAAGTAAGAAACTTTACAAGTGTTAAAGCCCCACACTCCTGCAGTGGTGTCCAGTTTATCACACTGGGTCCATAGGGATGTGATTCTTCATTAGAACATAGTACTGACTTTTTCAGAATTCCCATTGATCAGAGTCTCTGAAGTCTGGAATCCAGGCCTTCCCCAAGGCCTTCCCCAAGAGTTGTGTGAAAGATAAATAAAGTTTCATTATAGACCTTATTCTTATAAATAGTTTCATTACTGTGATCTCTAATTTATTAAAGATCTAAATTGTTATTGTTGTTCAGTCGCTCAGTTGTCTGACTCTTTGTGACTCCCACGGACTGCAACATGCCAGGCTTCACTGTCCTTCACTGTCTTCCAGAATTTTGCTCAAACTCATGTCCATTGAGTCGGTGATGCCATCTAATCATCTTATCTTCTACCGCCCCTTCTCCTCCTGCCCTCAATATTTCCCAGCATCAGGGTCTTTTCCAGTGAGTTGATTCTTCGCATCAGGTGCCCAAAGAGCTGGAGCTTCAACTTCAGCAGCAGACCTTCCAATGAATATTCAGGGTTGATTTTCTTTAGGATTGACTGGTTTGATCTCCTTGCTGTCCAAGGGACTCTTAAGAGTCCTCTCCAGCACAGTTCAAAGGCTTCAATTCTTTGGCACTCAGCCTGCTTAATGGTCCAACTCTCACATCTATACATGACTACTGGAAAATACTGTTTTTCAGTAATTTTAACAAATACTTTCTGATCAATTGTTATGTGTCAGATGCTTTGCTAAGAGCCAAGGCGCATAGAATAAAAAAGCAGCTGCTGCTCTCAAGGAGTTCTCAGTCTAGTAAGGAGAAGAACGTGGGAATGGGTCATTACGATACAGCGCAGGAAGTGCAGAGGGAGTTTTGTATCAGGAACTACAGGTTTACAGACAGGCTCCCTCTGCCTGCCACAGTCGGGACATGTGTGGAGCCAGGAACGCAGTCTTGAAGGTGTTTTCTAGACAGAGAGAGGGATGTGGAGTCAAGGCAGGTGGAGTCACCACTGTGATGCAGCTTCAGGCAGCGGCTGCTCAAGCCACCGTGTTTGCAAGCGGCCGAGACAAGACTGGGAGGCCACCTTGAGACACGCTGTGGAGGTGGTTGTCTGCCTTGCTGTCAGGCAGAGCCGCGGGTTCCCGTGAGGCTGGAAGAGTAGGAGGATCTTCATGATCGTGTAGCAGCTTTTAGTAATTGAGTGGTGATTCACAGGGGTTTATTATTATTCTGTTTATATACGTTTCAGATTTTTTATAATAAAGAATCTAATGAAAGACAGTAGGACTAGTTTGTAGGGCTGCGTGCCCCCACTTCTCCCAGGTGAACTTGGCTGCACGTCAAGGCTGTCCAGTTCCTCCTTTCTCTGTGTTTCCAGTCCCTACACTGAAGAAGGAAATGCGAGAATCAGGCCTTGAAACAGACCTGAGAGCATTTCATAAACTTAGGTTTGTGAAGAGAGGGAGGGATCTGTTTTTGAGAGGGGTCAGGCATGGGTGACAAGGCCCAGTTAATGTAAACCAGTAATTACTTCTGGTTGAGTAGCTAATACACCTGGATCGGGGTTCAAGCCTTTCACTTGCTTGTAGATTTGCGCTGCCTTCAAGATCCTCAGGTCAGGTCCACCCTTGGGTGCTAATACCTGCTTCCTAATTACGGGAGTCCTCCCGGTGTCCTTCCCTGAGAGCCACCTGTTGAATGACCAGTCCCTCGAGTTCTCCAGCATCCCCGGGGAATCTAACTCAGAGGAGACAGACTTACCCGCCAGTTGTGAACCTGGAGCCTGACTCATGGTGGCCTCGCCCCTGCCAGGAAGGCCCTCGCTTTTATAAGGCACACTTGTGGGATGCAGTGCTCCTGTTGGGGTTTGTAGGAGGTGCGGGGGTAAGACTTTTGCCTGGCTGAAATTTCTAAGCCAAGAAAGGATGGCAAGAAAGTCAATATGATGTAAGTAACTGATTGATAGAGAAACAGTCTTCTTGAATTGCACTTCCAAATTATCTGCACTAATTAATCTTTGTGACTGAATGTTATAATTCAGGCCTGTTTGTTACAAACCCTTAGATAGAGCTTTACTTGCATTTTTTAATTCTTCTCTAATTTAAATGAATACATTAGCCTTAATCTGTAGCTGATGAGTTTGCCTAGCAAACTGATGTAAAATTATAATAAAATTAAGCATATAATAAATGGAAGTCTTGAAGAGGAAATAGTGACTTAGAATAGACCCAGTTGCCCTAAGCCACTCTGGACTCTGGAGCAGTGGGCATCTTGGACTCCTGTAGACACTCCTGGTCCTTGTAGTCACCACGTTCTGATCATGGCTTTGCAGGTGGAGGAAAACCACCAGGGGACTTCTGATGACGCCCAGTCAGTCAGCTACAGGACTCCCTGGGACCAGCTGGCTCAAGATTTCAGAGGGCTTCCTGGGTGCTACAGGGACCAGGGATTCACGGGGGCTATTAGTAGGACAGGTTGGGGTGATAACTCACTGAGAGCCATGTGTGCAACCAAGCTGACAAAGCCTGCGGTGATTGTGAGTCACCAGAGGAAGAAGTGGGTCCCTGGGGGCGACTTGCCAGCACTTCAGTGGCCGATGCCCGTGGACTTGGGAGCAGTTTCCAGGATGTTTGCTGGGTCTACTTAGTGGGGACATTTGCTCTCTGTGTCAGGGCAGCTGACACGGTCAGATATGGTGAAGCCTGCCTGCTGAAAGTCTCTGTCTCATTGGCATCAGCAGCAGTGGCGTGAACACAGGTGTCTTTAAAGCACGGGGTGTCCACCACTCCAGTGTCCAGCCGTGGTGAACCCGGAAGGAATGTTCCTGCTGCTCTCCTGTTCCCCCTAAGACCTCTCCCCAGGGGCTGACTGATCTAGGTTCCAAATGCCTCCTCTTTATGGACCGATCTAAATAATGTGCTCCTTAAGGAGAGGCACACGGGGTAGCAAGCAACTCTTAACAGCTATAGAACTCTGCTCCTTCATATATCAAAGAAGGGTCCCTTGTCAGGAGCAGTCAGAGCCTCATAAAAATAACAGAGCACCGGGCATCCCCAAGTGGCCCACAGGAAGCTGCACTGCATCTGCGCCAGGCCATGAGCGGGAAGCATGGTGGGAAGACCCTGAAAACCTATGCGGAGTCAGGGTGTAAAAGCTGACTCTCACTCATGAAGCCATTCCTGGTAGGCTCTTGGTTTTGGTTTTCTTTATTAGGTATTCTGAATTTCCCAAATATTAATAACTGACTTGTAACAAAACAAAAATAAAGAAAGATCCTCCCCTCGCACAGCCAGCCATGGACCACTGTTTACAGCTCAGTGTGTGTGCCAGCCTTCTCTGAGCAAGAAGTTGTGTTCTTTACAAATGTTTTAGAAGGGAGTGGGATACACATAATTCTGCAGTTTTCACTTTTCCTTCAGATCAATAGATAGGAATATAATTATTCATCGGAATCATCATATAACATATAAGAGTGTGGGTACCATTCTTTCATCACCTTCTCTTATATATGGACTTTTGGTGGGTTATCTTTGCTATATTAAATACTATTGTACATGAAAAATTTTTGCTTAAAAACAACATGAATCCAAGTGATAGGGGAAAAAGGGGAATGAAAAGTACTAATCCATTTAAATAAAGTCAGAAAATCCTTGTAGCTAGTATTTAGTGAGTTTTTGTTGAAAGAAAGAATATTGAACTTTTTCAATATTTTTAAAATGTCAAATAGAGTCTAACTCCTTGGTACCATTTTTATAAACTGAATGTGCCTTAAACATGCATCCTAATTCCCCTTTGAACTGACCTATCAGAGATAAGAATAAATAATGGGGCTATCTGGCATGTCATATTTGTTTACAAATTTGTTTACTTCGTGCATGAATTTTGCCCAGTAGCAGACGTGACTTTTCTGGCCAGTGTTTGGGAAGTTTTTATAATAGCCAACTAAAGTTACAGAAATACCCATTGAGAATTCCAGTTCAGTTCAGTTCAGTTGCTCAGTCGTGTCCGACTCTTTACGACCCCGTGAATTGAAGCACGCCAGGCCTCCCTGTCCATCACCAACTCCCGGAGTTTACCCAAACCCATGTCCATCGAGTCAGTGATTCCATCCAACCATTTCATCCTCTGTCGTCCCCTTCTCCTCCTGCCCCCAATCCTTCCCAGCATTAGGGTCTTTTCCAATGAGTCAACTCTTCGCATGAGGTGGTCAAAGTATTGAAGTTTCAGCTTCAACATCAGTCCTTCCAATGAACACCCAGGACTGATCTCCTTTAGGATGGACTGGTTGGATCTTCTTGCAGTCCCAGGGACTCTCAAGAGTCTTCTCCAACACTACAGTTCAAAAACATCAATTCTGCGGTGCTCAGCTTTCTTCACCGTCCAACTCTCACATCCACACATTACCACTGGAAAAACCATAGCCTTGACTAGACAGACCTTTGTTGGCAAAGTAATGTCTCTGCTTTTAAATATACTATCTAGGTTGGTTATAACCTTCCTTCCAAGGAGTAAGCGTCTTTTAATTTCATGGCTGCAATCACCATCAGCAGTGATTTTGGAGCCCAAAAAAGTAAAGTCTGACACTGTTTCCACTGTTTCCCCATCTATTTGCCATGAAGTGATGGGACCGGATGCCATGATCTTAGTTTTCTGGACGTTGAGCTTTAAGCCAACATTTTCACTCTCCTCTTTCACTTTCATCAAGAGGCTCTTTAGTTCTTCTTTGCTTTCTGCCATAAGGGTGGTGTCATCTGCATATCTGAAGTTATTGATATTTCTCCCAGCAATCTTGATTCCAGCTTGTGTTTCTTCAAGCCCAGTGTTTCTCATGATGTACTCTGCATATAAGTTAAATAAGCAGGGTGACAATATACAGACTTGACGTACTCCTTTTCCTATTTGGAACCAGTCTGTTGTTCTGTGTCCACTTCTAACTGTTGCTTCCTGACCTGCATACAGGTTTCTCAAGAGACAGGTCAGATGGTCTGGTATTCCCATCTCTTTCAGAATTTTCCACAGTTTATTATGATCCACACAGTCAAAGGCTTTGGCATAGTCAATAAAGCAGAAATAGATGTTTTTCTGGAACTCTCTTGCTTTTTTGATGATCCAGCGGATGTTGGCAATTTGATCTCTGGTTCCTCTGCCTTTTTAAAAACCAGCTTGAACATCTGGAAGTTCACGATTCACGTATTGCTGAAGCCTAGCTTGGAGGATTTTGAGCATTACTTTACCAGCATGTGAGATGAGTGCAATTGTGCGGTAGTTTGAGCATTCTTTGGCATTGCCTTTCTTTGGGATTGGAATGAAAACTGACCTTTTCCAGTCCTGTGGCCACTGCTGAGTTTTCCAGATTTGCTGGCATATTGAGTGCGACACTTTCACAGCATCATCTTTCAGGATTTGAAATAGCTCAACTGGAATTCCATCACCTCCACTAGCTTTGTTCGTAGTCATGCTTTCTAAGGCCCACTTGACTTCACATTCCAGGATGTCTGGCTCTAGGTGAGTGATCACACCATCGTGATTATCTGGGTCATGAAGATCTTTTTTTGTACAGTTCTTCTGTGTATTCTTGCCACCTCTTCTTAATATCTTCTGCTTCTGTTAGGTCCATACCATTTCTGTCCTTTATCGAGCCCATCTTTGCATGAAATGTTCCCTTGGTATCTCTAATTTTCTTGAAGAGATCTCTAGTCTTTCCCATTCTGTTGTTTTCCTCTATTTCTTTGCATTGATCGCTGAGGAAGGCTTTCTTATCTCCCCTTGCTATTCTTTGGAACTCTGCATTGAGATGGGAATATCTTTCCTTTTCTCCTTTGCTTTTCGCTTCTCTTCTTTTCCCAGCTATTTGTAAGCCCTCCTCAGACAGTCATTTTGCTTTTTTGCATTTCTTTTCCATGGGGATGGTCTTGACCCCTGTCTCCTGTACAATGTCATGAACCTCTGTCCATAGTTCATGAGGCACTCTGTCTATCAGATCTAGTCCCTTAAATCTAACCCATTGAGAATAGTGAAATTTAAATTCACAGTTAGTGTTTAAATATTTCTTATGTGCCATTTATGTCAAAACCCTCTTTTAAGCTTTCAAACACAGGTTTCTACCTGGTTATTGACCTGTGCAAGTGTTACATCAGTAGCTCTAACAGCTTCCCTGACAGCTTAGCCGTGAAAGAAGCTGCTCGTGGTGCAGAAGGTGTGGGAGGCGTGAGCTCATCCCTGGGTCGGGAAGACCCCCTGGAGGGGCAGGTGACGCCCTGCGCCGGTGACATTGATGGCTGTCTGCTGTGACGGCCGGGCCCTCCCCTGTGGGGGCCTCGTCAGCACTGCCGCGGATGGTGATTGGGCACCTGTGTGCTGAGTTGGCTCAGGTGGACTCGTTGCCCCTTGAAGCACCGTCAGAGCAAAGAGGAGGAAGTTGCGGGCTCCAGGGCAGGCTAGAGCTGGTGATGCTTAAACACATCATCATGTACATGCTCAGCATTTGGTTTTCCAGTTTGACTACACTTTGCAGCAGGCTCCCCAAAAGAAAGCATTTCTCTTCTCCCAAATTACTGAAAGCCTGAATCAGCTTAACAACAACAGGAAGGTTAGAAGCAGATCTCCCCCAAAGTCTCAACTGATTACGCATCTGGGTAGAATTTGGCCTAAAAACCTCTGCAGTCAAATAAGAACGAAAGAAAAAACTCTTAACTTTGTTGTGAGTTTGCTGGTTTGCAATTCTGTTTAATGTAGAATTGTTGACCTCATCTCGTCAGAGCAGAGGGGGCATATAAATGCCCTGTTTCATGAGTGGCTAATTTTCTTCATTCAAACACACCCTGTGTTCACTTTAGATGCACGCTAGCTTCAGCTGCTGCTTCATGGTTTTCCTCCAGATTGGCCCAGTATCTCTACTTTCAGAAGGGGCCCTTTCCTTTAAGGGCTCCTGGAAGGCTCTGCACAGCCTGTGCCATGCCGTGGCTGACAGAGCACCTGATCCTGTTCGAGGGGGGCGGGGGGCCCTGGGGAAGGACACCAGCCAGGCGCCCAGGACTTGGAAACTTTCTCCTTCATGTTTGCTACACTTATTTAGCCTATAATTGAATACACAGTCATTTTGCTGTGCTGCAGATTGCCTACGTGGGAGTCAAGATGCATATTTAATGCCTGATTTAAAAAGAAAAATAGATGCAGTGACATGTGGGCAATTTTAGGAAAGTGTGTTCCATGTAAATTCAAGTAAAGGTCTGGGAGAAACTCGTTTTTCTCTTTCTTAGTGAAGACGTGATGTCTCACAGCAGGAATTGTTGTAGATCCATATTTATTAAGTCACGAGTAGTTTTTTTTTTTTTTTCCCCTCTGCACTTTTAATGACAAACTCAAATGGCAGCAAAGGAAAGAATTCCCCCCCCACCACCACCACAACTCTTTGGAGCACACCCCTTCCGTCAGCCTTTATCCTTCTCTAATAAAAAGCCCCAAAAGTCTTTGTCCAAAAGGGAAAAGCACGTGGCTTAGGTAGCGGAGGAACTTGCTCTCTGGATTCTCGCCGGTGAGGCAAGATGAGAACTGAAGCAGTCGCGGTTAGTGCTCTGTGCATCAGCCACAGAGGGGTTGCCCTGACTTAGGGGGCGTGTGCCCCCATCTCATGGAAGGGGGAGGTGAAGTGTACCCCCGACCAGCCTGCACACAGGCTCTCCACAGGACCCCTGGGGACCCCCAGGGACCCCTAGAAGTCCCGATGGAATGGTTTCTAAAGCGCATATACTTTCTTAAAGTAAGCAAGTGCATTGCATGCCTCTTGTTGGCTTGTATTTTCCTGACCCTCGACTTTTAGAATCGCGGGTGAACAATCCCCAGAGCGTTAGGTCCCCAGCGAGGCTCCATGCCCCAGTGTGTGGAGCACGGTTTCTCTTCAGCTCAAGTTCTTGAGGAAATGTGTTCAGTTCTCGACATTTTTACTGCCAAAAAGACTTCAGATTGTAAGCCAAATCCTATAGAAACTGGTGTCTTTTCTAAGGAAAAGCCCTGGTTCGTGTAAGTGCTACCAGGTGAGCCGCAGAGCCAGTTTGGGGTGTCAGGTCCCGCTTAGTTAGGACGGAGGCGGAGGGAACAAAGCAGGTTCAGGCTGGCTGGCTGCCCACCGGATGCTTCTGCCTTATTCAAGTGTTTAAACTTCCCTTTTTAAAGGGAAAAAGCTATGGTTTCCATTTGAGATTCAGGGGGATTAAGAAGTGAAGACTCTCATTGAGTACCTGATCATCAATGTGGCTTTTATAACGTTTGATGCTCCAGATATTCATAACCTGCTAGTGTTTCTTTCACTCCAGGATAGTCCTTTGTCCTTTTCCCAGCTTATAGCTGACATCAAATGCCCCCATTTTAATTTCTTCCAACCTAAGTCATCTCCACTACCTTCTTGAAGGTCAAACCATTTGCTGCTTTCTTTCTTTTTTTTTTTTGGTCTTTTTATCTCTTTCCAAGTAACTCTGAACTTGCTTTTCGTAAAGACGCACACAACAGCACATTCTTAACCAGATCAGGGCTTTTCATTCCGGATAAATGATTCCGCTAATCTTGCCACTTATCCTCTTCAGTGGTCAAATTCATACTTCCTTTGACCATTTTTAAACCATCAGCCAAAATAAAATATGTGATAAGTGAAGTTTAGTGTGTTAAGGGATATGAGTTACTTTATCTCCATTAATCTTTTTAACTGACATTTCAAGCACTTTTACTTGTTTTTTTTTTCATCCAAGCTGACAGTAAAACTTGAAAACTGTTTATCAGTATTGCTATCTTTTTCTTCCTTTGAAACATGTGAGAATTGAATAGGACTATGCAGATGAATAACAGAAAGCTGGTTTGTGAATTCTATGCTCCAACAGTTGTAGCTATTCCACACCAGTGAGTTGGAAATTTCATAGTAACTTAAGAAATGTATGTCCTGTTACCTGGTTTCAAGAACTGAGCTAACATTCTACAGTGGAATTTAATGGAACCTAAATAGATGGCTTATTTTAACTGAAAGAGTAGATTATAGATATCCTTCTCTATGTTTCCTATAAGAAGCTAAGTTGAGAGGGAATGCTGGTGTTTGCCTTTTGCTTTTGCTGTTAGGATAATGTAAAGAGGGGTATACCTCCTGTGAATATTTCTGTGTGATCGGAAGAAACGCTAAAGAATAGACTTTTAAAGTAGAAATATAAGGCAATAAATATTTTAGCTGCAAAATCAATAATAAAATGGAAGTAACAGTTATTAGTAATTTAATTAAGTCCATATCACGTGTAACATTACCGTCAGCGGCTAAGGTATAGATGCTTGCACTTATTGAAATGTAACACTCATATACCATTTGGAAACAAGATGACACGTAACGAGCAATAAAAAAATGAAATATTCCGAGGTCTCCAATCTGCTTCTGAATAAATGAGATGTGCTCTAGAGCAGGAGAGAAAACAGCAGAGAGTTGTCGGAGGAATTATATGAAGATAATAGAGAGTTTATATATATTTTCTTTATTGATCATTCATGGAACTTGGGGCTTTCTAGCTAGATTGACAACTGAGTTATTTGCCCATCCCTGGTGACTGACAACGAGTAATGGAAAGGCTTTTACCATGCTATAACAGCACAGAATATTTCCTAATTTACTACTGTAGTTCTCATCAAAAGTACCCCGGCAAAAACACTAGATTTATCACTTCAATTACTGGAATTTCACATTTGGTTTAAGGAGACATGTTTCTGTAATGTGACAGGCTTTACAGATCCTGAACTTTTTCAGACGTTGGAGCTATCAGGGTAATCGGAGAGCGATGTAAAGGAAAGCAGTTGTTATAGTTTTATAACTTTTAATGGTGTCTGCTGGCAAGAAATAAAACAGACCGTAAACTATTGATCTTGGCTATGTGTATTTTAAAAAGCTGTTTTTTAAAATCAGATTAAAGTTTTATTTTTAATCTGAAAATAGCAACTGCATTTAAACCATTGGTATTATGAAAGTAAATATATAATATATAAGTAAATATGTAATATAATATTACAGGCTTTTTGGTATTACAGTTTTGAGTAGTGCCAGAAACCCCATGCAAGGACAAATACTAGAAGTCACATGTTTGTAAATGACAAAGTGGTGAATGTTTATTTGTTTTGACATACAGACCTAGGTATCTGCTCGGAGTCAAAACTTTTATCTTTTCCTGGCTCACCTACTTGATACCTGGAATGTTGGTTTTCTCATTTCTTTATTTGAGACTAATTTCTTTTTTTTTATTTTTATTTCAACTATAGTTGATTTATAGTATGGTGTCAGTTTCTGGTATAAGGAACTAATGTCTAACTTCTGAAAATTAGTTACTTAAATACATGGTAACAAGTGCATGTTATTTTGAACTCACTTAAATCTTTGTAGTTTCAACGTATTTCACTATTAGAGTCCTCACAGTTTTCACTCTGCTCCTGTTATGAACGTCATTCCTGCTATATAATGAGCTTGCATTGATGTATAATGAGGGTACATTTCAGAGGCAAGATACTATACTGGTGCCATATTGAACTGAAGTGTCTGAATTCTGACTCATATCTGGGATGACTTTGCTTACATGGCAGGTGAGGTTTAATGGCATGGTAAAATTAATAATATTGTACTATAGTAATTTCCAACCTGTCCCACCAAAGATAAGGAATTTAGGTTATTGGTAATAGTTAAAGTTCAACCAAATCTGTTATAATTGTGAGTAGTTTTCATCTTGTGAATTTCCTCTTGATCCATTTATAGTAAAATTACATTTTTCTCTTCTCTTTCTGCCCTAGAATGGCATCAACTTTATTTTGCCCTGGCATTTTTTGTCTATTGCCACTACTGTTACACCCTGTATTTCATCCAGCATGTCAGCATAGTTGAAGAGAGAGAAGCAGTGGTGCTTGTTATGAAGGCCAAGAAGAGTTTTATTCTAGCTTATCCATTCATTCACCAGCTCCTAGGCAGAGCACCTCTCTGCAACATATTTACCACCTGGAGACTTTGGGACTCCACAGTAATCCTAATATAAAACTGAATGGTAGTAGGGATCAATTCATTTAGGGTTTTTTTTTTTTTTCTTTCCACGAGTATTTGCTGAACATCTGCTATGTTTTAGATACAGAAAGTGTATAGCTCTGTCTGAAATCTTGGTAAAATAATATATAAGTAATTTAAGAGTGCTAATTAAGAGAAATAATAGCAAGCAGTTATAAAGGACTTTGCAGTTGGCAAAGTACTTTTCAGTTACAGACTCATTCAATTAAATGGATGTAATCACTTCACCTAGATGTTCTATACCTGGTGGAAGGATGCTTTGTGGCCTTGCAGGAGATTAGTGTCTCAGCTTTTTAAGCGTTAATATTAGTAATTCATGTACTGTATGTCAACTTATAAGAAAGTTGGAAAGTTTTTTCCCCACTCCCACATGACCCTGCTTTGTAGAAATATTGGAGTGTAAAATAAATGTAAAATATCCGCTAATTTTAGGGAGGGAGGAGAAAAGATGGTAGGGCTGAAGTTTTCTTTCTTTCTGTGGAGTAGCCAGCATGCCAGTTCTGTTCAACAGCTACTCAGTATTTGCCACTCTCCAAGGTGGCAAATGATGACTGCTGAAATCCATCTGGTACCTAATACTTGATTTTAGAAGAACTGGATAGCTCCACAGCCAGACTGTCAGCAAATGCTCAAGGGCACCCTCCAACACCCGTCTGAAATTAGGTCACTTCTCCCCCTCCACCATTCCTCTGGTCCACGAGGCCACCATCTCTCGCCAGTGGCCTCCCAGTCGCTCTTCCTGCTGCCCCACTCCTCTGAAACATTGGTTTTCAATATGGTGGTCAGAGTCATCCTCAGGACAGCACTGCCCAGAGAGTCCTCTGTGGTGGAGGACATGCGCTGAGGCTGTGGTGGCCAGTAAGTAGCAGCCACTCACCGCACGTGGCTTCTGAGCACTTACAATGAGGCTAGTACCACCGAGGACTTCTCTAATTTTGTTTTTATTTTAATTTAAAGTTTAATTAATCTTAATTAACCACTAGTGGCTAGGGGCTATCATATGAACAGTACAGTGCTGAAACATAAGTCAATTCATGTTTCTCTTCTGCTCACATGGCATACCTTTGCATTCACAGTAAAAACCAAATTTTTCACAGTCGATACCATGGCTCCTAGGCTAGAAGTTGACTTAAGTTGAACTTAGGAATAAATGCACAGCCTAAATCCTTTAAAAAAAAAAAAAGGTGTAAACGTAAGTTGAATTATTTAGAACAATTCCAAATGTCATAACAAAAAATAAGTAATAAAATAATTGAATAAAAGCAGTAATAAGTGACCTAGAAAAACAAAAATGAATAAATCAAAATAATTCAGGTAGAAATCAGGCAAACCTGAAAAACCAAGAAAAAATGTATTTAACAATTGATCAAAAAGACAATGCCTTAAAGAAAATAAGCTATATCATAATGTATAGTTAACAAATTTTGAAAATGTCAACAGATGGTATAATAATAAATTGAGACATTTATTTTTTTTAATTTTCTAGAAAGTTTTATAACATGGGTGTTATAGGTTTTGCAAGTTTGAAGACTTAGAGAGTAAACTGTTGAGTCCACAGTCTTGGACAACACACTCATGTCTAAACTCTGTTCAGCACTCAATATCTCTTTCTCAGTTACCAGTTTCATTAACCTCTCTTAGAATACAGACCTGAACATCCTCAATAAAACACAGTAACTAAAATAAGCATAATCCATTCATATACATTTAACAGTCTTTAGAGTATTAGAAAATCCCTCAATTATATCATAGATTATATCAAACAGTTATCTCAAAGAATGACAAAAGGGAGCATTTCATGCAAAATAATTTTCTAATGAATAAAAATTGAACAAAATAAATAGATTGTGTTTGTATTTTTTTGTGAGTGTGTATATTTTTTCATCCCCCCAAAATTGAAGTAGCTTACATAAAATATATAAATACACAGAACATATAAAGTAAAATTCAATAATATAAAATAAAGGTGAAACTTGTGTAAAGATAAGAAACCCAGTCAGGGGTGAGACAGTGACTTCCTTCATGTAGTATAAACTGCCAAGATGACTCAAAACTATAATATGAAACACTCCCCTTGAAATCAAGAACAAAAGAAGGTTGTAATCGACCACTCCTTATTTAACTAGCTCTGGCAGTTCTGGTTAATAAAAAAATAATGAAACTAAAGTAAGTAGATATAACTATTAGAAAAGGGAAAAGTTTTGATTTTGCTCATATGTTATTCTATGCCTGGAAAGTCCTGTGAGACTTTTAAAACTATGAGATTCATAGCTCAGTGAAACGGCTGAAAACAAGATTAATATACAAAAATGAGGAACCTTCCTATACTGAAGCTATAACCTATTAGAAAAATACTAGAGAAATAATCCCATTCACAATTCTGACACACATAAAAAAACAGAGAACATTGTCCATACCCATTTAAAGTTAATTCCTTTATTTGAGAAACAAGGAGTTAATTTGTAAGCCTAGAAGATGAATTGGAATGTTTGGTGTTTCTCAACAGGAAGTCAACAGTTCTTTCTGATCTCATTTATATTAATAATTATAATCCTAATAAACCCTGAGCAGCGGAACTAAAGTTATGAGATAACACAAGCAAAGTCACAACAACTAAAACAGTGATTGAGAATGGAGGTTAGCAGTTGGTGTGACCACCATATCATGATCCCCGCGCCCCAGACACTGAGCCCAGAGACCTGAGAAACTCACCTTATTGAACCCTCACACCAGCCGTAAGAGGTAGATACCATCCCCATTTAAGATGAGAAAACTGAGCTTTGTTTAACGCAAAACCAAGATTCAAAGCTAAGTACATCTGACTTCAAAGCTCTAAGAAAGTGTAAGAAAGCAAGAGATCAAAAAGATTAATCAAAAACTGAGTCTATTATATGTAATCAGTTAATATATATGCATCTGTGTGTGTGTACACATTCTTGGAGGACTCAAATGACTGTCGAAGGGATATATTATTTAATAGTTAACACACTGTGTGACTTAACAGGATATCAGAAAACCAGTTTAGAGTTTTATTGGACACAGCTCACAAAGGTAAATGTTGATGCACTAAAGAGTTAAATATGATACAAATAAAGGCATAAAAGTTTATACAGAAATAGAATTGAACAGATAGCAAAGTCTTAATAAGAAAACATTCCCAGAATTTTAGCAAATAAAGGAAAAAAAACAGAGAAACAGATTGATAGATTTAGCTATTTGATAAACTAAATTTTTTATGACTGAAGTTCCCAAAAGAAAAGGGCAAACTAGAGGACTAAGAAAAAATCTTTTCATCAAATAACACATTAAAGTTTTATATCTCTTTATATAAAGAGCACATGCAAATCAATAGAAAAAACACTGCCAACTCAATAAATACGTAGGCAAAAAAGATCGCAGATCAATCATGAAATAGAAGATGAAACTTATAAACAAACATCAGGAAAGGTGTTTGCCATTCCTTGTAATTAAACAGTTCCAAAGTTCTATTTTAAAAGAAAAAACCATTATATACCTTTTCTCTATCAAATTAGTAATGTAGTGTACATCTACTGCAGGAAAGAGATTAATTGGTTCTGATTTTTTATAAAATAACTTGATGATATGAAACAAGTGCCCTGAAATCCTTATCCTTTGGTGTAAGAAAGAGGGAGACTCGGGAAGAGGGAGGGAGATATTCCCACAGTGCACGTGTCAAATGCAGCCTGAACGTCAGGACGCGTGACCCTCACGCAGTCATTTTGGGGACTGGACCACAGGGCAGTTTGCAGCACTGCTCTGGAGTCGGACAGACCGCGGTTCATACTCTGCACGTATCATTAGTAGCTCCATAGCCCTGGGAAGCCACCTAACCCCTCTAAACTTAAATGTACTCATCCGTCAGGTGGGGTAATTCTCGATGTGCCACCTATGAGCATGTGAATAAAATAGTGCATCTAAAAGTTAGCATACATTGTATAATGAGCCTTAAATTATTAACTATTAGTTTGCTATCATTAATTATTATAATTAAGATATTATGATCAACAGATACTCTATTTTTCATTAGAATTAATAATAGCTTATAACATAATTAATAATGTATCTTATAGGTATAATTAATAATGAATGGTAGCAAATTTTAATAACCCCTTGTCTAGTAATTGAAAAAATGAAGCAGTGAAGTAACTCAACTGATTCTTGGGGTCCGGCTCTTCAGAGCCGTCTCTGGCTTCAGCTGACAGCTGCCTGCGTGCTCCAGCCTCACCTTCTTCCTCCCAGAGCCATCAGAAATCAACTTTCTCAGGTTAATAATCACTTTCAATTTGAGAGCTTTCTGCAGTGGGGGAGATTCCCAGGTGCTCCAGCCAAGGAATCCTTGTTACGAAGTGTCAGCAGCTGCTCTAGCTCCCCGAGCACCTGTGAATGGAGGTGTTGGTGGTCGAGGGGTTCATCTCAATCAGTTTCCACTCTGCGTAGAAGCTACTTTCACATGGAAAAGCATTGGGTTACCTCGTGGCTCGTTGCATGGACTGCGGTTGCAGTGGGATTCCTCCCAGCCGTAGGCACTATGTGCTGATGGTTGGCTTTGGTCAGTCTGCAGCAGGCATGGAGCGCCTGTGTTTGTGCTAAGTTGTTCAGTCAGTTTGTTTCACGGTCTGGGTTTGTGAAAGAAAAAGAAAAAAGAGGGGAGTGGGTGTAGGAGTCCCAAACCTTCCCTCAAAGTTTATTCTGGAACCTGGAACTTAAGACTGTTGGCCAAATGCAGTCCATTCTATAACAGAAGCTGTGAATTTATTATCAAGCTTGAAACTAAGGTTTTGTTTGTGGGGTTTACTGAGTTTGTTACCTTGAAGAAGTTAAACCCCTTGGAGGTGCTTTATGTTTAAATTGTGTTTTCGGGAACTCCTTTTGGAGCCTCTGAAAAAGGACCTGAAATGGCTATGCTGGGTTCGGGTGCATTTTGAAGTTCTGCTAGTTTATTGACAGGACCAAGAACTTAATGGTAGCATTTAGGAAGATTTCCATTAGTGATGACCAACTTACTTGCAGTTAGCATCCCTTTATCATCTGCATCTTTTGATGAACTCATCATGTTTTCATACCTCTCATCGCACCTCATAGAAAACTTACCTAAAGGATACAGAAAGAAATGTAGTTATTTATTCTCTGTGCAGTCCCAGTTATGAAACAATGTGAGGTAGGACTCCAAGATGGTGCCTCCGAAGGAGCCAACACTTGTTGTGACCTGTTTGTGAACCATGTTCATTTTCACATGTGCCACCTCATCCTCATTTTGCTTTTTATTAAACTTTCAGACTAGTAATTCTAAAGCTTTAGTTTAAAGGGTGATAAATTAAAAACTCTGTAATCATGTGTATTTTTAAAGGAATTATCTCAGATAATTTCACTCTGTAGGCATGTACTGTGGCAGATGTTTGCAAATCTTGGTTTAAAACTGATTGAAATATTTTAAGAAAACTGAAATAATGTCAGTGGTAAAATTTATTTTACCAAGTGCAGATGTAAGGCATCAAGTTCTCAGACTGATGGCAGAATTAACAAAAAACACCATCTGGTTCAACAATTATCTGAAAATACCCATATTCTTGGATTTGTTTAATACTGCTTATTTCCCAGCTTTATTTTATCTGGGTTTGCACACCAACCAGACTAGGTTGTACAAAACGGAGACTATTTCCATCTGATCATTTTTAAAAATGTGTGTTTGCATGAATAATGAATCTTTGAATTGTTACTAAACAAGCAAATTATTTGCGTATGTGTCACATCGGTTATCAAGTTTGCACATGTGACAGCTTCAACAGCCGTCACGTAAAACGCATAAAGCTTGTAACCATATGTTTTTGCTTGACAAAAAGCTAAAACTCAAGATCAATTTTCAATATGGAATGCACAAATTAACACTTTAAAATGCACCACAATATGTACAGCTTGGCAAAATTTGCAGAAATAGCACGTCTCTAGATATTAACTGATATCTTTGGATTCGACCTTAAGGTATTCAATCATTTTGATTAAAAGACTGATTTCTCATAAAACCACAGTCTGTTGGAGGCACAAAGCCAATGACATTTGAGCATTCATATATTTTCATAAACTTTGAACAATGTCAGTGAGACACCTCTTCAATCTTGGCCACACAACAGCAGGGTATTCAATCTTTCTTTAGCCTAAGACAGAAAATTTGAATATCAGTGCAGGGTTATAAATGGAGCGGTCCGCATGGCATGCTCTGTGTGGACTGAGAGGCAGCCTGTGGAGGCCCCGCACAGCTCCTCTGCACCCCGACCGCTGGTCTGCCCGCCTTTCCTGCCCTTGCCCCTCCCATCCCTCCAGAGGCGTTCTGGGAAAGGCTTTGAGCTTGGTTTCATGAAACACCTCTTTTGGAGATTTTCTTTGGGGCAGAGGTGGATGGGGATTTTAAAATGGCTTCTCCTGCTCTCAAACATGGTTTGTGATAATTACTGAAAGTGCTGTGGTGATACAGACTCCCCAATATTTCTTCGGTAACTTTTCCATCTTTTGAACACAGTGATTACTCATTATGCTGCCAAGGACACCTGTTCCCCTCTGGCCTCCTAAATGAGGTCTTCGCGAAAACTGGGTGCTCTTCAAAGTGCTTCCTTTTTTTGATTGTGTTGCTCAGTGCATGGTGATTATCCTGTATGGAAGGTGAGACAGCTGAGGTTTCCGGTTTGTTGCAAATAACACAGCGTTAGTGTATTAACAGCCGCTACAGATAGCATGGCTCTGCCTTTAGCGTTGTCTCACTGGCAGCTTGGGCCAAACCAGATGGGCTGCAAGGGGAGATGAGCAGCTCAAACAGAAAACGCAACAACATTCTGTTCAGTAAAGAGACAACGAAGGCACATTTTAATATGTTGTAACACGTGACAGATGTCTAAAATGTTTTACCTAAGATCCCCTGGAGAAGGAATAGGTTACCCACTCCAGTTTTCTTGGACTTCCCTGGCGGCTCATACAGTAAAGAATCCACTGGCAATGTGGGAGACCTGGGTTCGACCCCTGGGTCGGGAAGATCCCCTGGAGGAGGGAGAACAGCTACCCACTCCAGAATTCTTGCCTGGAGAATTCCATGGACAGAGGAGCCTGGCGGGCCACAGTCCATGGGGTCGCAAAGAGTTGGACACAACTGAGCAACTAAAACTTTCATACTTTCAGTTGGAGAACAGATGGCACCCCACTCCAGTATCCTTGCCTGGAGAATTCCATGGACAGAAGAGCCTTGCAGGCTATTGTTTATGGGGTCACAAACAGTCAGACATGACTGAGTGACTAACACACACACACCAATTTGGGGGCTTCTCTGGTGGCTCAGAAGGTAAAGAATCCGCCTGCAGTGCAGGAGACCTGGGTTTGATGGCTGGGTGGGGAAGATGCCCTGGAGGCGGGCATGGCAGCCCAGGCAGAATAACAGCTGCCTGAGGAGGGTTGTGTACCTCCATGGGGATGAGAAGGAGTGAGCTGCTCAGGGAGGTGAGGGCACCCTGGCCTTCCGAGGGAGCAAGCCGAGCCGTGCTGCCCCTCAGGGCACCGGGAAGCCAGGCCTGGGGTCTGCGTGTGCCGAGGACGAGGCAAGTGGCTGGTGAGGAGGCCTGATGCACCAGGGAAGAGTTCTGGATGCTCCTCATAGGAATCCCAGGAGCAAATTTCAATTCAAGAATTCATCTTTGGTCCTTTGTGTAGAGTGGCTGGAGGGAGCAAGCTTACAATTAGGAGTATAGTTTATGGGACAGTGCAGCCCAAGGTTGTAACCATGGAGACAGAGGAGATACCTTTTATTATTTATTTATTTATTGTGTTTATTTATTATTGTACCTGAGACATAATAATATCCCTCAGACACAGTGTATCATTAATGTTTCGGACTGGCTGGCTAACTTCTTTTTAAATCAGCCCCAAAGCAGTGACGTGTCCGTTTGGTTGTGGCGGGCAGCAGATGTCAGTACCCACATTATTACAGTCTTGGGTCTGCTCTTGCCGCACGAAGGGGGTGCACGGCGCTTGTCACCATCTGTCAGGTGTTCCTTCTCACCGCTCACATGTCACACTGTCCTGAGGACGGGGGTCGGGAACGCGCCCGCCACCCTGATTCAGATAGTGTGTGTGCTCCTGCATGCAGTGCATCCGTGTGTATCGTTGGGGGGTGAGCGTGTGTGTGTCCATCCTTCACACTGTCAGCATCTCCCTGTGTTTTCCTGTTTCAGCATGTGGTTTATTGCCCATTTCTGGAAAGCCCAGGTGGCGCTAGTGGTAAAGACTCTGCCTGCCAGTACAAGAGACTCAAGAGACCGGGGTTCAATCCCCGGGTTGAGAAGATCCCTTGGAGGAGGGCATGGCAACCCACTCCAGTAGCCTTGCCTGGAGAGTCCCATGGACAGAGGAGCCTGGTGGGCTACAGTCCACCGGGCCGCAAAGAGTCAGACACAGCTGAGCATGCACACACAGTCTGTGATTTGTTACATTTTTCTGTGAACCGTTGTCAGATACTTTAAAATGTTACAGAGCTACAACTGTCCTAATAAGAAATAGCTTCAAATTCAAAGTACACAAAATATCAACGTTAAAGATGAATTCTTGCCACAAAGCCTGCTTCAGAAACAGGAAGAGCCTATGTAGTGTGCAAGTCATGCTGCTACTGCTGCTAAGTCGCTTCAGTCATGTCCGACTCTGTGCGACCCCATAGACGGCAGCCCGCCAGGCTCCCCCATCCCTGGGATTCTCCAAGCAAGAATACTGGAGTGGGTTGCCATTTCCTTCTCCAGTGCATGAAAGGGAAAAGTGAAAGTGAAGTCGCTCAGTCATGTCCGACTCCTAGCGACCCCATGGGTCTGCAGCCTACCAGGCTCCTCCACCCATGGGATTTTCCAGGCAAGAGTACTGGAGTGGGGTGCCATTGCCTTCTCCATGGAGAACCTTAAAAAGTACATAGTGTCAATGTAAACAAACGGCAACAGTGAAATGTTGAAAGTCTTTATAAAAATGTGTGTCAGATGAAGAGTTATACACAGCAACCATTTCTGAGGGAAGAGTTAATCTTGAAAGTGATCTTTGGGGGGCGTGCTCACAGGTGAAAAAGCATTCTGAACATGAGAATGCCAAGTTCATCAATTACCTGAATTGTGAATATCTGAGTTGGAAACGTAACGGTTTTAACTGTGAGCTCCTTCGGATTTAATAGCTGCCAGCAACAGCAGTCCAAGCGGTACATCAGACTTCACTTCTGTCGGTGGGAAGGTATTATACGTTATTATCATACATTATTATCTAAAGGATTGAGATTATATCTCCACAAATCACACAGTGGATTAAATTAAAGCTTTCACAGATTCTGTCGGAAATATAATTGGGAATTATCTGCGTAATTCAGGTTGCTTTCAAAATGTGAATTATTAAAAATATGAATTGTTAGCCTGGCATATGAATATATGCCACATCTCCCTAACTTCTGTAGCTGGATGAGATATTCAGAGGAAATGCTTTAGAAACAGATTCAAGTCCGCACACCTTCACGTATGTGTCCTGGCCAGGGAATGAGCCTGATGCCAGGTGAGCAGGGAAATGAGTGCAAGCCGGGAGCTCTCGTGGGGGTTGCAGCCCCAGAGGAGAGTCTGTGTGGAGGACCCCCGGGCCTGCCTTCTGCGGGAGGGGAGCTGGGCTGGACCCCATCCGGAGGCAGCGTGGGGACGGCAGGGGCGGCCTGTGTGCCCGGCAGACCTGACCCCGCCATCTCCTCCACACGGTCCTTCCGTGTGCGCCCCCAGGAGGGGCGCTCTCCCACTCACAAAGCCGCAGGGACTTGTCTTCTCTTTAGCAATTTGCCATCATTAATAAACACTCATTAATTCAAGGTCACCTTAACCTTCTAGAACCCGGGGTTTACTGCCCTGAAAGCTGTCGTTCCTTCATACAAATGGCAGTTCATTCCACTGTGAGGCCCAGCCTATGTGCTAACAACACAGACTGTAAGTCTCATACATCACCTGTTAAGGGCCAGCTTGGACCAATTAGTAAAGGAAGTTCAGCCTTCCATGCTATTAAATAATGTAGTGGTCATTATCTTTAAAAATAGCTTTAAGTAATATGAAAACAATCATTATATTTAATCATGCAGAGAGGTAATAAAATCAATGGAGTCTAATAATATTTTCTATTCTTTCATTTTTGCATAAACTGATCTAACAGTGGTTCCTTACTTTTCCTTACCTATTTCCTGTAAAATAGAAAATAAATAAAAAAAAAATTTTTTAAGGACCTTTATAGTCTTTAGAATATGGAGAAAATTGATCAAAATATTAATTGCACTTTTGTTTTGCTAGTTTTCATCAGACAGATGGAGTTGTGATCTTTAACAACACCATGACTTATGAAACTGCTTGTGTACTAAAATGCCATTATTAACACAACAGTGGTTTTCAGCAGTTGGTAATTATTGGCATAATTAAACATTTATCAAGAAATGAGTATTTATCATTCATTAAACTTTCATTAAAAATCCATCCTAGCACAGGCTGGATTAGCCAGTGATAACTTCTTAACTTCTGGCAGGAATCTAGAATGATTTCATAATAACTGAAGTTGTACCCAAGGTAACATGCCAGGAATGGTGGGCAATTACAGGATTTCAGATTGATTTTGTACTAAGTGTTTTTTAAGACTTGGACCCAGAGTGAGAAGGTACTTGGCAATATTCTTTAGGATTTACAGCATTTCTAGCAGCCTATCTAGTGAAACGTATTACCCTTGGCAAAGAAGTCAGTGGTAAGCAAGCAGTGTAATGATATTTACATAATTTAAGCTCCCCCAAACATGGAGTGTTTACATATTTTAGGACGTGGAAGTTTCTATTGCATATAGAAGCCAGAAAGGAGGTCAGAGCCATACTAATGCCCAGGCTTGAAAGTCAGGCCAGACCAGCAGGTCACCTTCCCGTCCATGCCACTTTCTGGGGCTGTCTTGTCAAACCAGGGCTTTTGACACACAGCACACGTCACTTGTGTACAGTCAGGAGTCGTGTGCAGATTTGTTGACTTATTTAGACAACCCGCTCATTCCCAGAATTGGCAATAAAGAAATTGATAGTGCAGAATCTGATGGACAGAGGATTGCCTCTGATGGTTGCTCTCAGCTCCTTTCTTCTAACTGTACACGTTTCCCCTTGTTAACTGTATACTGCTGTCACCTGGTTCTCCACAGAACCATGCTTTTGTTTTGTTCAGAAGTTGAAATCTGATCGCATACTAACTGCAACCTTCCACCCTTCTCTCACCAATAAAATAGGTGTGGGTATCCCAGCCTGAGGTTTACGCAGTCTCAGATTGACCCCAGACAATAACCGGAAAGCTTCACGTGTGTTTACATGTGGGGCATCCTCCTGAGACTCTACGCCCGGGAGGAAAATGGTGGTAGATAACTGAGACCACTCAGAAAGCCTCCTCACATACATGCTAGGGCCTCAGATCTTATTCTATATTCAGCAACTTTGTTTTTGTTTTCTCTTGGGCAAAAAATTTACTGTATCAGTGCTTTTATGTCACAAGAATGAATTGAATTTGTACCCTTTAGTGCAAACAACAATAGACAGAGTGGTAACCTGGTGGAAAACAAATAGACACCCCGTCCCTTTTGGGGATTCAGAGAGGTTCAGAAAGATGGAGCTGACGGTGGAGAGGTGGCAGATAAAAAGAGGCCAAAGCAGGAAGGAATCCGGCGGTCATTTATTACCATGCCATCTTCATAGTGTTTGCTGAACCAAGGTGGAGAGTAATGATTCAGACAAATGACGTTAATCATAATAGCTGGCCCTTTGGCAAAAACGGAATACCTAGCATCGCAGCAGGAGACCTAATCAGATTCTCAAACTTGCTTCAGAAAGAGAGAATATTCTGTCTTTAGTTTTTCTGTCCCTGGCTTCCCGTGGGATACATCGCCCCTAAAAGAAACAGAGTGGTAAGCGACTGTGCCCACGTCCCTTCTCCTCCTCCGACCCCCTCAGAGATAATCACGTTAAACTTGACGATTAATACTGATAGTGAAGCCATACTATTCTCATGCCTTCTTCATATTTATCTAATGCGATAAGATGGCAAGAGCTGTAATGACCATTCGAGTCATATTTTCCATCCTGATAATCAGAGTTTAGCTGTACTTCCTTAGAATGATTTTAAATGCATGTCATGAGACCAAGCTATGTCACCCGCATGGGTCCGTGTGTTCTGATTCTGGGTGGAGAGGTTTGCAGGTCTGTTCAGAAGTCAACTGAGCATTCCGTGCATTCACAGTGCTCCTGCTCATAATCCACTGAAAGATGGACTCCGTGTCCCTGATCTCTGATTTGTGTTAAAGCTGGGCAAGCAATTTCCTTTGTCTTTGCTATCTTGGATTTTTATGGATTTTTAAAAATTAGCCTCGTCCGTAGAATGTATTAGTTATTTTTTATAGACATAGTTTCATTTAACAACAAAACCAAAATTCATTTGGTCCTAAATACTTCCAGGTTTATTAATTAGGTACATTTTGTCATCACTTTATCACACATACTTTGGCACTTAGCCCCTCGGATCATAATGCTGTTGTGTAGAAGGAAAAACAATTTAGAGACTCAGCTATATGTCATCTCTAGGGGAAAATTATGTTGACGTGTGGGAGGTTAATGTACACACTTTAGATTCTCTGTGATTTGCTGTTTTCTACTTCATAACTCTAGGTAAACAGTTTCGCTGCCATTTAATGCACAGGTTAAGTATAGTTGCGGGCTATTATACATCATTAAAGTAAGTGATATGCAGCCATGGAAGAAAGATGGAAGCTTTTCACTTGTAGCTGCTTGGGCATTTCATTTGTCATCTGGCCTAGCAGCATAGAAATTAGTCGCAGCCACTTGGATGTAATTTAGAGTGTGGCGTCATGAAAGTAAGCAGTGGTCGCACCATTTGGGCTGATTGGTGCTGATGAGTTTTGCACCCCACCCCTCATCTCAATAACAAATTTGTTTAGGCAAAAAAGACTGTACTGTTCAATCAAAACTTTCTTTCTGGTGCCCTGTTGTTGTTACCCGAAGTGAATACCAGAGGCATCTTTGAATACAGAGGTTCTTTCGACAATTATGGAAGAGGTACGGTAGATATTATGGAAGGTATCTGTCATATCAAGTGGCACCTTGCATTCTGCCATCACTTTATTATATTACTGCTGGCCCTCAAAGAAGGAAACAGCGCTGACAGTGGTTTAGCCATACCGACTGAAGTGCGTTGTGGCAAATGGGATAGATACCAATAGGTTGCACCCTAGGCCCCGGCCCACTGTATCTGA
Organism: Giraffa tippelskirchi; assembly: GCF_054371585.1. Lineage (NCBI taxonomy): Eukaryota > Metazoa > Chordata > Mammalia > Artiodactyla > Giraffidae > Giraffa > Giraffa tippelskirchi. The sequence goes on along the minus strand of NC_137288.1, from coordinate 18,764,881 downwards.
TCAATGACCAATTTATTACTAATCACACCCAATCAGTAGAATACCATAGACATTTATTTTCATCTGGCAGCCAACAGCCATGGAATAATTTTTTTAGAAATAAGGAACTGCCATGCACAAGAAGTAACATGACTGATACGTCCTGCACTTAAGTCTACCGTACATTGTAGCCAGACAGCCTGTCCCGGGGAGATCGTGCGTGTATCTGATTACCAGTGGGCATCACATCCCACTCGCCTCTGGAATACATTACAGATGCCAGCTCTTGACTTGAGGATGCTGTTAGTGAGATATCTAGTGATAGGGGAGGTATCACACCAGAATAGGATCCATAGGCATTAGTGTCAAGAAGAATAATGTCTTGCCTGCCCTTTCTCCTGGGTTATTGCATGGGTTATACAAAGATTGGGACGAGTTAATAGGAAACAAAGAAACCAGAGGTGGTAGGAAGGGGTAAGGGTGGGGGAAGCAACAGCATTGCAGAAATACCTGACTTTTGCTGGTGCCAAAAATAACGTGTCCCTCTTCTCTCCCAGAGCAGCAGCTTTCGTGGAAGTACCTGACATAATCATTACAGGCATCTACACCATGTAGAACTGAGGCTAAACAGAGCATACCCAACACAGAGGGGGTGATGAGAGCTCCACAAGCCCATTCTGAGTTTCAGCAAGAGCGTGTCAACCTTTGCAGCTGGGTTACAGTGGGGATGAAAAAATACTGCAATTCTCGGATTTCATTTCCATTGTGATTTACGTAGATGAAAACAATGATAATAGAAAAAGAAAAAAAAAGGCTTGTGATGTGGGAGGGGTAGTGTCACCTAGCAGGTCCTTTCTGAGTGAGGAGCGTTTATTGTTTCACAGGAGAGAATTTATCCCATTTGTTGTTAAAACGACATACCTGAATGAATCAGATCTACCTTGTTCACACTCAGGATGAGGGAAATGATTTATTGTCTGTCCCTTGAATTTCTCTGAGCATTCTGTCTAAACTTTAAAGGAGGATTACATTTGCGATTAAATCTTAACAAATGTTGTTTTAACTAGACTGCAATATATGTTATTGACAACAAGCGCCTTTTCTTCTCAAAATAACATTGGTGCTTAGGCATGCAATTTACAAAAATGACAAGGAAGGGTGGTACTTTTCCCAAGGTGAATGTGAGTTGACTGATTAGCTGGTATTTTAACTTAGATTCTTGCAAATTACAGACATAAGAAACCCTGCAATTTATATGTACTTTAGAAGTGAAAGCTTTAATCCCATGATTCATGAAAGTAAAGTGGTAATAATTTAAGTACCATATTTTATTTATCCCTCAGACTTGTCAGCCGATACCAGAAGTATTCCTACTATTTCTGGGTTGCTGCCTTTGGTCACCTAATTGCTTCTTAGGAAGTTAAGAGGGAAATTGCTTATATAACTACATGGATTGTCTTTGGCAGCATCGAGCCAAGGCATCAATCAGTCCATCTGGGTAAAATCACAAGCTGACTCCGATATTGCTAAATATTTATACTGTCAAATACACACAGACATCCAGATGAAAGGAGGCATTCATTAGGAATTCTCCAGCTTGTCAGTTTAAAGATGTAGATTAGAGCAAAACCTCCCACTATGGTACTGAGTGCTCAAGAAAAGTCTATATTTAGCCATTCTGAGCAATAAATATCATCATATTGCCTCATTTAGGTAAATAGAGAATAAATATTGTCAAGATGATCTAGAGATAATGTAAACAGATCCCTGTTCAGAGAATGTGTTTCAGGGGAAATTCCAGGACAGTGATGTGCCCATGATGCTTTTTGGTTTAACCCTTTTCCTTAATCACGTCCTCCTCCCCTTTTTGGTAACAGAGATTGTGTTGCTGACAGGGGGAAAAGATGAAGAGGAAAAAAAAAATTTTTTTTTTTTAACCACAAAGGTGACTTCAAGTTATGTGAATTAGAACACTAATTAGTGCTTGTGCTGCAGGACTGTCTTGATAGTTGCAGAAGCTGCTGCTGCTGCCGAAAATAATCTGCCGCAGCGGTGAGGTTCATTTCAGGGTTTAACAGAGCTGACGGCGCCCGTGCCTCTCAAGGGCGCGCCGCTGCTGGAAGGCGAAGGCGTAGTCTGACCGACCGTGTGTCGACGTGGTGCCGAGGCTGAGGTTCTGCCGTGGCAAGTTGTTCTGAAACAAGGTCTTTCCCACCGTGAGACTCTGCCCAGAAGGCTGCGATGTACACTGGAACCCACAGTTCAGCCCTGTGCTGGGAGCTGGCAAACGCCTTCCCTGACTGTGCAGGCCCGGCGCACAGGTGTGGGTCCAGCCGGCAGGTGTGGGTCCGTCCGGATCCCCGGGCGCAGAGTGTGTTCCTCCGCACGGCACGTACTCGCGCTCTGCCCGGGTAATTGATAATCTTAGAAGTTTATACTCACTGGGAATTGTAACTGGTGTCAAAGTTTTAGTTAATTACACTAGATGATTTTTTTGAGATTAATAATTAACATCTCTCTTTATAACTAAATATCCATAATTAATCAGCAAATCATAACGTGAAGACTAATTAACTTCAAACTCCAATCTTAACAGAAAATCCATATTACTCTCCAACATCATTAATTACCAGAGTAATCAAAGTTATCCCTCGTGGGATAAAACATAAAGCTTTGTGGGTTTATCAGCTAAACTGTTAGCATAGAGGAATTTCCAGACTAACTTCAAATGGCATTGCCGGCTACACAGTGGCTCGGTTATTCCAGCACACTTGTACTGTCTACACGTTCCATCATCAAGAGGCCCCCTGGCCTCTGGCTGAGGAACCAGCAGGGGGAAAGTCTTCACAGAGCTTCTGGGTTGTTGTTTTTTTTTTTTACACCACAGGTTAATTCAGCGATTTCTGGGAACCAGGTAATTTGGTTCACTGTCTTCAAAACTGCATTGTGCCTCTTGATTTCTTTTCCTCTGCCTCACAGAACTGCTAGTTAGCTGGTTTAAAATTATTAGTAACAAGCCAAAGTGTACATCCAACATCATTCACAAATGGGGAATTTTTTTTTTCAGTAATAAAAAAATGGAAACGTTATCTCTCACTTGTGTTAAAGAGAACTCAAGAATTAAAGGGATATTGGGTGAAAGGAAAAAAGTACTGTGCAAGACAAAAAAATAAAAAATTAACATGGACATCACAAGAAATGAAATGGGGCCATGACAGTTTCTAAGAAACAGATGGGCACAGCTGTTTAAAAACTGAGAAGTGTCTTTTCAGGTTTTCACTTAGGTACTTAGGAGTTAAAAGTGTATTTAAAATCCATTTTTCAGTTAGTGTATCACCTCATCCTCCAAGTGCACACATCGAATACTGTTCTTTTGTGTGGCAGCTGTAAAAATCCTCAGCAATTTTTACTGTCAAGAAAATTCTGAATAAATAGAGGCTGTTAACTTAGGCAGATATCTCAGGTTATTTGGTGGCAATCAAGAACGCAAAGCACTTCAACTAATGGGTTATGATCAGAAACTGTTCCTAATAGCCAGCTAGAGGGATCTGAATATGAAGATTTCTATAATTTTGTTGTCAGCTTGTGATGTACTCTAGTGCTAATTATTTGGAACAATTATGTTTTCCTAATAACAAAAGAAGAAGCAGTGAATTAAGCAGGCTTACCTTCAGATCGTTAGATAACAGTTTAAATGCACTTGCCATTAAGAAATAACATTTCTTTTTGCCTTACGGAGCCCTAATTATTGAAGATGCTTGTCTTTTAAAATCCACTTCTTTTAAACCTGTTCAATGTGTCAGTTTACACTGATGATCCAGTAACTAGTATTTTCTCAGTCTTAGTTTTATGCCTGTACCTCCCATAGGCTGCTTACTTCAGTTAGTTATTCAGAAACCATAATTAGTGCAGTAATTAACATGTGGATCCTTCAAAGGAAGACTGCTGGAATCACGAGATGCCTCTCATCATTCTTACTGATGTGCGGATGATAAAGAACTTAGGGTGATGTGACAACAGGATTTGTATTACTGCACATTAACTGTGCTGCAGGGAAATTCAGACAGGACCTTGGTCCACAGAGCCCTAACATTTGAAAAAAGTAATTATCCACACTGTTTCTATAATTCAGCTAGGTGTTATCCTGCATTTGCAGCTGTCAAATCATTTGTTTTAAATGTTTTTTTTTTTTTAATCTTATGAATACTTGAAAGTTTTGAGTTTTGCACATTATCTCTTAACCATTTTCCAAACAGAGGTGCCACGGGTTCACCCTTTTTCCTTTCTTTTTTTAAATCCATTATGGAAAGAGTCTTTCTTGACAATTGATTTCAGGCAGTTGATGATAATTTGACTTGATGCAGGCTACAGTTTCAAAATCATAGTCATAAAGAAAAGGCTCCATTTCCTACATTTCCCCAGGGAAATTTTTTGGGTTAAATCTCCATTTTCTCATAAACCAAATCTGTTGTTTCAAGCCATGGTGAATGCATTGTGTACAGTTCAGTTTGCTTCTGGGTGTTCACAGCCACCCGTTTGGCCTCCTCTCTGTGGGTGTTTCAGTGGGCAGGTTTGGCCTTTAACTTCCTGTAAGCCGTGGCCCCCTTTCCACACTTGTCATTCAATGAACTTTGCTCCCCAAATTCCATACTGCATCAGCCCTCAGGTAGCTCACATGAACCGGGGTGAAGTAGCTGTCGTCCTTGAGGACAGAGGGTACCCTTACCAACCAGAGGAGGCCTGGACACTGTACCGTGTGTTACCTTCCTCAGAGTCTGAAGTCCAGGCTGGAGCGGGAGTGGGTGCTGGATCCTAGATGTTGGCTATCAGTTGGTGGAGAATAGTCATATTTTTTAAAAAAATCTTACTTAAATGCTTATGAATTGATTCCACATGTTTAGTACATTAAACAAAAAAGATTATGAGTGCTGATCTTTACAAAATCAGGTGAAAGCCTCCCCTCCTTTAAATCTCATCCATTGGGTTTATATCTTCATGTGTCTTTTTTCCTAATGTTGGCCCACCTTGCCAGCTGTTTGAGTGAACAGGACATCTTCACACATTCTCTTAGTTTTGGGGGTCGAGAGTTGCCTGTACTTGGTCTCAACCACAACATAAACCATCCAGTATCATAAACTCATTAGTAACTGGTGACTGTGCTCAGTCACTCTGTCATGTCCAACTCTGTGACCCCATGGACTGTAGTGCGCCAGGCTCCCCATCCATGGAATTTTCCAGGCAAGAATACTAGAGTGGATGGCCATTGCCTTCTCCAAACTTGTGGCTGAGTACGTGCATTTAATACTCTGCAAATAGACCCTCTATGCCAATCAGAACACAAAATTCTGCTGCATAAGTTCTCTTCTCCCAAAACATACATGCCCTAAAACTACCTATATTGCTGCTCCTGCAGGTAACTGTAAGTTCAGTACATCTTTGTACACTCTGCCTAATGCACAGCCTTCTACTCACCCTTCTGACTTGGGGAAAGCAGGTTTGAAAGCTGCCACTGCAGAGCGCCTGGGTGCAGCGCGGCTCCATGTGGGTGCTGCCCAGCACTGTTGTGAACATTGGGTCAGACCCATGGTGTGGAAGGATTTTCAGAGGTAATAATAACTTCCCAAGCCAGCGGTCCTGGAGGGACTCCAGAGCAAGGGTGTCTGCCATGTATGAAGCGCTGCAGGCCAAGCACGTACTACCTGGTGCTTTGCACACTTAAAATACACTCCTGTTGCCCCATTGTAAAGACAGAAACAGAAGCTTAGAAAGGTTGAATGAGCTCTCTCAGCACACACAGCTAGTTAGAACCAAGCTTCGATTTTACTCTGGAGCTCCCTCAGTCTTCAGGTATGCCTGAAGTCACATTATTAAGGAGAAGACAGCATTTTTGACAAGTAAAAGCCTCATTGTGTTTTTAAGTGGCCATCAGCATTACAGTTATAAAAGAACAGACCCCAAAGACCAATGGAACAACTCTGGGATTCCCCCCACTTTCTTTAGCAGCTGCGGAGCGCACATGCTCGCTCTGATGCTTTCTCCGCCCACGAGTTCATCTGAACTGGCAGTGACCTGACATTCCCCTCACGCTGGCACTGGGGCCCTGAGATCACTCGGGGCTGGTGACGGAGCACCGTGGGTCTCTCACAGAGGGCGTCCATCAGAGCACACCACAGACAGACAGACAGACAAAGCAACAACAACAACACAAAGCAGAAAGCCAGAACTCAGCACCCGTGTAACTAAAGGATAAACAGGAAATAAAAAGCAGTGTTAATTGACCACAATTACAGGCATCTGGTAGAGAGTCACATCCCCATTTTTATATACAGCCACATTCAGTGAAGATATAGCCTTCCCTTAATTGAGTGGAGTGTAGCATTCATTCACACGTGTCAATACAAATAGCAGGGAAGACTTCCTGGGGTCTCCATAGACAGAACCCAAGCCTGCCTGATACAAGTCCATCTCTAGCGTTAGGTAATCTGTATCTCCTCATTTTAGGTATCTAATCTATACCTATTTGGCATCTGTGAATATTCACTGCCCTTTGAATTAGCCTTGCCCATGTCTGTATCAGCAATGAGATAAAACATAAAAGTGAGTGATCGTTCAGCCTAACGAGTTTTGTAATTGTTAGACTTTCAAAGATCATGTGGGCCACAGGGTTTGCATTGTCTCTAGAAAATAAATATGACACGGGACAGAGCCGATTTCTTTTCAGGTGCTAAAAATAAGTCTTTGAGTTGCTCTAATCAACTGGAGATGAGGAAAAGGAAGTCATGGTGTTGTGTGACCGTCGACTCCTAGGACCCCTTAGACGCAGGATGACCTAATTGGCCACAAAATGCAGACACGTGACCAGGAGCACCTGTGACAGGAAACCATCCAGCTGCTGCTCAAGGACCTTTCGTGACAAGGCACTGAGGTGTTTATATGTAAAGCCTCAACTTTAAAAAAGAAACAAGCTGAGGTTCAGTTTACAAGTAGATTTAATCCTTTTTAGGTTTGCAGCTGGGTGAGTTTTGACCAATGTGTGCAGTCCTGTAACCATTGCCCAGGGCAGGTTACAGATGATTTCCATCACCCATGATGTCTCCTGGGGTCCCTTCATGGTAACTGTCTTCACCGAACACACGGTTCTTGGCAGTGCCTGTAGTATTGTCTCTTCCAAGGGTCACATAAATGAGATTGTGCAGTGTGTAGCCTCTTCTCCACTTAGCATAACGCTTTTGAGATTCAGTCCCATTGTTGCACTTGGCAGCCATTTTCTTTTCTTACTGAGCGTTACTGCATCATACGGACATAGCACAGTACACTTGTCCATTCTCCCGCTATGGACATTTGGGTTGTTTCCAAACAACCCAAGTTGTGGACGATCATAAACACAGCTACTCTAAGCATTTGGGCACAGATCTTTGTGTGAACGTGTGTTTTCATTTCCTTTGGAATGGAGTCTCAAGGTCACATGGTGAGAAACTGCCGAACTGTTTCCCTTCGCGGCTGTGCCATTTTGCATTCCCACTGGCAGTGTGTGACAGTTCAGGTTGCTCCACATCCTCACCAGCACTTGGTGTTATCAGTCTTTTTAATGTCAGCCATTCTGGTGAGTGTGTCGTGGTATCTCATGTGGTTTTAATTGGCATTTTCCTAGCGATTAATTATGCTGATCATCTTTTCAAGTGTGTATCCACCTGTGAGTTTCTCTAATTTTTAGAAAATTCTCAAGATGGGTTAAAACATACTGCCAGTACACTGAAGGGCTTCCTTGGTGGTTCAGCAGTAAAGAATACAGCTGCAATGCAGGAGCCACAGGAGACCCAGGTTCGATCCCTGAGTCAGGAAGAGCCCCTGGAGGAGGAAATGGCAACCCACTCCAGTATTCTTGCCTGGAGACCCACATGGACAGAGGAGCCTGCAGGCCGCAGTCCACAGGGACATAGAGTTGTATATGACTGAGCGACATGGCACACACGTATGCACTGAAGCTACACAGGGACATGTGATTATCCCTCTTCTGCATGCGACCTGCCAGATTCTTGGAGACTGTTCTTATGTCCTTTTTTCCACCCCCCGAATCTAGGTTTGCCAGGCCAGCCTGCTCAGTCCCTCCCCACCCCCAACCATTCCTGTGCTGTGGCTTCTGGACAGAGAAGCTCTGCCTCCTACATCACTTCCGAGTAGATGAGTTCCATCTGTGGCCCTCCATTCAAACATGGTTCCTGGCACTGAGTGTAGCGCTCTCCTTTGCAAACACTGGATCTTCTTAAAGTGACCAAAGTGGGATTCCCTCTGGCAGCCATAACATCCTGTTATGATCAGATTTGATAAGCTGCCCCTGTGGCTTTACCTGAGCTGTTGGTTAAAATTATTAACTTGCCAAGGCAAATGCCCTGCATCTTGAAGTAAGTCCAACCTCTCCCTAAGTATATATACTTGACAGAGATCAGTACAGAGAAATATTTGCAGGGGAGCCAGCCGATTTAATAATAAATGACAATTTTTATAATTTGCCAAACTGCTAGGTTTATTTTGGACATTCAGTTCAGTTCAGTCATTCAGTCATGTCCGACTCTTTGCAACCCCATGGACTGCAGCATGCCAGGCCTCCCTGTCCATCACCAACTCCAGGAGTTTACTAAAGCTCATGTCCATTGAGTCGGTGATGTAACCATCTCATCCTCTGTTGTCCCTTTCTCCTCCTGCCCTCAGTCTTTCCCAGCATCCGGGTCTTTTCAAGAGAGTCAGTTCTTTGCATCAGGTGGCCAAAGTATTGGAGTTTCAGCTTCAACATCAGTCCTTCCAATGAATATTCAGGACTGATTTCCTTTAGGATGGACTGGTTGGATCTCCTTGCAGTACAAGGGACTCTCAAGAGTCTTCTCCAACACCACAGTTCAAAAGCAGCAATTCTTCGGCACTCAGCTTTCTTTATAGTCCAACTCTCAAATCCATACATGACTACTGGAAAAACCCTGGTGGCTCAGATGGTAAAGCATCTGCCTACAATGCGGGAGGACCCAGGTTTGATCCCTGAGTCGGGAAGATCCTCTGGAGAAGGAAACAGCAACCCACTCCAGGACTCTTGCCTGGAGAATTCCATGGACAGAGGAGCGTGGTAGGCTACAGTCCATGGGGTCTCAAAGAGTCGGAAACGACTGAGCGGCTTCACTCACTCACTCACTGGAAAAACCATAGCTTTGACCAGACTGACCTTTGTTGGTAAAGCAATGTCTCTGCTTTTTAATATGCTGTCTAGGTTGGTCATAACTTTCCTTCCAAGGAGTAAGTGTCTTTTAATTTCATGGCTGCAATCACCATCTGCAGTGATTTTGGAGCCCCAAAAAATAAAGTCAGCCCCTGTTTTCCACCGTTTCCCTGTCTATTTGCCATGAAGTGATGGGACCAGATGCCATGATCTTAGTTTTCTGAATGTTGAGCTTTAAGCCAACTTTTTCACTCTCCTCTTTCACTTTCAGCAAGAGGCTCTTTAGTTCTTCATTTTCTGCCATAAGGGTGGTGTCATCTGCATATCTGAGGTTATTGATATTTCTCCCAGCAATCTTGATTCCAGCATGTGCTTCATCCAGCCCAGCGTTTCTCATGATGTACTCTGCATATAAATTAAATAAGCAGAGTGACAATATACAGCCTTGATATACTCCTTTTCCTAAATGGGGAATACACTTCTGTAAAAAGCTACTGTTCAGTTCAATTCAGTTCAGTCGCTCAGTCGTGTCCGACTGAGAAATATGCAAATATAGATGGTCAGCATAAGATTTTGATCCCTGTGGCCAAAATACAAAATACTATTGAAAACGTCCTAGCTGATGAGAGCAGTTAGCCTTTCCTAACATCCCTAGAGCCTTTGTTTTCATAATTATGGAACTGGTATGAGATCCATTTTTAGGAAGGTATAGTGGCATCTTGGGGAAAATTATGTCTTGCCATTTGAACAAGTACACAAAATTAACTTGTTTACATACAGCTTCATGGAAGGGTGTTTTGTTCTGCTCTGTTTTGTTTTGTCTTGTTTTATTAATATAAGGGGACAAGACCTCCAGAACTAGATTCCTTGATAGTTCTGGCCTTGACTTCAGGAAGCCACTGGAAGATGCCGTATTGCTCACATGTCCTATTACTTTGGGCTTTGTTCAGACTGGTTTGGTTTGCTTGGCTTGGTGTTTGCTGGTGTTATGTCTCCTTTTGTCTTCTTCCACTGTTAGGAACAGCCCTCAGGAATCTTGATGAGGAAGTGGATCTGAATTTAAAATAGCCTTGTTCCTATCTCATACACATGGCGCTTTTCTAAAATTTGACAATTGATAGTGACAATGAGATTTTCATTGGTAAGTTTAAGATAGGTGATGTGAAATAAATATATTGGTTGTATATTAATTTTATTGTGAGTAAATTATATAAATATGCCAGATGTGACTAAAACCATATGATATTTGACTATTTTGGGGGGGAACTATGATTTTTTGTTACATGTGGTGTTTAAAATTTCTTACTTTCTTCTGAAGATCACCACGTATTTAATGTTTTGGGCCAAGACTAAAGATTGTATTTGTGTATCAGAGTCTTCTAGGTTCTTACCCTAGTTACTGCTACACTCAACACTCAGGCCGAACATACTGGTGTAAATCCCATTAGAGCAAAGACTTTCTTCTAGGATATTATTTTAGAGTAAAAGAATATAGTATCAGCAATGTGTGTATGAACGAGGGGTGACAGTTTTTTTCAGCTAGACTAGGAAAATAGTCTGTGTACATGTAGAATGCATAGCTATGATCATCTCAGCAGAAAGTTTTATATTAGTACTTCATGTCTAACTGGGAATTAAACGTGACTCATTTTAATTAAAATTCATGTTAGTAACTGAATCATTGAGTTTACCTTGTTGTATAGGATTATTAACACTCAACCTAGCTGAGCATTTAAATTCCTTTTTCTGGCTTAAGTTGGGGCATTAAGCAGAATCATTGGCAGGCCATTGGCCTCCTACACAGAGACCCTTTGCCTCCAAACAGTGGATATGTTGCCCTGGAAATGTGGCTGAAGTTTCATGAAAATGAAACACGAAACCTGCCAGGCCCATCTGTGCCAGCCTTATGAAACAAGAGCACCAATTTTATCATCATCGTCTTTTGTTCTCCGTGGTGCTGTTCATGTGGCTGTTTTATGAGCGCCAGAGTCAGGGGCATTCATTGATCCGCTGCTTTTTTTGCTGCACACTGTTTGTTCTCAGCTATAATATTTGTCACCCCATACTCTCTTCTTTTTAAAAAATGGAAACTTGAATGTTAAAAATCTTGAGCCATTTTATAAGGTTTTGTGCTGACAGACCACAGGGCTTTGTTGCTGGATTGCAGGTCAAATATGAATTGGGGTGGGGTTGGATGAACATTTCTTCCTTTTAAGAAGAAGGAAGAAACCCACTGCTTTGTAAGTCTCAGAATCCATCAATGTGTTATTTTATTACATTGATGTCCATTTTTCATTATCTTCCTGAATGGGTGTTTCCCATCTTAATGCACAGTATTTGCATGTGATAAACCAGCCAGTTTTAACATGGCTTCTTTTTAATATTTCTGAATTTTCATTCAAACAATCAGAATTCTGATTTGAAATCACACTGGGCCAAATATGATAACTGTAAATCCATCTGAGCTGTAATGCTACCATCAGCCCATTAATTTCCAAATCTAAATAACTCAATCAACTACTGTATTGTGGAGGTGGAGGTGCGTCAGATATTTAAGAGAATGTTTATGATTCATATCTTAACAGGAAAGGACTGACTGTACTACATCATTTTTTTTTTAAGACAGCAATAGAAGACCAATGATTTGATGCATTTTCTGTAGACTGGACAGTGGTGGAGGTCAGATTACTCAGATGGCCCCAAGAGTACCAGCTTATCCTGGAATCACAGGGTTCTCCGGCAAGGAGAAGCTGAGAGCGTCTGATTCTGGGTTTTGAACCAGGTACCGAGAGCCCTGGGCCTTCCCAGAAAGGCGTATGGAAGCTGAGCCGCTGCAGAGCTCTCTGCCCACTCAGCTCGCACTGCCTCACTCCCCTCTGCCTCATATCTGGGTGTTCCCAGGGAGCATTTCATCCTTCTGACACATCTGTTGCATCCACTTGTCATCCAGTGGTTAGAAAGCCAAGCCAGTCCACAGCACCCCGATGTCAGCACAGCAGATCCCCGCCCCCCCACCCCCACCCACCAGGACTCAAGATCTGCCCTGTCCCAAGCCCTGGGCAGCCCTGCAGAGAACCCGGGCACTGTTGGCCTCTCTTCCTTTGTATTTTCATGGTGTTGAAGTTAAACCTAATTAGACAGTTTCTCTCTCTTTAGGTCCACATGTTCTGTGAAGGTTTAAGCCAAAAAATCTCTTATCAGGGTTTACTGTTTTTCCTCCCAAATGCCCCTTGCCCTCTTGACCTTCAGTATGTCCAAGCTAAGTTTGGGCCAGAGAAGTTCTGTTCATGACTGTGTCTTTGTAGATTGAAAAGGAGTGAACCCTTCTTTACTAATAAGGCTATATCCAAAATTCAAGCAAATTTTGAACATATCAGAATATTTAGGATTCTGATTCTTCATGTGTGAAAGTGAAAGTCGCTCAGTCGTGCCTGACTCTTTGCAACCCCACGGACTATACAGTCCATGGAATTGTCCAGGCCAGAACACTGGAGTGGGTAGCTGTTCCCTTCTCCAGGGGATCTTCCCAACCCAGGGGTTGAACCCAGGTCTCCCGCATTGCAGTTGGATTCTTTACCAGTTGAGCCACAAGGGAAGCCCAAGAATACTGGAGTGGGTAGCCTATCCCTTCTCCAGCAGATCTTCCCAACCCAGGAATTTAACCAGGGTCTCCTGCATTGCAGGTGGATTCTTTACCAACTGAGCTATCAGGGAAGCCCCTTTTTATCATCCCACGTTTTGAATTTATTTATTTATCTACATGTATAAATAAATTCAAAAGACGGGACAATAAAACCAAGAATTGAATGATGAAAATGTGTTTCTAAGAAAGAACCTAAGCTCAGTGAGGTGAGCTGGCTAATTTATAATTTGAGGGATTGCTTGTATGCTGTGTAGGGAAAGCTGGTGTACATGGTTGATGCATGGTCATTGATTCACTAGCAGGACAGGGTCAGATATAAGAGCAGAGGAAGCCAACAGTGTTTGTTCCAGACAATGGGAGTCAACTAGTAAGAGGGAGGCCCAGACGACAGAAGTTACTCAAAGCACCTGGAAGAAAAGAAAGTGCGGCTGGATTGTCCACCACTGGGCACCAGCGCAGGGGGTTGAAGGGCGGCTCCTCAGGGGGACCCTGGACCCTGGGCTGGCACCAGTTAGCACAGCTTCCTAAGGTGCCTTTAATGGAAGCTTTCCTCGGAGGTGTTTTTTTCCTTCATTTTATGTCTGTGATTTATCCACCTGACTTCCTGGAATTTCTGTTAAGAATTCCAGATATTCAGTAATACTTTTCAAAGCTTACTGCCTACTAACGGGTGCCTTGGCGCTCTGTAGATAGAGAAAGACAGCAGCTGCTAGGCCAGTAGGGTAACACAGAGCGCAGTAATCAAATGGACGTACACAAATGCCGAGACGCCTGGTGTCACTCTCCCGGTTCTGCCCTTTGGCAATTCAGCTCCGAGTTTCTTTCAGCCAGCAAATGAGGAATTAATTCAGTACTGTCATTCTGATTGTCTTGTGACTCTGAGAAAGAGTGGGACATTTCTGTTCAGGAAAATACTTGACGGCATTTAGTAATAAATAGGGGTGAAGGAAAACATATGAATTTCCATATTCCTGTGAACGTTATTCCAAATTTTGAATACCTCCCTTTTCTCCTTTCTATTCGTGAAGCCACTAATGGTGTCGTGTTCCAATTAATGCCACATGTGAGGATTCATAACTCAGTGCTCGTGTGCTCCAAGGAAGATCCCCAGGGTCGTGTCCTCATGTTAGTCGTGGAGCTAGAGCGACACGTGTCCAGGTTTATCTGCAGCGGAGTGAGGTCTGCGCCCCTGTCCTGGGCTCAGTCCAGTTACCACCCCTGTGACTCTCAGTTTGGGGGGTAAGTTTCATGGTGTTCCTGGTGATACATTACCTACTGGAGAGCTGCTTCTAATCTCAATGGTGTTTCTGACATTTCACATGGTTGATCACCTTCTTCTTACTTGCTGTCTGAGACCCACAGTCTTGACCACCTAGTCATCTGCTCTGACTCTGACTTTCCTGCGCTTATCAGGGTCCCCTTGGTCTCTCTCCGTAACTGTGATCTCCTTTCAGCCTAACGCACACTGCCTGGGGGAGGTCACCCCTTGTTATCATGGACCCCACCTCCATGCTGGTAGCAGCCAAGCATGCAGTTTCCAACCAAGCCCAGCCCTTCTGTTGGCCCAAAGCACAACGCCGGAAAGAATCGACTAGCTACTTCCTGGTTCTCCCACGGGAATCCAGTTCTCAGCTTGACTTCTAACTTGAGAGCTGCACTCATGAGCTGATGTGGGAATCCTTGACATTTTCTGCTGTTAAAAAAATCAACAGGGATATTTTCATACATTTTTATAATTACGTTTAAAATGTTTGCTTTGTTTTGAAATGACAAGATGAGAGAGCCTGCTATTTGCAAGCACTTATTTGCAAATAACATATTTTGCTCGTGCACAGTCATTATATTGAAGAATTAAATTGATATGTTTTCTTTCCCTTCAAGATATGATATTGCATGTATATGGGTGTAATAGTTCCCCTTTTTAATTGGCTTGTAAAGTACTAGAGATATTTTTATGTGCTATATAAGAATCTGGATCCAGATTCCAGATGATTCTGAGGTCCACTTGAGGTGGATTTGCAGACTGCCCGACACAGCACTTCCTCCTTGACTTATATTTCACTGATCAAGTCTCATACGCTGCTGGCACTCAGAGCTACTGAGGTTTCAGCTGCTGATGTTTCAGTGTTGTAATCTGTAAGTTTATTTTCATTCATTCCATTCATTTAAAAGCAAGGGTTCAGGCCTCCAAGTTTGGACTTTGTTTGATACTTTCAAATGAGTTTTGGCCTTGATTATCCCAGGCATATGGATACCCTGCAATTTTAACAGAGGAGTTTAACTTGGATATTTAGGAAGATGTTCAAAATAAAGATGGTGGAAGTCACTGGTTCAGGAGAAAATACGTTGTCCTTTTCCACGTTGACCAGCAGTCTCCCCACCTCTGATCCCACCTCTGTCCTGTCCTCACTGAAGAGAAGCCCGAGTGCCAGGCCGGCCTTAGAGCAGGACAGTACCCGTCGCCCCCCGAAATCAGCCTGGTGGACCCCAAGAAGGGCAGATCTACGGCCCCTGCTCACTCATACATTCACAGCCTTGAGGCGGAGTCTGCTCTGCCTGTGCCTGAGCTGGGTGGTCAGGTCCTCACTGTGAAACGGCCCCGGTGCCGGCCGCTCACAGCCGGGCATCGTGTCCCCATGTTCTCGGTCCCCAGACTCAGGGTGTCTGCAGTCCTCAGACCCATCCTCGGGAGCAGGTGGGCTCCACCCAGTACCCCCTCAGTGGATGCTTAGGACCCTCACACACAGGAAAGGTAGCAGCCATGTACCCAGAACGGATGATTCATTGACTACGTAGAGAAGAAACTTGCATTGTTTTAAGTCTACACCAGCAGCTGCTGCCGCTCGGCTATGAGCAGATGTTGGGCCTCCAAAAGCCTACCTGATAATTAAAATACTAACAGTGAGCTTTGCCCAGCTGCACGTTCTACCTACTGTAAATTCGATTTTAATGGTGCCTCTATGCTGTGACTAAGGAGTGGTTTGCTCTTTACCTTCATACACAAGTGTCTGCAATGGAGACAGTCGTCCGCTTTCTCTCATCTCCTCAGGAAAGACAGGAAGATACTTTGAAACACGGGCAGTTGGAACATGCCTACAAAAACGAACGTGATCTTTTCTTGGGTTTGCCAGAAACACACAGGAGGCCAGTTTTATCTGCCATTGGCCTGTGAACTCAGCTGTGTTAGAGGAGGTGCACCAGTGCCATTGACTGGGCTTCTTGCGTGATTTTACCTTTTAAGTGCGTGTAACGGTTACAGCTTCTGAAAAATAGGCCTTGTCTCCTAATAGTGCATTATCTCTATGGGGAGTTTTACAAGACAGGCAGAGGACGTTCAGGAAAAGGGCATCGGACTTCCTAATTTTCTGAGGCCGTACCTCCAGAAAGAATGTCAGCGCTAGTCTGAGTTGACATCTTTAAGTCAAACGGAGATGGCCTTGCAGTAAACAGACAGGGCTGTTGTTCCTCTGGAGTCTTCGAAGGCCTTCGGAAATGCCACCAGCCTGAACTTGCCGCGCTTGTCCAAGGCCCTGAACCCCCAAGTGCAAGGGTGTGGCGTGGGGCTTGCCTTTTGTCAGCGGGCCACGGGCACACACGCGTGAGGACGGAGACTCGGGGTGGTGGGCTGGATGCCAGGGCTCCCGGGAAGCACACGCGTGTCCCAGATGGGCTCCTCTGCAGCGGCCAGGCCTGCCTCGACCCCCAGAACGTGCGTTGGATGCCAAGGGCACGACCCTGGGCAGCCCCCTCCCTCCCAGCTTGTTCAAGACGTCTGAGCGCTTTCTGTTAGGAAACCCGATGGGCGTTAGGAGTGCTCTTGGCTGGTAAAGGCTAAGATCAGAGCACTTCACCGTCTGACTAGTCCCACTTCATCCCCCTGTGAATCACGATGACATGCTTCTTCCCCATGAGCCAGATCTCCAAAGTGCTGGGGTCCCATCCTGAGGGAGGTCTGCCTGCGTGACCCCCATTAGATCTCCGTGCAGCGAGTGACCATCTGTACCTAAGGGTCTGATACAGTACAGCATCTCTGAGGGTCTGTGACTTTAAACGTAAAATATTGTCTTTTATCCTTTGTCACTCCTCAGTGCCCATGGAAATACTGAGGCCCGTGGAGACGCAAAGTTAGAAACCTGTCTGGTCCCGTATTTCCAACTGGAGATAAAATTTATTCATGGTTTACCTGAGTGTCTTAGAATTTCTTTCAGGGCTCTTATATAATTATCTTTGACCACTACTAGTCCTAAGTGTAGTACTAGTGATAACTGAGGGGAAAAGGACTAAGGCTTTTGTTTCTTAAACCCCCTGCCTTATTGTACATATTCCCTTCAGTTAAACAGGTAGCTTATAAAATTGTGTTTGAACTTAGGTCAAAGAGTCTCTCAGAAAAGATGTGGACTACAGTTAATTTTTTACGGAATAATAACTTTCCTCATCTCCTCTTGTAAAACAATGGCCTTTGTGAAATTGAGGACAGAGCAGTGACTTTTATTGTAACTCTCTGACACAGACCTTTGTGTTTATTTGTGGCATAAAGCAGGTACTTACCAAGGTGCCTCTTATTTATCAAGTTGTGGTGTGTTTAACACATCCTTAGGCCAGGGCATGCTGGTTTCTGAATGACCAGCACAAGCCTGAGCTCTGAAATACATCCCGCCGGTATGGCGGTCACACTAACAAGCATGCCAACATCCGAAGATAATTTCAATTTTGTGTCTCCAGTAACCTCAGTATTTCTAATTTGTGTGTGTATTTTATTAACGTTGACCAAAATGCATTTCTAATCCTTAAAGATAATAAGACGTAAGGTACCGACCGTCCTTTGTTCTCTCTCCAAAAGAAGAAAAGAGAAAGATGGTGAAATGGACATGTTGTCATTTTGGTACACAGCCCACTGCGATCACGGGCCACACTGTTTGTGATCGCCTGCCTGCAGGACCGGGTCGGGGCTTCCTGCAGGGGCGCGAGCCTGCAGAGCTTTCTGCGTGGACTGTGCCTCTCAGACTTCTTCAAGCCGGGCTGCAGGGGGCGCTGCTGGGGCCTTCCTGCAGGATCACGGGAATACCAGTAACTATTATTGTCCAGAGAATGAATCCGTTATAGAGCAGTTACTGATATCAATGTGATTGGCTATTGGTGACTGCCATTATACGAATAATTTATTCCTTGCTTTACAATTTCTAAAAGGTTATATTTCATTGAATTTTAATTTGTCATTTTTCCAGCTTTCACTTGAGAAACTTACAAGCTTTTGTGACATTAAAATATGGCTCTAATTCATTAGCATAATCTGTTAATATTGTTTCATTTTAATAGACATTAAGTATGATTTCTTAACATTCTTGTTAAAATCACATCTTAAAACTGAAGTTGAGGAAAACCGTACGTGACTTAAGAATCACAGTGTCATATGTGCCTCAGATTTTTATATGAAAGGCATTACTTTTTAATCACATCATATTCAAGGTGCTTTGATTGTGACAGTGAGGCAACGTAGCGTTTTCAAGCTTAGTGTCCTCCCAAAATATAAAATGGTAAAACACACACAGTGTCTGAGACATAACCTAGCGGTGTATAAACATGTAATGCTGTTGCAGGAGCAGCTTAGAAATTTAAAATAAATGCTGGCTGGTGGCGGCACAGTGGCTCACGTCGGATATTAGCACAGGCTTCCCTGACGCAGCCGACATTTCAGCCGCACAAGTCTTTTTAATGCCATCTTTATCTGCTACACGATGCATGAAATCTACTTTCGGTTTTAGAACTGCTGGTGACCTCTGACCCCTTTAGTGGAGACACAATGTGACCTTTCTATTGTCATCGGCTTTTATTCTCCTGAAAATTCCATGAATTTTTATTACAAGTTTTTTTTTAAGCCAAGCTGAGTCTTCAACAAATTACTTGACGCAGATGAGATGAAGTTGTTGGAGTGGGTGAGACAAGTTTTACAGCCCGCGCGTGAGCCGCGAGGAGCCCAGCCTCTGTCCTGCGATGTCATACGCCAGTAACTGCTGAGCCTACTATTGGATAAATACATCATTTTATGGAACATTGATTGTTCTATAAACCCAATGGAGTATTATGCTCTATGATCAAACCATTTAGATTGTGTGTAGAGCACAGAAAATGCCATATTCAGGATGGTACTAAAAGTGCCATTTGTGTATTTTATGGATGTCATTACAGGGGAAACTTCTCTCTGTAGACCCTGTTTACGGCAAAATTTTTTAGTCTGTAATGACATTTTTCATTCACAACGTATGCCTTCAAGAGAGGGGGCCTTGTTTTATTTGTTTCATTCGAGTTTACTGCACAAATTCTGTACATTTTAATTAAATGTAAGCTTAACAAAAGCATAAGGTATTTATTCTATGAGAAAAAATGATGACAGTAACGAAAGACTAACACACACACAGGAAGGAAGCAGCCAGGTTCTAAACCCTAGTCGCAGCTTCGGCCGACGGCAGAGCAGAGCCGCACGCACGGTTGCGGGGGGCAGGGGTGAGTCTCCAGCTTGCCCCCCCACCCCGCTCCAGCCTGGCAGGGCTCATGGTCTCAGCGCCAGAGACATTCCCTTCCAAGGGGACAAGGCAGGAGGCACTGCATTCCACAGTGATCTTCTGCAGAAGGGAGCTCATTAAAGAGCATTTCCCTGAAAACAAAGCCTCAGCGCCCCCCCAAAACACCCAAAAAAAACCCAAAAAACTCTTTTTATTTCAAGTGAGTTGTAAACTTTCAATGCATTTGGCTATGAGAAGGCAATAACATACCTCTGTCCTCATGAAAGTAAACAGGCAGTGAGTTGGGAATCTCATAAACAGGCCCATTTTACCTGCGTTTGCACCTTCTACACAAATCTTACTGTCCTATTGGAAACAGATCCAGAAAGGGCTGGTTTAGACCCTGTTGATTAGCTACTATCAGCATACTGAAACCGGACACTGTCTTTGATAAATGCCAAGTGAAATACAAATATTATGTGGAGTATCTGTGCTTTGTTAAAGATATGTGTGCAGTTTTGAAGCAGTAACAGTGACTAAGCAGTTGTGGATAAAATTGGCTCAAACTTGCTGTGTTCCAGATACTGTGTCCATTGGGCCATTTGCATTGCTGAGCTTTACAGTTCATATTTACTCAAAAGATCTCAAAAATTGAAGTTGATGTGCCCAGTAAATTCTTGGTCATAGCCGGGTTAGAATGTAAAGTTACAGTAGAGATTCACATTAGTTTAAATGGCACTTGAACTTCTACACAGCCCAACATTAATTCATTATGGACGAAATGGAAGAATCTTCAGTGGGTGAATCTTTTCCCATCTGATTGAGGCTGTTACATTTTATAGGTGCTATTTTTCAAAGCAGTACTGACAGCACTCGAAGTTATTAAATTGCTGAATCAAAGCTGGACCTGCGGCCGCATTTATGAACTGTGATGGAGTTGCCAGCTCTCGCGGAGCCGAGGTGAAGGTGCTGGTGTTGATGAGCTTCGTCACACCCGTGGTGACAGCAGTATTTACCCACGTAGTTTACTTTAATGGTCTGGAAGTGGCTTAACCTACCTCCAGATTCAAATAAATTCAGTAAGCAGTTCTGAGTAGCATCATTATCAGTGCTGCCCAGGATTCAGAGGGATAATTCTGTAACTTCAGTCCTGCTGCTGACTAAAGAAGGAGTTGCTTGGACTCAAGCATGTAGCCTCTCCCTCAGAGAGCATCAAGGACGGGGTGTGCATATCTTCCAGCGACAGCAGTTCCTCCTTTGTTAGTGTCAGGGCAGTTGTGTTATTTAGTCACTGAGCGGTGTCCAACTCTCTGTGGCCCCATGGACTGCAGCCTGCCAGGCTCCTCTGTCCATAGGATTTCCCAGGCAAGAATACTGGAGTGGGTTGCCATTCCCTTCTCCAGGCCATCTTCTCAACCCAGGATCGAACCCAGGTCTCCTGCACTGCAGGCAGATTCTTTACCTGAGCCACCAGGGAAGCCCCATCAGGGCAGTAGGCCCTCTTTTCAATCAGTTAGGGATGGGAGAGGGTGATTGGAAGGCTGCTTTCTTTATGTTTTGTATCCATATTTCTTTTCCCCACCCTCCAAATTATAAACAAAATGACCTTGGAATTAAAGAATGGGCAGAAGCCAACTGGATCAGGTTCCGAGTGTGATGAAGACATGTGGAAAATTCCATTTGAAGTAGAAAAGTACAGGGGAGGAGAAGGACCAAAGGGTAGCACAGGAAGAGCTTGGCAAGGACAGGAGACAAAAGATCAGGGGGTCCTCAGTTCAGTTCAGTCACTCAGTCATGTGACTGCAGCACGCCAGGCCTCCCTATCCATCACCAACTCCCAGAGTCTACCCAAACTCATGTCCATCAAGTCGGTGATGCCATCCAATGGTCTCATCCTCTGTTGCCCCCTTCTCCTTCTGCCTTCAAACTTTCCCAGCATTGGGGTCTTTTCCAATGAGTCAGTTCTTCACATCAGGTAACCAAAATATTGGAGCTTCAGCATCCATCCTTCCAATGAATAGTTAGGACTGATTTCCTTTATGATTGACTGGTTGGATCTCCTTGCAGTCCAAGGGACTCTCGAGAGTATTCTCCAACACCACAGTTCAAAAGCATCAATTCTTTGGCTTTCGGCTTTCTTTATGGTCCAACTCTCTCATCCATACATGACTACTGGAAAAATCATAGCTTTGACAAGATGGACCTTTGCCGGCAAAGTTAATGACTTTGCTTTTTAATATGCTGTCTAGGTTGGTCATAGCTTTTCTTCCAAGGAGCAAGCGTCTTTTAATTTCATGGCTGCAATCACCATCTCCAGTGATTTTGGAGCCCAAGAAAATAAAGTCTGTCACTGTTTCCATTGTTTTCCTATCTATTTGCCATGAAGTGGTGGAACTGGATGTCATGGTCTTCGTTTTTTGAATGTTGAGTTTTAAGCCAGCTTTTTCACTCTCTGTTTCACTTTCATCTAGAGGCTCTTTAGTTCCTCTTCACTTTCTGCCATAAGGGTGGTGTCATCTGCATATCTGAGGTTATTGATTTCTCCCAGCAATCTTGATTCCAGCTTGTGCTTCATCCAGCCTGGCATTTCGCATGATGTACTCTGCATATAAGTTACATAAGCAGGGGGGTGCTAGCTGGGGGAAAACTGGGCAGAGATGGTGACCCCACCTGCTGAGACTCAGGCCTGCGTGGAGGGATGGACACAGAACCTGTGGAGCTCCCCACCCATTGGGTAGGCCTCCTGCTCCTGCACTGAGCCCAGTTCTGCCCTCTTTGAGGAGTGAGTTTAGGGGGATTGACATTCAGAACATGATGAGGTTAAAGCACAGGGTACGAGAGCCCCCTCTGATCCTGACCCCGGCCTTGGGGAGGCTCCCTCTGGCTTCAGGAGTTAGGGGGATGCAGTGGCCTGACTTCCTGAAAATCCTGACCAGTGACCCTTCCCAGCAGCACACTGAATGCCAGGAGTTTGCATTTTTAAAACTTCACACGTGGTTCCCAATCTGGGACCGTGGCCTGCAGTCTGCATATGAGCCCAGGTGTCCTCGTGGTGAATATAATTAAACATGTTCTGTGGATCTGGCCTGACTTGCTGTCCCTGCTGAAAGGCAGGCCTTGCCTGGGTCTTTGCTTAAAGTGGACTCTGTATTGAAAGAAACGCTTTCTCACAGAATGGCACCAATGCGGTAAGCAAAATAGTTGTCCTATTTTTAAGGGATGTTAGCAACAATAATCAACAATTCTTAATCCTTTTTTCTCCTTTGGTAAGAATAAAATGTGCTTCTTTAAAAAAGGACCTACATTAGGGAGAGTGAAGTGAAATATTTTAAATGTGGTTGCCATTGAGATAAGGAAATACTTGAGATCGTTTAGAGCTCATTCTCTCACTTAGAGGGCTTCCCAGGAGGCGCTAGTGGTAAAGATCCCACCTGCCAGTTCAGGAGATGTGAGAGTCTTGGGTTCGATCCCTGGGTCGAGAAGATCCCCTGGAGGAGGAAATGGCAACCCACTCCGGTATGCTTGCCTGGAGAATCCCATGGACAGAGGAGCCTGGGGGGCTATGGAGTCACAAAGACTGAAGCAACTTAGCAGACACTCACTTAGGAGGTGAGGTGAGGTGAAGTCGCTCAGTCGTGTTCGACTCTTTGCGACCCCATGGACTGTAGCCTACTAGGCTCCTCCGTCCATGGGATTTTCCAGGCAAGAGTACTGGAGTGGGTTGCCATTTCCTTCTCCAGAGAATCTTCCCAACCCAAGAATCGAACCCAGGTCTCCCGCATTGTAGGCAGACACTTTACCGTCTGAGCCACCAGGGAAGTCCCCACTTAGAAGGGAAGGAGGCGATAATAAGAAACTAATAGAGAATTAGGAACTTAAAGGAGAAAATAGGAGCTCTGTTTAAATAGTCTCTTTTTTATGAAAATGACTATAGGTTTCACCCAGCTTTCCCTCTCCAGTTATTAAACAAGCCTTGCCTGTGTCACAAGTGGCCTGGGGGGACCGGTGTCCATGCGCCTGTCGACATCCTCCACCTCGCTTCTGCAGCCAGAGCCCCCTTTCTGTAACGGGAGGGAGGGCCGCAGCCCGGGGTCTGAAAGGTGGGCTTGACGCTGTCAGCCCAGCAGCAGCTCAGGGCTACCCTGCCTTCCCTGGACGGGCAGCGGGTGTCCACACTGCAGGGGCAGGCGCCGTGCACGGGGATGGCCAGGTGGGCCAAGGCCTGCCACCCGCAGACACCCTTTCCCTGGCCCTGCCCACCCTGCTCTGTCCAGACCCCTGCATCTGACACACACCCTCGTCCCTCGGGCTGATCGCCTCATGAAACAATCACAGGGAGTTCACCACAGGGAACGCAGGGCCAGTATTTACAGTAATAAATGCTGGGCGCCCATCATGGTTCTCAAACAGATGCACTCACTTAACTTTGCTGTTTAAAAATGCTCAACAGGTGTCTTCTCTGTACAAACTGTGGCCCACATGCCTTAGCGCCTCCTGTAGAGGGGACCCTGACAGCCTGCTCCCGGCCTAGCCTGTGATCCCCAAGAGCTGGCCCGGCCACCCCCCAACCCCACCTCTGCTGGCCCCGGGTGCTCTGTCCCCAGGCTCTTCCCGCTCAGACCTGGGGCAGAGCTTGGGTGTTCCTATGTGTGCGGCTGTCTCTCTGCTCCTCTTGCTGAGTGTCCTTCCCCAGAGCCTGAGCATGGTGGTCCTCTCCACGATTTGAAGGGCGGCTGCGTGCCAGGCACTTGGCCAGACATCACAGTGACACGGTGGGACCAGCCCAGACCGGACGTGCTGGGTGCCCGGCCGCCATGGACCCGCTCCCGGCAGGCCGGCCACCCTGCTCCCAAGCTGAGCACCTGACAGGCGGCTCAGGGCGTTACACTCTCACAGCTGGTGTTTATCGAGGGCAAGTTTATACATTCAGTATGCAAAGCCTTCATTCTTCTTGTTGAATAAACAGATACACTGTAAGCTAATGTTGGGACATGGAAAAAAGATTTTCCTTTGAGTTAAAAGGAAAATGCTCTTAACACCAGCTACTGGGCATCTTGTTAGAAATGACCATGACTGAGGAGATTCCTCGTATTCTTTTTGCAGGAACTGGAAAGGGACCATGGCTATTGAGATTGTATCTGGACAGTCAGCCAGGGGTACGGGCATCTCCTCCTCACAGAACAGCCCTGCTCTGTGTTGCTGGGAGCACCCATGGAGGCCCTGAGCCCCCCCAGCCCCCCCCCCAATGCAGGCAGCCAGGGGATCTGAGTCATGGGTCATGGGGATGCTTCTGTTGAGGTTTTCAAGCTTCTTTGGAAGAACTGTCTTACTTCTTATCCTAAAAGTCACTTCTCTAGGCTCTAACTGTTCCTTGTCTCCCCTAGGCATCGTGTCCAAGTCCTATGAATGCCGCCTGAAGGGCCAGGGAGCCACCTTCGTGGAGACAGACAGCCCGTTCATGGCAGCTGCGCTGGCGGAGGAGTCTCCGGTCAAGGACAGGCCGCTGCGGAGCAGCAGGAGGCCGGCGGTGCCGCCGGAGCCGGTCCAGCAGGTCATCATCATCCAGGGCTATGAGGGAGAGTTCACCCTGGACGCCTCCGTGGAGGAGACGGCTGCGGCCACGCTGCAGACGCTGGCCCTAGCTGGCCAGGTGGCCCGCGTGGTGCACATCACAGAGGACGGCCAGGTCATCGCCTCGGGGCAGAGTGGGGCGCACGGGGGCAGCGGGGCTCCCGACCCAGGCCTTCCGGAGCCGCTGGCCGACGGAGCCACGCAGGTGGTGGTCGTGGGCAGCTCAATGGAAGGCCCCGGCGTGGACGAGCCCCTCAGTCCCGACGGGGCCGTCATTCAGCAGGTGACCAAGCAGGAGATTCTAGACCTGGCCGAGGCCGGGGTCCCCCCGCCCGACGCGGCCTCAGCCTTGGACGCGGCCTCAGCCTTGGACGCCCTGCTGTGCGCAGTCACCGAGCTGGGAGGGGCAGAGGGCCCGGCGGCAGCCGAGGAAAAGGGCAGGGCTGGGCCCAGAGACATGCTGGTGCAGCTGCCGGGGCAGGAGGCAGCCACGCCCACGGCCCCAGAGATCCACGTGTTCCATGATGGGCCGGAGGGCGCAGCCGCCGCAGAGCCGGTGGAGGTGCTGACCCAACTGGTGCGGCCAGCCTCCGTGATCGCGTCGCAGGAGCGCGCGCAGGTGGCCTTCAAGAAGGTGGTGCAGGGCATGCTGCAGTTCGCTGTGTGCGACTCGACTGCGGCCAGCCAGCTGATGAAGGACGGCGTCACGCAGGTCATCGTCAACGAAGAGGGCACGGTGCACATGCTGGCCCGCGAGGGCTCCCAGATCATCATGCAGGAGGCTGAGGCGCGCGGGCCGCACGCGGACCTGGCCGAGGCGGACGGCGAGATCTCACAGATCATAGTCACCGAAGAGCTGGTGCAGGCCATGGTCCAGGAGTCCGGTGGCGGCTTTCCCGAGGGGGCCACACACTACATCGTGACCGAGCTGCCTCCTGGCATGCAGGACGAGCCAGCCGTGTACTCGCACACCGTCATTGAGGCGGCCGGCTCCCAGGAGCTCCTGCAGGCCGGGGCCATGGTCCCCGGTGGAGCCGAACAGCTGACGAGCATGGTCATCTACACCCAGGAGAGCTCCCCGGCCGCCGCAGTCATCCAGAGCCAAAGAGACAGCAGCGAAATCCACGAAGCCTGAGGCCAGGGCCCAGCCGCCCGGCGCCGGGCTGAGAGACCAGCACACGAGGCCATGTGCCCTGCACCCGCCAGCAAAGAGCACGTCCGAGGGGCCGGGGATGCCTCTGTGCCGGCAGCGTGCACAGGGCACCAGGGACACGCACGCAGGAGCACAGCCTGGAGCGGGGCGGGGCCGCCCGAGGCTAGTCTGGTTAGTGTTTGGTTCTTCTGTTGATGCTCTTCCCTCTGTTCTATCCATTGTGCCGAGAAGTTAAGTTGTTTTCTGTTTTGTTCCCACAAATGTTTTCCCATTTCAGTTGTGAAAGGACTGCCCTAGCTATGGAAGAGTGGCTTCAGACATGGCTGCCCTTGCAGTCCAGCATGTCCCCATTGTAACAGTTTATTACATGTTTGGTTAAAAATTGCAGCTACCTTCATTACCACATCGAAGCAGCCTGCTACTGTTCATTTTCCTGGAAATGTTAGGATCACAGCGTCCCCAGACCAAAGGCAGCCTGTTCATTTTGGGTACCCCCTTCCTCCTCCAGACGTTGTAGGTGTGGTCGTTGCCCGGGTTGCTTCAGCTTAAAAGATCCCTCCTTAAGCCTATGGTTAAGAAAAGCCTTGACGTTTGTTAAAATAAACCTTAGTTAAGAAAACCCAATGCTTCTAATTTTGACTTAGTTTCATACAATAAAGTCTATATTAAATGTGCATTCTGAAAAATACTGTTTGTATCAATATTTTGCTTTTATAACAAATGTTTCTTAATGTTGATATCATTTTCACAGGATTTATCAGTGATTTATGTCCATGTGAAAGAGCTGGCATCAAACATCAGTGATAGAGAGCCATGCCCTGGCCCCTGCAGGACTGTGTGTGCCTCGCTGTGGGGTCCCTTCCACTGGGGGTGTGAGTTCATAGCCAGGTGACCCGCTTCTTGATTCAATTGCTTCTCTTCCAAAATTGTAAAATCCTCCCCTTCCCCAAACACAAAGGTTGTTTTTGTTCTGTTTCTTTTTTCTTTGAAATAAATGGATGGCACTGAAAGATAAGAATGACATTTTCTCTCCAGCAGCCAGCTGACGGGCAGCCATAAAACGCGAAGAGGCCTTGCTCCTCACCGGCCAGCGTCCACGCCCTCTGCGCCCACACTGGGTGTGCTGGGCCCCGCTGGCCCGCTCTGTGCCCTGGAGCTGTGCGCTCCGTGTTTGGCCCATGGCCCAGGCAGACTCTGGTGACAGTAACATAGTCTCTCGTGGTTAGCGTCTTAAAATTGTGAAGAACAGAAGGGAAAAAAGGAAGAGAAAATGGTATTGTTGTGGTTTCAGTCACAGTCCTGTTTACACGCCCCCTGAGAGGTCAGCTTGGAAGCCAGCCTTGGCCGGGTGCCTAAACCCACTGTGTCTCCCCTGACCTCGTCCTCAGAGCCCCAGGTCCCGCCCTTCTGAAGGCACCTCCCTCCAGAAATAAAAATAAAAGATAAATCTCAGGTTTGACACTGCAATTCATAATTAGCTGGGTATGACTTGCCCCCGATTCTTAAAAATGGCAGGGCAGTTCCGCTCCTCTTCAACACTGTCTTCAGCAAACAGTGACAGCAGCAACTTCCGTGTGTTTTGTCGAGAGGAAGATGACCTTTACAAAGTGATGCCCCTCTCCAAGCTTCTCGTACATGTTGAAAAAAAAAAAAGAGGAGGTGGGGGATGATTTTCAGTGGGAAAATATCTTCTTGATCATTCCTCCCGTTAGCCGCAGCCCCGCGGCCTTCGGCTTGGATGCTAATTCCTAACCGTGCTTAGTCCTGTATGGCTAACCTTTCTGCCGCAGTCCAGAGTGTTGACACTGACATGCTGCAGTTTACCGTTTGTGATTTATTTAGGATAAATATGTCTCAGGTGGCATTTAATCCTTCATAAAACCAGTGTAGCCTGCAGTGTCAAACCAGCAATCGTGTTGTATGCACAATGAAAAGAGCAGGCCTTTGCATAAAAAAAAAAAACTGTCCAGAAGGTGTTTCCAGGCTCTGAAGGATTGCAGAGGCTTCACTAGGCTCCTGTGTCCTGTAATTACCTGTAGAGCTGGGTTAATGTGGTCTCTCTCTTCTCTCTCATTACACAACTGCTGGAATGTGAGGGTGCTGAAGAAGCACGTACCCAAGTGCGGGCCTCGGAATAATGGGGCGCGGCCGATCGCAGCGCGGGCGCGTTCCCTGAAGCATGATCCGTGAGCCACACACCGGGAGCCTGAGCCTTCCTGGAGGTTGGGCTGGAGAAGACAACAGAACTCCAAAGAAATGAAAAGCAGAGCAACAGAAATGTTTACTTGGAGGCCGTGACCCAGAAGGAGCAGCTGTTTATTAAACCCCGGCCAGGACCTTCGGTGAGGAGGCCGGGACTGCTCCACCCACGTCAGCACACAGCAATGGTGGAGGCTTTCAGCTTCCAGGGCAGAGGGTGGGCAAGGCTTTGTGTTCATGAAGGGCTCACAAGAGCTTTTCTGTACAAAGGGAGTTCTGGCCGCGTAAAGTCACTTAAATGAGGTGTGTGGCTCAGCCAGGCATCCTTTGGGGCCGCCTTGGGCCTGGAGCAGAGGGAGGGAGGGTCCTCCAAAGGGAGCCCCCCACCACACCCTGGCAGGGTGACCCGCATCTCCTGAGAGATGCAGAGAGTGTTCATTTGCTGCTTGGCTTTGAGAACCAAGTGACCGTAAGATGGTGTCAGTGGAGCACTGAAAATTCCATTCATTTATCAGCTCATCCCAGACACGTGAGCCCAGAGCCCTAGAAGACACCCCAGAGGAGCCTCAGTGAATCTTTGCTCAGCCACCTGGTCCTGAGAGGCCACTGTGCAGACCACCCGGAGGTCCAGGCCTGGCCCTGGTCACGCCCGACGACGGCTCAGCCCCAGCACTGCTCTGTGCAACAGGGCCCGGCTGCCTGGTAGCTGGACCTGTGGGATGTTCCTTGAGAGTGGGTAGCATTTGCATCTCTCGGTCACAGCACATCTTTTGTGATCCTGAACATAAAATAATGGCATCAGGAAAAAGCTGAAGAACCAGCTTCAAATCCTAACCCAGAGTAGGTTCTGGGAGGAGGATGAGGAAAGGAGAAAGGCCCTTCGTGGAGTAAACCACAGAAAGAGCGGGAGTCTTCCCTCCTCTTACCGTTGAATGTTAGCCCATCATGGAAGAGCGCGCCCATCAAGCTTCAGCAGCCTCCTCCTGCTCCATCTTGCTGAAGGATACAATCCCTTTTCTGCTCCTCTAGGGTGATATCATTTTACACGAAGGAAAAAGTTCGTTCAGATGGCAGTTATATGTTTCGGAAGCACCTTCTAATCAGGGATTGGTGATTCATTATTAGCTTCAGCGGGCGATCCATCTGACATGTAAGGGGAAAAAATTAGCAGCTGTCACTGCCTGATGAGTTAATTTCCTGATATGCCTGACACAGAAAAGCCATTTGGAGACATGGCAGCGGCTGACGGGAAACCTGGCGCCGCTTCTAACTGGAGATGAAGCAGGGCCGGGCGGGGGCGGCAGGGGCGTGCGGGCGCGGTCGGCGTGTGGGCGCGGTTGGCGTGCGGCCCGATGCAGGTGCCCCGTGTGTGTCCTGCACCCTCGTCCACTGCCCTGTGCACCCAGGAGCCCGCAGCAGGGACCCGGTCCCTGACCTCGGAGAGGCGAGAGCGTCACGTTCTCCTTCCAATGGTCCCCTTGGCCATTTCCATAATTGGAGCTCAGGCGTTCAATTGTGGGATACGGTTTGTCACTGTGAAAATCTGCCCCATGAAATAAATATTGTGGACTCAGGAGGAGGGTGTGAAGGTGAGGAGGGAGTGGGCGGCCCGGGGCTCACGGACAGAGCCAGGCCTCCTTCCAGCCCTGTCCCGGAAGGGTGTGTCCCCAGGGGCCCCACTGCCAGCCAACAGGTTGGGAGAAAGCTGAAACGTTTTCTAATACCTGATGTGTTAGTAGCTCAGTCATGTCCGACTCTCTGTGACCCCGTGGACTGTAGCCCACCAGGCTCCTCTGTCTATGGGATTCTCCAGGCAAGAGTACTGGAGTGGGTTGCCATTCCCTTCTCCAGAGGATCTTCCCAACCTAGGGATTGAACCCACTGAGGCAAAAAACAAAACCCTCTCGCTCTTAGCCAAAAGGCCAAGAAGATGGAAACTAGGACGAGAACTCAGTGTAAGACCAGCTTGTATCCCCAGGAGGGACGCACGCGGTCTGGGTGGGAGAAGGCTCTGCATGAAGATTTTGCGTGGAGGTGTCCAGAATGGAAGCCAATGCTGTCGACACCTGAGCCCCCCTGGGTGCCAACAGATGGGAGACTGCACCATGTTACAAAAATAAGAGTGAGTCGCTTATCACGGTTGCTTCCTGGATTCAGGCCTGTAAAGTCAGTGAAGCAGAGGCCCCTTGAGGAATCCTTATCTGGAGAAACAAGCATGAGAACCTCGTCACTCCAGCTCAGCCCAGGATTCCGCTCTCGTCTCTCAGTTGGGTGCAGGGCGTGTAGGACACTGTGAACCCGGCCAGGAGACGGACAGAACTGCCTGGGCCATCACACGGCCACAGAGGCCTGCTGGGAGAATGAAATAAATCCTTGATAAGTCTCTCAGTCAGAGAATCATTCACTTACTCCATGGCTCTGCATTTTCAATACCTTTTAATAAATTCTTTTAGAATGACCTAATTTCAGCGTGACTTTCAGCATCAGGAGAAGACCATTTATCAGCGGGATAAACAGGAGTGCATGGACCAGTCCACGCTGGCAGCATTTACCGTCGCTCCAGGATGGCTCGCGTTATTCCTCGAATGACTTTTTAAGAAGGAGAAAAGCAACATAGAGTAAAGGTTTGGGTTTTCATTTCCACATGGATTCGTGTGTAGAGACCTGGAACTTCATTCAGGCTTGTCTGGGACAGCTGGTGGCTCCGGCCTGGGATGCAGGCAGGGCAGGGTGGCTGGGAGCCAGGTCCCTTTAGCGGGACGGCCTTTGGGGGGCCCCGCCACCCCCCAAAGCCTCGCAGGTCCTCGGAGCCATCCTGACCCGTCTGAAACAGAGGCCAGAGCTGGAAAGGAAACGCGACCGCCGAGCTGGACCCACAGTCAGCCTCCGCCCCATGCTGGTGCACACAGGTGAGGGCGTCCAGAGGGGCTGCTTACAGAGCATGGTGTCGCAGATCATCACCTTCCTGCTCACCCGGGGGAGTCACAGCCACCCTGCAAGTCGCAGCCTTGCCGAGAGGAAGGCGCTGCGAGATGGTGCTGGGCTCTGGCCACGACACTTGTGATTTAACCGGGGCGCAGGGCACCCCCCCCCCGCCGCCAGGACTTGGTTCTGAGCATGTGGGAAGGGAGGGCCCAGTGTGAGCTGTGCAGGCCCGCTCAGAGCCAGAGCCCAGGGGCTCATCCTCCATCTCTGTTTCCCCAGCAGAGCGTCAGTTCAAGGGCAGAGAGACCTTTGCCCTCGGCAGTGAGCACAGCTCACCCTGGGCCCTCAGCTGGCCGTTGTGAGTGGGAGCGTGGGCAAAGACAGAAGTCTTCTCTTATGCATCAGTTTTCCTTGTTACTTCCATTCCTTTCCATCTTTTTAGTCATCGTTTTCTCAAATAACAAAAATCTTTGACACAAGTTGAGCAGTAGAGGCAGCTTGGACACAATTCTTACTGTGTGTCAAGTGGGTCAACACACATTTCCCATCTTATTTCCCCCTTTTGCTGGAATTTCTTGATAAGGAGGGTCCTGAGACCGAACGTCAACAAACACGGACTCGGGTTCACACGTGGCCTTGTCATACATGTCAAGGTGACTTTTCGAGCTTTTGGTCGACAGGACTCAATCAATGGCAGATTTCCTCTTCACTCGTGATTATCATAGTTTTAAGGGAAGCATAACAGTCAGTGCCTGTGGCAGCAGGCTAAATACGTTCTATTAAGATCAGAATTCTGTGCGCTCATCCCCCATTTCTCTCTCGCCCTGAGGTCCAGGGCCAGTGCTGCTTATTCCACCCATTATTCCTTCCTTGACGCGCATGAGAGGAAATCTCGGTGTCCATGGTGATCTTGAACGATCATGACTTTTCTGGAGAGAGATCTTTGACGCTATCGGGACATGAAGCAGCAGGTGTCCGGCCAGTCCAGACCACGAGCCCGCTCGTACACACAGCTGCGTCCCTGGTGCGGGCGGGGTAAAGCCGATCCATTGGAGAGCAGAGAGTCGCACCCCGAGGAGGGAAATAACAACAGGCGTAGCTGGTGGAGAAGGCACGCTTTCACACCTCTGCACCTCGGAAGTCAGGAAGCATCCGTAGTAGCTGAGATCCAGCCAACAATGTGTGCCTCGTTATGGAACAGGTCTTGGTAGAGAAAGACTTGGGGGGGCGCCTTGGAAAGAGCGGCAGGTATCCCGCCGCCCCGAGGCCGAATCTCCAGTCACTCCCACGCTCTCAGGAAGAAGGCTCGAGCTCTCCGGTGCAGATGCATCTGGGTGGGGCAGGACACAGGCGCTCTCTTGGCCGGGGACTTAGGTCTTGGGTGCGGGCCTGCATGGGGCAGCTCCAGGGAGGCTGTGGTCCCAGCCCGGAGTCCGGGATGCTCTGACATCTAGCGAGTGGAGGTGGGGACGCCGTGGAGCCCCTGCGGTACTGGGATGGGTCTCTGCTTGCTCGGTCCTCCGAGCAGACCTGCCTCCAGCCAGCAAGTCTGTGCCCAGTCCCCCCACCCTCTGGGCAAGGGCATTCCCTGAGTGGCCTGAGTCCTCCCAGGGCATAGGAGGCCGGGTTGCACTCACTGCGTCCCCTACCCCCACCCTGGCCTCTCCCTCTTCCTGCCGCTCTTTCCATTCATCTGGAATGTTCCCTGGCCTTCCCCGCCTCCTGCATCTGCACACGTCCAGGCCCCCGGCGTTGGGTCCCTCCCAGAGGGGATTCCCGCCCGCAGCCTGACAGACCGGGAGCAGACGGCAGAAGCCCGGGTTCCCGTCCTGCCATCTGAAGGCAGATGGTGACTTGTGCTTCTGCCCTGAGCCACTCCTGGGCAGCAAGTCCTCGCAGGTTCCCTGCCCTGCAGCCAGGGGCACGGCCCTGCGTCCCCGCCCCTGAGGTCAGCAGCTAGCGCCCTTCTCAGCACGCAGCAGTGGCCGGCGGCATTCGGGTGCTATGCGATCCAGACGCTGAGCCGGGCTGGTTTTCTTGGCAGGCACAGACACCTGCCGGCTCCTCTCCACTTTCTCCAGGCGCTGCTCTCCCTCACATACTCCTCCACCTGTGACACTGAGAATCTGCCCACTGGTGGCTGTTTCTGTGATGGGCGGAGCCAGGTGGGGTCAGCAGAAGGGCCCTGGGTGGGGGGAGGCTGCCCAGGCTCGGGACCGGGAGGGCAGCTGGGGGAGCGTCCCACCCCACATCTCTCCTAAAACAGCCTCCTGCCATCGTCTCTGAAGCCTCCTGCCCTGAGGACCCTGCCCAGTGCAGGACTCCTTCCTGCTTGGAGGACAAGCCCGCTATCTTACATGATCCTCAAGGCTGCATTTTGCATGAAATGGAAAATGTCCTCAATGTCTTAATGGTGGCCAGCGGCACTCAGGGGCCAGAATGGTGGCAGGCTTCTGTCTTAAGTCTTCTGAATGTTTTCTCTTCTCAAAGCATTGTTGTTGTTGCTTGTTTTGGGCAGATGAAGGTGGATGGCTCTTCCAACCCAAGGAAAGCTGGGCTGAATGTGAACTGACTCCCTGTAACACCCATCTCTCAATTGTGTACGGTAGCAGGTGACTGCCCTGTTGACCTCTGGAGGACTCCCCAGGACTCTGGTCTGGATTCTGGATTCACAGAAACATGTTCTATCAGGCATGCCATATTTTGGGTCAAGACCTACGTACTGAAAGGTTCAGAAGGAACCCTCAGCAGGGCCAGTCTCTCCTCCCATTGACTCTCAGCCCCAGTCCTTCTTGCTGTGTTCATGAGACCTTCCTAACCACAGACTAGAAAGTGGCCCCCTTGTCCCTGAGTGTCAGGAAGTAACTTGCCTCTTGTTGCTGGTCGGCTGTGTGTCCACCCGGGACTGGTCTCCTCGAGAGCAGGCCGCCCATAACCACCACCACCAGGCCGGGAGGCTGTGCGTGAGCACTGCCTTCTAAGAGTGGATTGGAGGGTCTCCAGGATTGTCACAAGTTACCATGGCAACCTGAAAATTAACATCTGGAGTCTTTGGCCAGTCTTGTTTCTCTGGAAATCTGGGGGAGATGAATGAGGAAGATGTTGTCTTTCAAACAAAGAAGCCAAGCAAGAAGCTCTCCTCTCCTCCTGGCCTCAAGTCCAACCACTCAGACACCGCATGGTTTTTACAATACATGAGTTCCCTTACACAGTTCCCACAGAACAGACCTGTGCATCTTTTCATTCCTTAATCTGAATCCGAGTCATTTTTTTAAGCTTTTCTTCAAATTTACCAAAAAAATTTTTTAGCAAATGTCTCATGCCCTTCAAAGCAAGGAATGAAACCTTGGTGAAAAGCCTAGGCTTTGCCAGAGTGACGTGAGGGGAGGAAATCACGATGGCTGTTTTTAAAACGGGCTGAGAAAAGGTGGAAACACACTCTTCTCCAGAGGAGCCACTTTGGCTGAAAAGATTGGCTTTTCCTGGAGGGTTTTATCCAGAGCAGATCAGGGCAGCCAGGCCAGAGCGACGTCTGGTCTCCAAAGGCCTGAGCATGCCTCCCAGGAGACAGAAGCACACAGTATCTGCACGTGTATGTACACGCGGGTTCATTCTGGAAGTTTCCACCAACATGCACCTAAATCACCCTATGTATTACCCTCAGGTTCAACACAGGCTCTTTCCTCTTCTGTGAGAAGTGTCTTTCATCAGCGAACCTCCCTGATGGCTTTCCTCAGCTGCTGGTCCACGTAAGCCTTTTCCCGGCTCAGCTTTCCTCTCCCATCGGGACCGCCCCACCCCGATCCCTGTCTCTCTCTCTCTCGGATTTCCCACTTTTCAAACCACAATGCAGACTCAAGTCTATTGCATTTCAGCCCCTTGACTTGCCTATTACCAATTGCAAAGGTGTTTTGAGTGTGGTTCAGTGTAAATCACTTCATCTTCTGATGGACACGGTTTTCCCTCTCTCTCCCGTTTCCAGGTCCCCCCTCCTCTGGGACCCCCACCCCCACCACCTAGACCTCTCTGCTCCGGGCCTCTCGATTCTTAACAGCTCCCTATGGGCCTGGGAGAAAGGGAGTCCTCAGACCCGCTGCTCTCAAGGATGAGATTTATATGTTCACCGCTTGGCCGGGAAGGGGGGGGGGGGAGGTGGGGGGGAGGTGCGAAGCGTATTTCTAGGTCAAACTAAAGACAACTGAGGCCAAATATAAAGCCCAGTGTCTTCTCCCGTGGAGGCAGTGACGACAGCTTTCAGAACCAAAGGGTGTGAAAGGGTGGAGGAGGCTCGTCAAGACGACCTCAACCCCACGGGGCCTCGGTGTGCGTGCCTGTGTGTGCGCGAGGGTAAGTGTGTATGCTTGAGTGTGTGCAGATGAAGGTGGATGGCTCTTCCAACCCAAGGAAAGCTGGGCTGAATGTGAACTGACTCCCTGTAACACCCATCTCTCAATTGTGTACGGTAGCAGGTGACTGCCCTGTTGACCTCTGGAGGACTCCCCAGGACTCTGGTCTGGATTCTGGATTCACAGAAACATGTTCTACTGTCAAAATATTGTTCTACTAATATTGTTCTGTCAAAACATGTTCTACTTTGGCAAAATATTTCACGAAAGAAGCGACCCATGGAATTCGTTCATAACATCTTGGGAATCTCGCCAGTGGAGCTCCATGGCTTTCTCTCCCCACTAACTTTTCAGATGTTCTGTTGAAGTACAGTTGTGCAGAGCAGAGTGTTCGCACTGCACATGGGTAGCTCTGTGCATGTCCAGAGACTCAACCCAGCTGAGTGACCCAGAAACAGGATGTGACCTCTCCTGTCCCTGTGAGTCACAGCGCGCAGAGCCTGTTCCGTGCTCAGTGCTGTGGAAGCGTGCAGGGCAAGGCTTGCATGTTACGTCTGTGAGGGCATCCACATGTTCTACTGTCGGTGCAAGTGTGCTGGGAGGAGCAGTGACCCCGTGGGCTTTGAGGATGTCTGCCTCTGAGCTCCTGAGACATCACCCATCCAACCGGCTCTTTCCAGAAGGTTCTGCCCTGCAGCAGGATGAGCGCTGTCCCAGGCCTGAGAAGCTGGGTCCTGGGTCAGCCTCCTGGGAGGGACGGTGTGTTCTGGGTCTTCTGAGCAGTAGCCATTCTTTGAGGAGGAAGCTGAGGGCCTGATCCTGTTGCCACGTTCATAGTAACCCAGCCACCAAGACCCCCACCCCCAACCCAGATAGGCAAACCTCGCGGGTCTGAGGTCAGGGCAGTCTCAGGCAGGAAGACATGGACCTCAGGGAGGGGCTCTGGCCCTGGTCTCCCGCCTGTGCACTGGCCTTTCTAGAAGGTTCTCCGCAGGGCCCTTTCTCTGCACTTCCATACCACTCCACCCCTACTTCTCCATGAACGTAATCGGGTGGTTCTGAGGACAAACAGGAGTATGCTGAGTTTCTTCGAGCGAAAATGTTCTACAAAGTCTGCAAATTATATTTTACGTCATTCCCATCACCATGGGATGCTGTTAGCAAGTTGGAGACAACAGTAATAACAACTGTGAACACGCACTGAGTCAGCAGAAACGCTCCGAGGGGCCCCGCTGGTGGAAGCGAGTGCACCTGGCCCATGGTCTCCCGGCGGGCATGGTGGAGTCAAGGGACCCCCACGTGGGGAAGGGGACTGCGGAGGCACCCAGATGGGGTCAAGCCCAGCCCGGGGCGGCTGTCAACACTGGCCCCGCAGGGCACGTGGGAGGTGCGGGGCCCAGGCTCCGTCCTCAGCCCACGTGGGAACGCCGCCGAGGTGGGGGACGCCGTGGGGAGGTACAGGGTGTCACGGCGTGGGCTGTGAGCTCAGAAACGAGGCTTCAGTGGACCCGAGGATGGTTACGGTTCCGCGGGTGGAAGAGGAGCCCGTCCAGGTGGGAAAGCTGAGGACTGGGGCCAGAGCGTGTGCAGCAGCTATTCTCCAACCCCACGCACTCGGAGGATGCAGGCTCAGAGGCCGTCTGCACCTCCGCGAGCATCCGTGGGAGGGGACCGGGGCATCTCAGGGAGAACCCTATCCGAGCGCACGGCCGTCCCGGGACGCCCACCGGGGCTCTTCTCCCTCTTCCCGGGGGGCTCCTGTCACAGCCTCTGCCACACACACACCCCCGCCCAGGCCCCCGCTCATTCTGCACGCAGGCCCTGGAATGAAAGTTCTGCCATTGCCAAAACTACTGGAGTTATAGTCACTACTCTCACTAGTTCCGAAAAATCAAGGGAAGACAACTCTCCTAGGTCAGGAGGACACTTGAAACGCCGTCCATCTTTGGCAAAATATTTCACGAAAGAAGCAACCCATGGAATTCGTTCATAACATCTTGGGAATCTCACCAGTGGAGCTCCATGGCTTTCTCTCCCCACTAACTTTTCAGATGTTCTGTTGAAGTACAGTTGTGCAGAGCAGAGTGTTCACACTGCACATGGGTAGCTCTGTGCATGTCCAGAGATTCAACCCAGCTGAGTGACCCAGAAACAGGATGTGACCTCTCCTGTCCCTGTGAGTCACAGCGTGCAGAGCCTGTTCCGTGCTCGGTGCTGTGGAAGCGTGCAGGGCAAGGCTTGCATGTTACGTCTGTGAGGGCATCCACGTCATGTGTGCGGGTGGCTCACATCGTTAGACTGGTGTGTTTGAGAGAGGGAACGTGCAGATGGACAGTGGCCAGGCCATATATAAGGTGGGGCTCCGACCCACACCTGCAGCGCCCTGCCCAGGAAGCCGGTCCCCTTGACTGAAATAAACAGCCGGATGGCTCGCACCAACAACCCCAGAAGCTACTCGGTAACTTCTGTAACAACTGCCACCAAAGGCCCAAGATTCGCTCGGTAGCTGGCAGCATCCCTAAGTCTGGTCTTCTCTTCCAACTGGAACACCCAGAGAAAGCCGGCTATGGTCCCCAGTCCATCCTTTCCTCAAGACTGCTTTTGTTCTTCTCCTCGCCTTTTGCATATATATATGAATTTTGGAATTATCTTTCTCATTTTCCACAGGGAAAGAAAAACACCTGCAAGTTTGATTGGGATTATATTTAACCTAAATGTCAATTTTAGGAAAATTCAGTTCAGTTGCACAGTCATGTCTGACTCTTTGCGACCCCATGGACTGCAGCACTCCAGGCCTCCCTGTCCGTCACCAACTCCCGGAGTTTACTCAGACTCATGACCATTGAGTCGGTGATGCCATCCAACCATCTCATCCTCTGTCGTCCCCTTCTCCTCCTGCCTTCAATCTTTCCCAGCATCAGGGTCTTTTCCAATGAGTCAGTTCTCATCAGATGGCCAGAGTATTGGAGTTTCAGCTTCAGCATCAGTCCTTCCAGTGAATATTCAGCACTGATTTCCTTTAGGATGGACTGGTTAGATCTCCTTAAAGTCCAAGTAGGAAAATTAACATCATTTAAATATTGAGTCTTCCAATCCATGAACACAATATGTCCCTGTATTTTTATCTCTCAATTTTTTTTCTCTTCAAAGTGTTTTAAACTGTTAGGCACAGAGGGCTTACATGTGTTTTATTAGATTCTTTCTTGATATTTATTGCATTCGTTTTAGATATTTATTAGATTATTTCTAGATAATCTAGTAATGGAGAAGGCAATGGCACCCCACTCCAGTACTCTTGCCTGGAAAATCCCATGGGTGGAGGAGCCTGGTAGGCTGCAGACCCATGGGGTCGCTAGGAGTTGGACACGACTGAGCGACTTCACTTTCACTTTTCCCTTTCATGCACTGGAGAAGGAAATGGCAACCCACTCCAGTGTTCTTGCCTGGAGAATCCCAGGGACGGCGGAGCCTGGTGGGCTGCCGTCTATGGGGTTGCACAGAGTCGGACACGACTGAAGTGACTTAGCAGCAGCAGCAGATAATCTAGTAAACTGATGACCTTGACAGTACTGTAAATGGTATCACCCTACAGTTCCATTTTGTGTTTGTTGCTGGTATGCAGAAATAGGATTGTGTTTGGATATTCACCTGGTAGACAAAAACCTGCCCCCCGCTTCAGTATTTTAAACTCTTGGTTTGTTTGTCTGTGCGTCACACTCTCCATGGGACTCTGCTGTCAGCAGTGGCTGCGAGGCCCCTCTCTGGTTTGGTTTTCCCGTTTATCCCTCTGACCTCGTTTCCTCCTGCTCCCTGACAAACCACCGCATTCGTGTGTCTCCTCCCCATCTCTCTGTTTGCTCTCTGCTCACCAGTGGGGCTGAGACTGTCTTCTCATCCTTTTGGGCTTCGGAGCTTCCTACTCGGCGACGTTGCTCTTCATGTTCCTTGCCCATCCGCCCGTGTTACCCTGAACCTGGTTGGTTTTTAGGATTCCTGCCTTTTTTTTCTTGCCTTTATCTGAAAACATGAGACCAGAGCTGAAAACAGGGGTCTTTCTGGCCACCACTGGCTCACGAAGACTGAGACAGTGGTACATTAGCCACCACTATATGTGAGCAAGGAAAGTCCCCAAGTTAAAGGTCATGGCCACATGGTCCTTAATGCCCGGAGTATAAGGTCACACTGCTCCTTCTCGGCTGTGGAACTGGCGTCTCACTGAGGTTGTGGGCGGGGCTTCCTAGGAATGGAACAAAAACATGGACGTAGTGGTCAGAACAGCTTGAGAGGGTCTCTGTGAGCGTCACTGTGAGTGCCTGTCACTCACGGAGCCTGCAGCTGGCCTTGTGATGCTGACAAGCCCAGTTCATAAACGGTGGTTAAGAATCTAATAATGTCTGTCACCACATTAGGCTTTCTGTCATAAAACAGCATATTCCTGATCACGGTGCTCCCGTCATGTATAAGGCCAGCACGGGCGGGGGTATGCATGTTCCGCACTTGTAAGTTGGAATAAAGGCATGAACCCAACATATGTGCATGAGAACAAGTGTAGACTGGCGGTGCGAGGGTGTCAGGGCGTCGTCTCGGGGGGCTCAGTCCTCATGTTCTCCCCGCTTCTTTGCCTTTTTATGCTGGAGTTCAGTTTCCAGTGGAGTTTAGTTTCAGCACGCTTAGTGTCTGGGCTTCCCCAACGGCTCAGCGGGGATGGCTCCTGCCAATGCAGGGGACGCAGGAGATGCACCACTGCTGGGGCAGGAAGATGCCCTGGAGGAGGAAACGGCCCCCACTCCAGTATTCTAGCCTGGAGAACCCCATGGACAGAGGAGCCTGTGCGCTACAGTCCATGGGGTTGCAAAGAATCAGACGTGACTGAGCACGCATCACTGTTTTGCATTTTAGTTTGTTCTTCCCAACTCTTGCCCCGTATCTTTGCTTCACAGACCTCTGAGTTTTCCTCTCTTGGTTAGAGGTCAAGCCTTAGGTTGCAAATATGCCCAGTTGTTGTCCCCGTAACAAACATGTGTTGCGTGAGCCCCCCTCCAGCCCGGCCCAGCCCGACAAGGCAGGATTCCCCGGGGCCGGCACACCACCTCTAAGTGATGCCGCGCCTTCTTCCCCAAGAGGCTGTGTCAGGAGCGGGGAGGAGAGAGAAGGCTGGGAGAGCAGGAGCGCCTGGGGCCTCAGAAAGTCGGGAGGACGCCTCAGAAAGTCGGCGCCCCAGAAGCCACACAATACAGAATTTCCCGTTTTCCCCTGAGCCTGGCCAAAATCTTCCCAATTCATTAAACAGCCGGTGGGGAAAATTCCAAATCAGATATCAAATCTCTGTATTACATTCCACCAAGTCACATTTATTTTTATGTCTGACGTAGCTGACATCAAATAAACAGTTTAAAAATTGGATGCATCACAACACCGTGACATGGCCAACCTTTAAGAAAAATGAATGATTTATTTAAAAGGTTGGATGTGTCATAGGAGCATCTAAATCACCAAGTGAACAACCAGACGTCCCGGCGGCCGGGGCAGCAGGGGGAGCGGACAGAGTTGGGGGCACGGAAAGGGTCCAGATTAAACACGGACGCATCTTCCTCCAGGGAATTAGAAAACAGGGTGTGAGTGTGACAGTCATGGCCGAAATGAAAATGGCCAGGGGGTACGTACTTTGTGTTACCTTCAAGAAGACCTGTTCAAACCTCGATGCAGGAACCGTTTTTGATTTGACCGTGATACGTTTTTACCGTTAGTGGGTTTTAGGATGTGCCCAGGCCTGTGTTTTACTCCCAGAAATCTTAGGGTGCTGATCACCCTACCAGCAAACATGTATATGTGTGTGTTTGTATATGTTTCTGTGTGTTTGTGTGTATTGTCTGTATTTCTGTATGTGTGTATTGTGTATGTGTGTTGTGTGTTTTTTTGTGTGTGTATTGTGTGTGTATGTGTTGTGTTTTTGTGTGTGAATGTGTTTGTGTGTATTGGGTGTTTGTGTATGTTGTGTGTGTATTGTGTGGGTGTTTCTGTGTATTGTGTGGGTGTTTCTGTGTATTTGTATTTGTGTGTATTGTGTGTGTATTTTATGTTTGTGTGTGTTGTGTATTGTGTGTTTCTGTGTATTGTGTGTGTATGTGTGTTTGTATATGTGTTTGTATTGTGTGTTTCTCTGTGTGTTGTGTATTATGTGGTTGTATGTGTGTTTTTGTGTATTTTGTGTGTTTGTATGTGTGTGTTGTGTCTTTGTGTGTGTGTTTGTGTATTTGTGTGTATTCTGTGTGTGTTGCATGTATTATGTGTTTGTGTGTTTCTGTGTATTGTGTGTGTTTGTATATGTGTGTGTTGTGTGTGTTTCTGTATGTTTGTGTGTATTGTGTATATGTGTGTTTCTGTGTATTTGTGTGTATTGTGTGTGTTGTATGTATTTTGTGTGTTTGTGTGTGTTTCTGTATGTTTGTGTGTATTGTGTATATGTGTGTTTCTGTGTATTTATGTGTATCGTGTGTGTTATATGTATTTTGTGTGTTTGTATGTGTGTGTTTCTGTGTGTGTATGTGTGTGTTTCTCTGCGTGGTGTGTGTTTCTGTGTGTTTCTTTGTGTGTGTGTGTGTTTGTATCTGTGGGTTTGTGTGTGCAGGACTTGAAGGTCACAGGACAAGCAGGTTTCTGCCTGTGTGCTAAGTCTCCTCCTCAATCTCGCGTCTTAGGAGGGAAATGCAAACCTGCAGAGGGAGCACTTGCCTGGGGGGTAAGGAGACTGGAGTCCTGTCAGCCCATCTTCAGCTGTGTGACTTTGAGCAGTGCCTTGACCCTCTCTGGGCCTTTTCTTGTTCGTGGATGAAACCAGAGGCTGGATTCCAGACACGCTGAAGGTCCCGCCTGCTTCTCACGTTCATTGCACACGTCGCTCGTGTTGCTGACTGTGCGGTCCAGCTGTCTGTTCATTCCCAGCCCGCGCAGTGTGCGGGAGCTTGGGGAGGGGCTGCTGGGGTGAGCTGAGCTGAGGGGATCGGGGATGAGCCCGGGCTTTCAGGCCAGGAGGGGTGTTGGAATCCTAAGAAGCCTGGCAGTCAGGAGGGCGCTGGCTTGCCTGGGGGGATGTGATGACTGATTTCAATTCTC
This sequence comes from Giraffa tippelskirchi, assembly GCF_054371585.1. Classification (NCBI taxonomy): domain Eukaryota; kingdom Metazoa; phylum Chordata; class Mammalia; order Artiodactyla; family Giraffidae; genus Giraffa; species Giraffa tippelskirchi. Next base: position 18,722,247 of record NC_137288.1, on the reverse strand, counting down.
TGGAGTCAGGGCTTGGAGTCCCCGGGGCAGGTGGGAGGTGGGCGGGGAGTGCGGGAGAAAGGCCCAGAGCTGGGGACCTCTCAGATAGAGGAGTCCCCTGGAGCCTTGGGGCAGAGGTCCCCTGCACTTGCGACCCCAGGGGAACCTGCCCCGAGGATGGGGTGCACAGAGAGCAGAGTGACAGGGGAGCCCCCAGAGCCAGAGGACCCCTGGGCCCCAGCCCCTGAAACCCACAGGCGCCTGGAGCACAGGCCGACGGGACCCTGACGCCCGTGGGAGCCCAGAGCACAGCCCGGGAGGTGCACAGGCTGCAGAGAAGAAGGGGGTTCTGGCCCTTCTGGGCTCACTCCTGGCTCTGGAAGTTTCTTTCGTTTGACAGAAGAGGCTCCAGCACAGGGCCTGGGAGCCAGGCCTTGGTTCCCAGAGGTTCAGGACTCTGGGCAGGTGGGGGGCCCGCAGGCAGGGACCCAAGGCTGTCCGCCCTCCGGTGGGGTCTCCAGGCCGAGGGCTCCTGCCAGCCACAGGGCCCAGAGGGGTCCGGATCCAAAGGGAGCCCATCTGGGGGCTGGGGGCCATTAAACTGCCCTGAGACCCTCACCCACCTGGGCCGCTCGTCCCCTTTTTGCCCATGGGCCCTGCCTGCGGGTGCCTGGAGCTCCGCCTTCCTAGAGAATGTTCTGAAATAAGAGAAGGCATTGGGAAGTGTTTTGAAAATAAAAACAGCATTTACATGCAGGATATTATCATATTTCTAGGCTAAGATGTCACCGCTATGAAGTACAACCCCTCAGTTATGACATAATGGGGGAATTATGAGTGTGGTTGCAGGAACATTTCTGTTGGTGGCGGGTTGTGTAAGCGAGGCGTGCATTGGGATGAGGCCGAGGAGCTCCGGGCCGCTGCAGAGCTCATGACCCGCGTCCTTCCCCCGGCCGCCTCCTTTCCAGTCCCTGTCCGGTCTGCAGACGAGTATGAGCTCAGCCCCGAGGTCACAGGAGCTGCGGGCGAGACTGGAGGGGCCTCTGAAAGAAAAGTGGGTCGGGCTCCAGGGGGCCTTGGGCGACTTCAGTCTCCGCTCCGGCCTCTCTGCTCTGGACACAAGGGCGTTCTGTGCGCCTCAGAAAGAGAAAAATGAAGTCCCGCAGAGTGGGAAATAAGCAGAAGTCCTTCCGTGTGCTCTGCCGGCAGTAGCAGAGGCTTGATTCCGCCCCGTGATGGACTCGGTGTCCTGCAAGGACGTGGGGCAGAGGAGGGGCCGGATGACCGGATGCAGCAGGATTCCCATCGGTCCCACCGCTGCCCCTGCATTCAGCCTGGGGGGGGATCCCCTGGCTCCCCCACCTGCTCGGCTGCCCTGTGACTTCCCTCGGGGGTGGGTCGGCGGGGGCACTGGCTCTCCCAGCACTGCACCCCAAGGGCCACCTCCTGCCACCAAACGAGCCTCCAGGTCCTCAGGACTTCACTCTGGGTCCCTGATCTGGCCTCAGGAGCCCCCAGCCTGGCTCACTTTGTCCCCTGAGGTTCCAGGCTGCTCTGTTACCTCCTCTGCGTCCCAGCCAGCCCCCACTGCCGCTCCAGGACCCTGGCAGTGCTGCCCAAACCCAGCCACCCATGGTGTCAGACACCCCTGGACCAACGGCACCGCCAGCTCCAGGCTGCCCGTTTCCACCAGGTGCCGGGAGCCCAGCACATTTGACTCTGCAGCCCTGAGCGGGCCCTCTCTCTCCCATCCTATTACAGGTTACACGACATGCTCTCATGGCCAACTCCACCTCTGAAGTTCCTTCTTCTGGCCGTTTCTTATCACCTCCCTCCTGGGGCTCTGCCTGGAATGGGATGAGTGGTACAGTCAGTGCCTGGTGAGAGGGATCAAGCAGTGGATTAGGCAGTTGCTGGATGGGTGCAGCTGTTAGGTTGTGCGTCTGTTGTGTGTCTGTGACATGCTCCCCACTTTATATCTTCACGATGATCATCTCAGGACCTCAAAATGGCTGCTGTGGCTCCAGACATCACAGTAACACAGTAAGACAGGCCACAGAGAAGGGGGCTGTCATTTTATCCGATAAGGAAACTTTTTCTGGAAGACATCTCTGCCTGACCAATTGGTCAAGTGCCTGCTTCTAGACCCAACACTGACAAATATATCACCCGGTTACAGATACAGATGAACTGTAATCCTCTCCTTGGGGCTGAGGGAAGGAACCACCTTCCCTGGAATCAAGAGATCTGTGCCTGATACCTGAATACAACCAGGTTCCTTAGTCAGTAGGGATGTGGTATCAGCAAGGTGCAGTGTGTACCCCACAGCGTGGAAGCAAGTGGTGGGGAGGTTCCTTGCCCTCCGCCCGCGGTGGTCCCTGCCCACAGCCGGGGGGCCTGCTTCGGAGTCATTGCTACTTGCCCACTGTTCGCTCATCCCTCAGTGGACCCTGACCCCTTCCCAGCCTGCCTCAGCCTGGGAGTTGACCACGAGCTCCCACCTCCCACAGTTCAAACATGCCACTGGGGGATTGCACATAGCACAGGGTTCCATTTGACTTGACTCCCGGGACCTCAGCTCTCAGCCCCCCACACACAAAGCCTCCTGATCCAGTGGAGATTTCTTCTCTCTCACTGTGCTCCTCCAGCGACAGGAGCCGCAGACGGCTTTGCTTGTGTGAGGCGTGTTCATTCATCTACAGCCAGAGTCAGCTCTGCAAGCATCTAGGGACTGAGGCCAGGTCCTGGACCGGCTGGTGAGGGGCCAGTGGCGTGATGAGGCTGACGGGACCTCTGTCACGTGTCCGAGACAGAGGAAGGGGAAGTTCCATTTTGAACAACCCTATCATGGTGGCAGACACCCCCAACCCAGGATCGAGGGGCCCCGAGGACCTCAGGGCCAGAACTTCAGTGTGGCTTCTGCAAAGAAAGGAGAGGGGTGAGAACAGTGGGATTCCCTTCCATTCTGATGTTATTCTTCAGGTGACGGTGGTGCTAGCACTTGGTTGGTTCTTCATAAGTGTCTGAAGCACTGGGGGCTGGGAGGGAAGTTTGTGGGGGTGTTTTCAGGAGAGGGTAGGAATTTACTGTAGCCGTATCATAAACCTGGGTTCCCTGGTTTCTCAAACAGTAAAGAATCTGCCTGCAATGCAGGAGACCCAGGTTCAATCCCTGGGTCGGGGAGATGCTCTGGAGGAGGGCATGGCTACCCACTCCAGTATTCTTGTCTAGAGAATCCCATGGACAGAGAAGCCTGGCGGGCTACAGTCCGTGGGGTCACAAAGAGTCAGACACGACTGAAGCGACTAACACTTTCACTTTCAGTAACCCAGGCCAGTAAACATGTGACTTGGAAGCCAGGCTGGTGGTTCCTGGTTCTCTCTCCCTGGAGGCTGTTTTCTGATTTCCTCACACAGGCTGTGCGTGTTTCTGTTATTATTTACAGACTCATCCCCGCTGGGCCCTCCCTGAGCTGGCTCCCGAGACTCCGCGCCTCCACCACCCCAGGCCTGGAATCTCCCGTGTTGTCTCCAACTCCCAGTTCTGCCTCCTGCCTTGGACGGGGGGAGCGTGTTCTGTGTTGGTCTCCAGCGGTGTGAAATATTTATTCTGTTTGGTTCCCTAACGATATTAAAAACACAGGATGTATTATTTATCCTCTGCCCTTGGAGACGGGCTTCGGGGCCTGAGCCGCTGGGCAGCGGTCAGCGCCGCACTTACTTTGTTGACCAGAGACTTTAGTACAGGTGGACGGACAGGGGGCCTTTCCTTCCTCCTGGGAAGGTTCTTCATCACGTTGTGAAAACATAAATTTGGGATGCAGCGGGGCCTTGAAAAGCCTGCATTGCCGCCTGCATGGGGCCGCCTCCACGCGTCTCAGGAGCCGATCGCTGGTGTCCCACTTAGGCTACACCACCGCCCCCTCCCCTCCTCTCTCCATCAGCTTCGATCCAGAGGAGACCCCCACAGGGGCAGCGCACAGGCCTCTGAAATCCTGCTGCCCGCCCCGCCGGGGGCTGACTCCTTGGGCTAACGGCATCCCTGGTTTATGTTCGGGGACGCAGAGAGGAAGTCGGGGCTGCCTCTAAATTACCTGTCGCGGACTCGGCAATGCGGCCCCACGTTGGGAACGCTCCTGGTTGATTCTCTGCGGCTGGAGGCTGACCCTTCTTCACTCCTGCTCCTCTCCCTTGGACGCTGCGAACCGCAAACATCTTTCCCTCCTGAGCCGCGTGCGGAGGCAGGCCCTGGCCCTCGGCGTTCCAGAAGCGTCGGCTTGGCTGTGATACCGGGCCGCCTGCTGTCTCTGGCTCCTGCGGCTCTGGGGTGGCTTTGTCTTCCGTGTTTCCACCTGGGGGCTGACGCAGAACAATGCGCCCGCCGAGCCAGCGTTCGGGGACTGAAACCCCAGGGGGCTCTGCACGCGCGGGCCGGGCTGTCCCTCTGGAGAGAGGCACGTGCGCGCGAGGATTTACGGCCGTCGAGCGGCCGATCAGCGTCTCCCGACCCCTCGCTTTGTGACTCTCAGCCCTGGGGTGAGCCACGTTGGGGTCTGCTAGTTCCCGATGGGGAGTCCTTCTCTCTAGACGCCCCCGTAAGTGTCTCAAAGGCCACACCGGAGCCCAGGAAACAGCGGCAGGAGGCCGGGGCTGGCAGCCATTAGGGCAGGAGAGGTGCCCGGCCAGGCCTCGGGGGCCCACCAGACGGACGGCAGACGCTGGTCGCTGGGCCCGTGCCCGGTGCAGGGTCCCAGCGCCGCCCAATGTGCAACCCCCGCCCCCCCGAGGTGAGTTCTCCTGGGGGGAACGGCCAGCCCGGCCCTGGAAGGTGACCTTGGCGGTGAGCACGCCAGTTCTCCTCCCACTGGAGCCTCTTTTCCTGGGAGAAAGCTTACTTTTCAAAGAGGAGGATGGTTTCAAGCCTTCGCTCCCTGAAAGGCTGCTGGCAGGCTGCTCCCTCCCGGCCCCCCGGGCCACCCATCTCGCGCGTCCTTGCCCAGACTTAGAGGCAAACAGATTAGGAGCAGAATCATTCTAATCGAAAGAATAAATACGTGGGGGTGAGAAATGGATTATTAATTCAAGCTGTGCCCTCCGTCCCAATAACAAATGACCCAGCATTAGGGAGAGCTGGTGGCTAAATTAGAACGAATGTGGGCCGGCGCCTCCCCCCAGCTTGGGGGGCCCCCGGGTGGCGGTCCCCTCCCTCCCCTCCAGCCCCAGCCCCACGCTCCCGTTGACAGATCAGCGAGCCCAAACTGACAGCTCCTCAAACCTGCCCAAGAAACCCAGCATTAATTAAGTCATTGCTGGACTGTAATTTCCTTGAGAAGTAAAAAATTCTCACACAAGAAAAGGTTACGGAGACCTTTTCTGTGTCAAAATTACCATGCGGCATGAATATTAATGCTCTTAATGAAGACAACCTTTTTTCATCAAGAAGGTCCTGGAGCAGGTGCCAAACCTGAAGCGTCACTCCGTGGGGCTCCACGGTCTCGGGGTGTCGGCACAGGCGGTTTTCCCATTACAGCCGACATCCCCCTGACGGCCGCACCCCCTCCCCTGCCTGTCCTGGCCCCCCTGCCCCGTGAGGCTTCTTCTCTGAGGCTTTGGGGTCGGGGACCCCGTGGGGGTCACAGGTGTCACTTGACCTCAGTTGAGGCGAGAGGAACTCGGTTCTGCACACAAGTCACGCCCGCCCTCCGGGGATCATAGACCAGGACAGCTTACCTGTCCCCAGAGCCCCCGGGACATGAAGGGGACGCTGCTGCCAAACCCAGCGTGACCCGGTGTCTCCTCCAGCCCCTCGCTTCTGCCCGCACGCCTCACTGGAGGACACCCTGGGCATCGCCCGTCCCGGGCATCTGCCCCTCCCTCGGCCTGGGAGGCTGCCTTGCGGTGCCCGAGGCAGGCCAGGCCCGTGGCGACAGCAGCTTTTCCTAAGCGTCCCGCCCGAGGGGGGCCTTGAGAAGTTTCTCCACGTCTCTGAGCTTCGCTTTTCCTCCTGGGGGCTGGGCGCCCCTCCTCCCCCGGTCCTCTCGTCTGCATCGGGACAGTGGGAAGAAGGAAGACTCAGGGCTCCTCCGTGAGCCCGTGGGCTCCTCTCATGATGGAAACTGACGTCTACACCCTCATTCGTCATCGTTCAACCAGAGGTCTGGTCCTCGGCCCACGTCTCCCTAGGCTTTGGGCCCTTGATTTTAAGAAAATGCTGGAAACAAAAACGTGGCCACCAGCCTGGGCAGAGAGACCGTCTCTGTGTTGACGGGAGGGTTGGGGCTTCCCCAAGGCTGCTGAAATCACTGCCTCCTATGAATGGAAGAGATGACTTAGAAAGGCCACTTGGGAACCAACCGATTACCTAGATGTTAATTTTGCATCGAGACTTCAGGAGCTGGTGTGCGAGCCTCCGAGTGGTACCCAGCACAGCTCTGGACTCAGCAGCCACCACCCTCAGGCCGCTCCCCGCCCCAAAGCCTCGGGACAGAAAGCCCCTGAGGCTGCGTCTCCCTTCCCTTCTTACCGGTTATTCACCTGTGACGTAATAAGGGCTGTGGCCACCCAGTCACAATAAATCTGGCCATTTCGGTTGAGCCACGTAATACCCTGTGTGTATTTAAAAGGTAAGTGTGATATACAGTTATGGGTGCTGATGTAATAGCTATGAGATTTATAATACGTCAAAGGGAGCATAATTTTATTATGAAGAGCAGTAGTTTGCAATCTTATTATTGTTTATTGCTGACGTCAGTGCAGGCCTGCAATAATATTCAGGTTCCAACTAGCAAGATGTCTATTTGTCACTGGTTTTGCCAGAACGGCGCCGCTTCTGAACCGGCGTCAGTCAGCAAGCAGCTCAGCGTGGTCCTGGTGCCGTCACCTGTCACCCGGTTGTTGGGAAGCCCAGAGCAGCTTGGACTCCTGCCTCTGCTGGAGGAGGGGCCACAGGGGCGGGGCAAGCTCAGCAGGTGGTGTGGGACGTGACAGGCTGTTTTCCTTGTTACACGGCCCTGAGGCCTGGCAGGACCATCAAAAGCGAATCGTGTCCCCCACTGGCTGCAGTAGGCTCTTCACCCCGCATCCCCAAAGATCTTCTCCACTTTCCCTGGGAAATGTGGGGCCTAGGTAGAAAAATCAAACCCTCAGATGCAGGCCTGTGGGCTCCTCCACCGGTTTGGTGGCCGAGGGGCTCTGCTGACCGATAGAATAGGCGGTGGCATTTCAGCCACGTTACATAAAGTGGGGCTCCAGCTCCCAGCTGAGTGAGGCCCCGGGGTTTGGGGAAGGAGGGGTCCCTGCATTAATGATGGACTAGCTCAGGGCAGCCCACTCTTAGAAACAATTCCTTTACTTGCAGCAAAGGAGCTCTCATATTTTTCACAGATTTCTCATGGTCCTGAAGCTTGCTTGAAAATGATTAAAAAAAAACAACAAATGATCAAACATATCATCACAACCATCAGTGAGTTCCCACATCCAAGACAGCCAAGTGCGCAGAGTCCAAGAGCCGTGCCGCTGCCCAGCCGGCCGGGATGGCTTGGGAACCTTCGCCCACGGTGAAGATGAAACGCAGAATCGTCTGCCTTCAGCCAGTCGTCCCAGCAAAGCTCCCTTCTGAGCTCCCGGGCGCTGAGCTGGGCGTCTCCTGGGGAAGAGTGGTCCCTCCTGGGGGTTCTTCCTGGACGACGGGCAGCCCAAGGTGGGGAACCTGCCCGCTGCAGTGCTCCTCTGAGGGTTTGCTGGGCACAGGGGTCGTGGGAGGGGAAGGAGTCTTGTGCAAATACTCCTTTTAGGCATTTCGCACCTGGCTGTCTGCTCTTCACCTTCTCTTGGGCAGAAGGCCTCAGCCTTGGGTACTCTGGCCTCAGTGGACGTGCACACGGACACAGTGCCAGTCCCTTCATTCGGCAGCTGCGGTCGCTGTATTCCAGTGCCCATTTATCTGCACACTCCCCGCCAAACAGGCCGATCGAACCTCACACGCAGCGCTGGGTGCTTTTGGCCACTGACACGTCCCAGCGATCGCCAGGGCCTTGATTTATACCCGTGGAAACCAGAAGCTTCCTATTGCAACCCTGCAGGCCTGGTTTCCATCCTCATTACTGACTTTCCACTGGGAAATAATTAGGTGACAATGACCAAACGCAGCCCCCAGATAGCAGGTACTCCGTAAACGCTTGTCGGATTAAAGGAAAGTGAATTAGTTCTATTTATACAAAAATAACGAACTAGGGCCTGGAGAAACAGCCAAGTGCTTGGCTTGTGGGTGGGGGGGCACCTCTGAGGGGCGGGCGTCCCACCCGTCTGGGATGGGATCCTGTTCACCAAGGCGGGAGCAGCAGGGTCCGGCTGGCCTCCCAACACCGGAGAAGGCCTGAAGGAGGGGCGTTTGCTCCCGTTGGCATCTCCCGGCCAGCGCAGGCCCTGGCCGCCGCGCCCCTGGATGGCGAGCCGGCCGGGTAACGCATGCCCGCAGCTCACTCGAGCATCCCCCGAAGTGCCGGCCTCTGCCTCCCGGGACTTAATCACGCCGAGCCCCACCCACCCGGCGCACGCCGTAACGTGGCATTTTAATATCCCGGACCTGTGACATTTACACACCACTTGAACTTTACTTCAGTGGCTTATATATTACCATCTGCGCTCCTTCAGAAGTGTGGCTGCAACGCAGTTTATTCTCCAACTTAGAGTTATTTCTGGACTTTGCTACAGTCACATTTCGCTGGCCTCCCACAGCTTTAAGTTCCACATAACAGTTACCATGGAATGTTCTATTTCAAGGTAAAGCTAAGGCATGCGGTAATTAAACATAAAATAAAACCACAAAACATTGTTTCTATACATTTATTACAGAAAAAAAAAAAAGCCCAAGTACTACTTCCTGCTTGTTGGGGTCTACAGAGTGAGACCCCCGAGGATTATTCCGACAGCGCTGGAGCAGAGGGGGCCTCCTGCCAGCTGATCCCCAGGTTCTGAGCCATGGAGGGGACGTCATCTGCAGCCTCCAAGGTGGGGGACAGAGTGACCAGCTGCTCCTAGTGGGCAGGAGGGTGAGCCCCGTATTCTATGGCCTCCCCGCCCCGTCCTTCACTGTGCAGAACAGGACAGGCTTGTGGGGCGTCATCTCGTCAGTCCTTCTGCCCCTGGGAGCCGAGTGTATTTAAAGCTGGTGGCCCCGGTGTGTCCCCACCCACACCACAATCACTGTCCATCCTGCTTCCTCAGCAGCCGGCAGGGTAAAGAAGATACACTCCTTAAAGAACAGTGGCCCACAACTCGTGGGCATGCCGTGGGCATCCTTGTCACTGGGTGAGGCGTCCATGGGGGACACATCGCTGATTTGCCCTGGGAGGTGCTGCTGGGGACCCACCAGGCCCAACAGGGCACTCAGACTGTCCAGTCGCTCCACCCCCAACTGCCCCATCAAGGGTCGCTCTTCCATACTCAGTGCTGGGAGCTGAGTCCCGGACAGTTCTAGCTAGGGCCCGGCCGTCTGCGCTCTTTGCACAGACACTGCTTCCTTCTCGGAGGCCTGTGCCTTGGGCTGGGGAGCTGGGCAGGGTGATGGCCACGGAGGTGCTTCCAGCCGCCCAGGAGGAAGCTCAATGCTGGGAAATGCGACAGAGGGGGCCATGGGGTGGCCAGGCTGGGGCTGCAGATGGAGGGGCGTCTCAGTTAAGCAGAGAGTCCACAGGGAGGGTCCCAAGGGCCGCCCACTGGTCCTCGGTCTTTCCAGACTGTCAGGTCAGCTCCCACAGGACTGGAAGTCGTCTCTGACCTGAGCCCACTCAGGGGTTCCAGTGTGACGTTGGAAAGCATCTCCCTTGGCCGGGACGGGCTCCTCCCCGTGTGCAAGGAAGGTCCTGGTGGTGGCAGTTGAGCCATGTTGCAGCAGGCAGAGTCCATCCACCCTGGGGCATGGGGTCCTCGGGGCGTCACCAGGGAGCAGTGTGGATATGGGAGGCCAGTTGCCCAGGACATCAGTCCCGCTTCCAGGCCTGGCTCAGAAATCTCCGGGGGGGAGGTGCCCAGCTCTGGTGCCCGGTGGCTGCTCCACTCAGGCCTGCCACTGCTAAGATGACTGATTGGTGTCCCCCCACGAAGCCATGAACAGGGGCCCCCAAATGAGAGAACCATCATCTGCAGGAGCTGCAACACCGTGACTGCGGAGAGACCAGCGGGGTGAGTGGAAAGAGGATGACCTCACCAGTGGGTGATCTGGGGACAGTTTTTTTCCGTTCGGAAAGCAGACAGCCCAACATCTTGATCTGCGGTGGGGGATCACATGTGGGATCCGCTTGGCCTCCAGAGGGCAGGAGGCCCAGGGCAGCCGAGCGTCGGCAGGGTCAAGCCCCGTGAAGGCCTGGCCCTGGGTCTCTGCGCGCCGGGCTGTCTGGCCGCACCCTCAGCGTGTTGTCACCGCCCCTGCCGGGAGCAGCCCTGACTCCGCCGGAAGGGCACTGCCGGAGCTCTCTCCCCAGGTCTCCACCGCACGCTGGGCGTCTCTGCCCTGGGCCGACTTTCAACCGCGTCCTCTCACTGTAACACACCGTCCCTGTGTGTACATGGGCCTCAGTAAGTCCTACAGGTCCCGCTAGCAGGCTGCCAGACCCGAGTCAGGGCCTGGAAACCCCCAAACGCAGCCGTTGGTGTCAGAGGTGAGGGTGTTCTTTTGTAGACCGCTCCTTAACTTCCAAAGACTGGATCGTCTTTTTCCTTTTCATGGAGAATTTTGAAACCCACAAGTTGACAGGACAGTGTCACGAGTCCCCCTCCCACCACCCCCCGCCCCCCGCCCAGGTACCCATCACCAAGTTCCCAGAATAGCCACGGCTCGCTGGGCTGCCTCCACTTCCAACGACTCCTCCCCTCCCCCATCCAGGTTACTTATTTTGGAGCAAACTCCACCAGTGGCTCAGTGGTAGAGAACCCGCATGCCAGTGCAGGAGACCTGGGTTCGATCCCTGGGCCGGGAAGATCCCCTGGAGAAGAGAGAGGTAACCCACTCCAGTATTCTGGCCTGGAGCATCCCATGGACGATACAGTCCATGGGGTCGCAAGGAGTCGGACATGACTGAGCACATACGCATCCGCACATCACTTTATTTCCCGATAAAGTATTTTTACATCTTCTTTGATTTCTTTTTCAATTCTGTGCCTGTGCTCTTCTTTCCTACTTTGCTCTCTGGATCTGTCTCTCTTTTTTCTCTCTCCTTTCCTCTTCCCTTCCACCTTCTTCCCTTGATGTCCCGACACATTCATAACTTTCATCCAACCTTTCTTTCTCCCCTTTCCTCTTCTCTTCTGAATTATACGTGGCCATAAAATGGAGTTAAATATAAATTTTATTTACCAAAAATTGTATCTGTACTCTGTTGTTGATTTTAAAATCAGATGAGCTTAGAAAGAGAAAAAGAAAAATTCAATTGTCTAAATTCAATTGTCTCTCAGTATTTCTGTGGTCTTTTATTCCACCTGCCTCCCCAGCTTTATTGAGGTATAATTGACAAATAGACGTGTGAGATAGTGAACGTCTACACAGGGATGCTTTGATGCGTGTGCACAGTGTGAAAGGAGTCCCCCATCAAGTTAATTCACACATCGTCACCTTCCAAGTGTGTCTTTATGTGAGATCATTTAAGTTCCACCCTCATAACTAATTTCAATTATACAACACAGTGTTATCACTCCAGTCACCATGCTGTACTTTAGACCCTCAGAACTTATTCATTTACAGCTGAAAGTCTGAACTCTTACTAGCCTCTCCCCGTCTCCCCAAATCCCCTCCCTGGCCCCTGCAACCACTTCTCAGATTTTTCTTTCTTTATCTTCCCTACCCTCCTAGGGGGCTTCCTAGGTGGCTCAGTGGGTAAAGAACCCGCCTGCAGTGCAGGAGATGCAGGTTCGATCCCTGGGTCAGGAAGGTCCCCTGGAGAAGGGAAACCCACTCCAGTATCCTTGCCTGGAGAATCCCATGGACAGAGGAGCCTGGCGGGCTACAGTCCATGGGGCCACAAAGAGTCGAGATGACTGAAGCCACTTAGCCTGCACGTACCCTCCTAGTCAGCCAGTGGCGTCCAGTCAAAGGGGAGAAGTCACCCTGCACTTGCCCTGAACCCCAGGGGGTGGAAGGTCTTACTTGAAGGAGGGACTCACCAGTGGAGACTGTATCAGAGTGAGCATGTGGCATTCAGAGGTGAGTTCAGCGCTCAGACTCTCGAAAAGGTGTTGCCAGTGGGTTTGCACTAGGTTCCCAGCTGAGTGAGGCTGGCAGGACTGCCAGCTCTTTTGAGAAATGGAACTCAATGTGAACAGTGATGAGCAGAGACGGTCCAGTGAGCAGGATCAAGTTCTACAGGGACAAGTCAAGGTCAGAGAAAAGCAAATTTGCCAATATTTGTCATGATAGGAAGACTACCATCTTTTGAATGTTAGGATTAGTGCTTAATAACCATAATCGCTTCCATCCTTCCCCACGGCCTTCTGTGGTCGGTCATCAGAAGACAGAAATAGTCCATGAGCAGGAGAGGGTCAGAGCAGAAGTCGGGGCTCAGCAGGTGACATGGACGTGGTCCACCAGACAGAAGCTGGTCCTGAAAAGCTCACCTTATTCCTCCTGGAAACAGCTGGACTGTCCACCCTTCACCCTGGGAATCAGATCTGTTCCCAGTGCGTGCGAGGCCCTGCAGCCTTCCCGCATCTCGAGGTAGAGACCTCGGTTAACCGAGAGGACCAGGGAAAAAGGGGGGTGAAGTGAGGTGTGCGCTGAGCGCCCTCAACCTGGAGAGGATGTGTGGCTGGGACCGTGTGTGAGCCAGGCGTCTCCCCAAGGGTGTGGGGGGAAGACTGGGGCGATGGTTGGCTATTGTGCAGCCTGACATTCTTTATGCAAGGACCTGCCCTGTCCGTACACCTCAGGAGGGGCCTGCCACCCCCATTTTAAGGATGCGCAGACCTGGGGCCGGGAGGGGCCTGGGTGCTCCCCGCGTGGCCCAGACGGAGGCTGACACCCGACTCAGATGGGGGGAAGGTGACTCAGCCTCCTGGGACCTGCACTGCCACCGCCTCCTGCCAGAAACACACCCTGGAGCAGCTGTGGTCAGAGGGGGGCATCTGGGACCCAGGTGGGATGGGGGGCGGTGTGAGGTGGGCCCTCGGGGGTGTCTCTCAGCAGTCCCGCCCTCGACGGCGGTTCCGGGTCCTTGTTTCTTGCCCACCATGCCTGGCTCCCACTCTCGGGTGGTTTATGTTATGTGTGGTAAAGAGATGACCGTAAAAAAGCCTGCTCTGGTTTGGTCATTTGAGCCATCCACCAGGGAGTCCCAGGCTCTGAGCCAGCACTGGGCATAAATCACTGCGCTGCTCTAGCAGGGGGACCAGGCCACCCCCCATTCCAGGCTCCACAGGCCGGCTTGCTGGACCCTCCACCCCGGACTGCCCGGGGCCCAGTGAGACTCAGCGCCCCTCCCACGCTGGGCCCTGGCCCTCATCCCCATCCCCGCTTCTCGCCTGGCATCACAGGGTTGCCAGGAGACCTCCTTGCAGGGTCTTCAGCCCACGGGGTGGCCAGCACCCCTCTCTGCAGTCTGCGGGCAAGGGTGAGCTGGAGGGTCCCAGGGCGGGGCACCAGGTTGCAGCCTCCCCCGGCCCCACCACCTGCACAGACGTCCGTGGTACCCAGAGCACAGACCCTGCACACCCAGAGGGGAGCAGAGGACACACCCGCCATCCACGCAGGAGCCAAGGGCTGGGCCAAGGGCAGAGGCTCCGCCTGGGGCCCTGAGATCGCCGCACACAGCCCCACCTCCTCCTCCGTCTGGTGGGGACACTTCCCCATTTTTCCCACTGAGATGCCCCCAAACTGAATCCCCACACCCTGTTCCCTCCCACTGCCGTGTCTTCGCAGAGAAAGGGACAGTATTTGCAAAGCAGGGGCATGGGGACAACATGTGCTGTTTTATTGTTTTTTTTAAATTTGGTATCCAAGATGTTACGTGAAGGAGGACGGATGCAATCAGGCGATGATGTATAATTAGTTCAGATTTTGCATTGAGCAGTTTGACCTCATCAGTGAGTGTACGACTAATAAACAATGCGGCTCCTCTGGGCCTGTATCAAGCAGCTGCCTTGCTGTTATTTTCCAGGTTCTTTCTAAGAAATGACCGTCCTGAAGTCAGAGGCCAGCATAGGCTGGTACTGCCGTGAGGGTGTCAGCGATCACACTGAAGCGAACGCAGAGCGGTGTCCAGGCATCTCCCCAGCCCTGGCATCTAGGCTGCCCCTTGCAGCGACCACAACAGGGAAGACGACCACAGTCTGGCCAGCAGAAGGAGCGTCCCCAGGCCTCAACGAGTCCTCACATGGCTAGATAGTCACTGACTTGTCCTGGGCAAGCCAGTAGCACGTGCCCTGCAGAGCTGAGAGCTGTCCCTGGCTCGGGAGCAGCGCTTGAGTTTTCAGAATCCACTTAGTTACTGGCAGCAGGCTGGATTCCATGTGAGCTCCGGGGGGGACAGTGCCTGCAGTGCTTCCAACACTGCCCTTGGGGCCTGGCACATAGTAGGTGCTCAACAAACCATCACTGGATGGATGAAAAGACGCCTCTCCTGCCCTCCGGGGCTCCCAGTCCCCTGGAATCTGAATTATTTTTATCACCTGGGCATTTGGATGCGTGAATGTGAGTGTGTGAGTCTGAGGATGAGTTGTGCATGTGAGTGCGAATCGTGTGTGGGGCTTTGTGAACGTGAGTCGTGTGGGGTGTGGATGGTGCACAGGTATGAGCTGTGCATGAATTGTGAGTCTGGACCATGTCAGGGTCCTGTGCTCTGGATGGGGTCAGAGATAGACTTGGGTCAAGGGCACTGTGTGTGGAATGTTGAACGCGAAAGAGTGAGAGGTGACCCTGCACTTCCACGAGTGAACACGCTGGACCCCACAGTGGGGCAGGTGGTCCTGGGTGCCCCGGCCCTGCCTGGAGATGAGTTGGCCTCAGATACCCCTGGCTCCCCGAGACAAGGGTGGACCCCAGCCGCTAGGCATACTGCAGGGCCCCAGCCCTCACCCCAACACAAGCCGTCCCACCATGGGGGACAGAGGGGTGCTCTGGGCCCTGACCTCGGGCCACACGCCCTGGCCCTGGGCCAGCCCCCGCCCCAGCCCAGAGCGCGCCTGTCACGGGAGCCGGGTGCATCTGGAGCCCCTGGGACTTGCGCCTGCCCCCGCGGCTGGGGCCGCCGAGCCGGGCATCGGTTGCTGTGATGACAGGCTGCTCTGCTCCTACTGTGACTCTGTTGAGGCAAAGGGACACTGTCTCTGCCTGGCGGGGAGCGTGTGTCCCTTACCGAAATAGCACTCATTTTCTTGACAGCAAATGTTAGGCTCTCGGTGAACATGAGGGCTGTGTAAATGCAGGAACTTTTGACACAAGGGGGGCAGAGGTCGCAGGTATGTGGGCAGCAGGGGCCTGGATGGCGGGCCGGGGTGGAAGCCCGGGGCTGAGCCACGGTGGCCTGGGCAGAACCGCAGGCCAGGGACTCACATTTCCAGTGTTAGGTGTGGGCATTGGGCAAAGCCATCTTCCCAGGGGCAGCTCGGGCAGCTCCCCGCTCCCACGGGGGTGAGAAGCCTCAGAGGGGCTTCGGGGCTGCCCTGGGCTGCCGTCGGTGTCGGGGCGACAAGGTAATCCGGTGGGTGGCAGAAGGACCAGAAATGGAACTCAGTCCCAGGGCTGAGGCGAGTGCCTGAGCGCCAGCAGGAACCCCTCTAAGGTGAGTGCCCACGTGCAGGGAAAGGGCGCCCATGTCCTCCCTGGGGATCGCTTCCTAGAGGACGTACTTGGTGAGGCTGAGTGGCCTGGATGTGAGAGGTTCTGCTCCTGGCCTTGGACCCACCAGGCCTGGCTGTGTGCTCTGTGTGTATGTATGTGTGTGTGCTCCATGCATATCTGCATGTGTGCATACACCTGTGTGTGTATACATGAGTGTGAGGGTATGTGTGTGCATGTGTATATATGTATGTGAGTATGTGTGCATGTGTTTATGTGTGTATCTGTTCGTGTATATGTATGTGTGTGTATATATGTGTGTGCATGTGTGTATATGTGTGCACTCCATGCACATCTGCATGTATGTATACACCTGTGTGTATATGTATGTGTGTGCATCTGTATACATGTATGTGAGTACATGTGCACATGCGTATGTGTGTATCTGTCCATGTATATGTATATACATGCGTGTATATGTGTGCATGTGTGTTTTGTATCTGTGTGTGCATGCGTATGTGTGTGAGTGTGTGTGTGTGATGTGTGTACATACCCTGCTAACACACACTGAGACACCTGGCCTCATCTTTCTCAAGAAGGCCTAGAAGTGGCCCGCTGGGCCTGCTGCTTTTGGAGGCCAAGGGAGTGCCCTGCATGTCCGCAGCCCCGGCTCTGCACCCAGGCCTGGCTCCCGAGCTCCTCTCCAGGCCCTGGCCGGGGGCTCTCGTCCGTGCAGCCACTGGTCCTGGTGGACCCTCCTGCTCAGCCGCAGGCGTCCGCGTCCCTCTCTGCCATCTCACAGCCAACCTGCAGGCTGGCGAGAGCGGCTGCAGACGTACTGTGGAACGCTAAGGTGATGGATCCCAAATCATTAGGTTTTCGTTGTATTTTTGAATGAGCATTAAAATTCGTCTCTGGGAAATGTTGAACAGCAAATGAACAAAGCCCCAGAACAGCCCTAATCCGTCTCCTTAATGCGTGCACCAGAGGGTGCTGTGCAAACGGCTCTGACCGGCAACAGTCACCATTCCCAAATACATTGAGGTTCCATTAAAAAAAAAAAAAGGCAAAAACGCCTTACTGTATATTTCTGCTTCCCTCTAGAAGAAAAAGCATGATACTCTTTTAAGCTGCAGCAGTGAAAAAAAAAAAAAAAAACATGTGAAATATGTGATGTGGTGTTTTTACCAACTGTCTAAATAAAGGTTTAGTGAGTCACTATGGAAAACAGAAAATCTTTCTTTATTTTAAGAGCTGCAGTTAAAGAGGGTTTTTTTTCTTTTTTTTAATGCAAAAGCTTCCCTTAGGTTTGTAACTTAAACATTGCCCATCTGCTAGATTCTCCCCTGGCCTGAATTTACAGCAAATCTGAGGTTTTATTTTTCAAAAGATACACTTTAAAAATGTGCCGTTTTGGCCAGCAGCATCCACACTCTCGTCCATACGCACCCGGAATGTGTGAAGTGGGACCACCGTCTGGAGCTGAACACCTGGTGGGTGGGGGGAGAGACAGGAGAAGAGGTCCCCTCCCAACCAGGGCCTGTTTCTCAAAGTCACAGAGGGAAAGCGAGAGGACCCCTGAGTGTCTGCCTGGTGACCTGGGGAGAGGTGGCCATCCCTACTGTCCCAACAGTGCAGCTGCGAGGCCGGCCCTCACATATTAGCTCCTTACGTTCAAAAAATACCCTCTGCCTTCCTCATCCTCCACATTTTTGCCCCAAATGCTCCAGTTCACTGGTATCTTATGCCGATTGAAGATGCACCTCAGCTTTTTTTAATGAAGTAGAATCAATTGTCATGACTTGAGAAATTAAATCCAAGTATTTGAGCTTCAAAGGGGGCTTCCCTGGGGGTTCAGATGATAGAGAACCTGCCTGCAAAGCAGGAGAGCTGGGTTCGATCTCTGGATCAGGAAGATCCCCTGGAGAAGGGAACAGCTACCCACTCCAGTATTCTTGCCTGGAGAATCCCATGGACAGAGGAGCCTGGCAGGCTACAGTCCATGGGGGTCACAGAGAGTTGGACACGACTGAGTGACTTTCACTTTCACTTTTTCATGAGCGTCTAAGGCCCAGGTAGTTACCACGACTGCACCTTGCATCTTTGTCTTGGGGTCCCGTTATTAATGAAGTCATTCACTTTCGTAAACACAACCACACAAGTGTTCCCAACCACATCTGTAAAACTATTTAATGTGCTTTTTGAAACCAGGCATCTTACAGCCATCGTAATTGCAGTTTTACTAGACCTTTAAATGAGAAGCAGCCACTTACGAAGTTTTGATGTGGTAGCTGATCAGACAAGTAAAACACACAGCCATGATTTATGGGGCTGTGTACCTGCGTGTGTGCCAACGTGAGCCCGTCGTGGCCTGGGTGGGAAATCGTGCTAGGTACACAGCTTTGTGCCACTTGCAGGTTACGAGCGGTAAAGAGAAAAATGCTAGATTTTACAGGAAAATCATATTCATAAATCTCCTGCGGTGAATTACAGTATAACTCAGAGCTGTCTCTGTTTTTCTGCTGCGACGAATTCAGTTCTGCTTTTCAGTGCAGAAGCGGTAAGCACAAACCCCAAAGTGGGAACCCGCCCCCTGCACACAGGTTCCAGCCCCTTTACAGTGACCCCAGCACAGCTTCCACGGCTTGCCCGGCCGTCTGGGGTCTTTCATCTTCCCTCCTCGAGGGTCTGGCTGCTGATGGCCCCGGGGCCCTCCTCGGGTGTCCGGGGAGAGGCACATTTGTCTCCTTGTTGTGGGCTGTGCCGCCTCCCAGGGCTCCCCCGAGGTAGACGATCGCACAGAAGCCTGCTCGGCCCCGGGCTGCCCTCGTGGGACCCGACTGCTCTGCTTTCCTCATTTTGATATCACAGGGGTGGTGACATCACGAGTGAGAGGACATGTTTTCATACTTTAGACATCTGTGATCTAGCTAAATGACATCAAAGCGTCACACTTGCTAGTGTCATAATGCCCCTTCCAGGTGGTCTTCTCCAGGAAGCCTGCCACTCTGGACAGACCCCAACCCTGCCGTTTAGCTGTCTGGCCTTCTGGGTCACCCAGGCTCTCCGGGGGGACCTCTTCACCTGTCGAGGGGACGGCTGCGCCCACCTCAGGGCCTCCAGGAGCTGACACACACACACGCTTCAAGTCCGGAAGCTGGACCTGGGTCTTCGTGAGGTGGGTGCTCTGTGGACCTGCGAGGCGCCTGCCTCCTCTCGTCACATGCCCCTAATCCTAGACGCCCATTTCCTCCTGGACATTTCCCTGACGGGCTGGAGAGATGCCCCATGGCTCATGAGTCCCCAGCCCCTTGGTGGCATCTGGCTGACCACTCATAGCTTGAGATGTCCTCCCCTTGGGTGTGTGGTCTCGAGGTCTGCTTATTGCAAATCCCAATACTCTGGCCCAATTCCTCTTTCTTGGAACAATCCCAGGCAGTCAACTGTCCAGACAATGCCCACCGGGGGACGGTGCGCCTTGACTCAGGCCATCTCCTGCCTCCACGTAACCCTGGGGCAGCGCAGCATCTTGCAGGGGAGTTTGGACAGTGACTCATGGGAGAATAGATCACTTTTCTCCCTCAAGGTGGGCCTTGGACCACAGCCCTAATTCCGTCCAGGACTCTTCTTGCCAGGACCCCAGGATGTCCCGGGATGTCCTCCCAGAAGCACTCACGGTGCCCAGGGGCCTCCGCGGACGGCACTCAGGGACGGCTGTGTTCCCAGACCGGGCTGGAACATGCAGGGGGAAGTTGGGCATCCTCCGAAGGCTCACAGCTAAGGGCCACAACGGCCCCCTGAAGAGAAGCAGCCCCCTGGCCACTGGCCATTCTGCTTGGGGGGGCGAGAGGCCTGGTGCTGTGTGGCCCGTGGTCACAGCAGGTTTGGTTTCCCCCCAAGCTGGCACAGATCAGAACTCCAGCTGTGCAAAGGGAGGTCAGCTAACTTTGAGGTCCACATAGAGAGTGGTTGTGTGTCCATCCAGGTGGGTTGCAGGCCCCAGCCGTCCACCACCCCCAACGCCGTGGGCCCTGGCCTCCTGCCACCAGCTTGAACTTGAGGGCGCAGCCCACGCCGCCTCTGGGGGAGGGTCTTCTGTTCCCTCTCCAGGCCCCAAGCTCAGCCTTAGCTGCCTCCAGCTTGACGTATGCACCCAGCAGAACAGCCGAAAGGCTGGGGCATCCTGGGGGGCAGCTGGAAGGTGGACTGGGAGCAGGAGTTCCAGGAACGAAGTGCCATCGCCCTCTAGGAGTCAGGCCAAGGGGGCTGGGAGCTGAGGGGTGCAGAGCCTCGGGAGACCCACAGGGCCTGGCCCTTGAGAAGGTGGCGAGGATGAGCCACAGGGGTGCTGAGGAGAACACGTGGGCTGTTCTCCGCATCCACCAGGCTTGGTCGTGGTGCCCGGGTTTTGTCAAACACCGACTGAGACATCACTGTGGAGCTTGTTTCTTAGGTGTGGTCCCCGCTGCAGTCAGGAAACACTGGTAAAACTGGTTGTGTGCGTGTGAGTAGTGTAGTCGTGTCCAACTCTTTGTGACCCTGTGGACTGTAGCCCGCCGGGCTCCTCCGTCCATTGGGGTTTCCCAGCCAAGAATACTGGAGTGGGTTGCCATTTCCTTCTCCAGGGGATCTTCCCGACCCAGGGACTGAACATGGGTCTCCTGCATTGTAAGAGGATTCTCCACCGTCTGAACCACCAGGGAAGCTGGTCATTCTCCCCGATGTTAGGGTAGGTTCTCATCCAGTCAGTGGGGGCCGTCAGAGCCGAGACAGGATTCCTGAAGAAGAAAGAGTTCTCCTCCAGACTCAGCACCGTCACGTCCACTCCCCCAGGTCTTTAGGTGGATACCACTTGCCCTAATCTCTAATCAGTTAGGGGGGTCTGCAGGACTGCTCCCTGGGTCTCTAGGCTGCCCCCTTGCCCTGAAGATTTCTCATTCACCAGCCTCCACCATTACATAAACCGATTCCTGGAAATAGACTTCTCCGCCTCCCTCTGTTTTTCTGGAGACTCGGAATGGAAGCAACACCCAGAGCCAGAAAAACCTTGATTTGGTTGGCAATTGTTTGGAGTGAAAAGCGACCCCATAGATTTGCTTGGCATTTGCACAAGGGAGCAAGGGCACCTTTGAACTCGAAACCTTACCTTTCAAGTTTCTGTCTTTTGGACCTTCAGGGTGTGATTGCTAACCCACTAAAAACCAGTGATTACCCTAGAAATGACGCTGAGCCATTAAAGAAAGAAACAATTTTTAAAAAGCTAATTCACACACGCACGCGCACACTCCTGTGCACGCTGGTGGCACACGGCTGAATTTAGATTGAAGAAATATTTTCTGATAGAAGTCAGGCTTGATAAAAGGAATGCACACTGCCATGTGTGAAAGTACGTATTAATAATTAAGCCATGCGATCATTACCTCAGGATATTATTTCTTAAATATCTCTTGCAAAGGCAATATGATTACATATGAATGATATCAATTTTCTACCAACAAAAAAAATCTGCAGAAATAGGAATTGAATTACACTGTCCAATTTGCTGTAAAGTTCACTGTATGTGAAGAAATTAATCAGAGCTACCACCACCCATTTTTATGGGAACATAAAATGATGTGAACTTCCATTTTTAATAAAGATGCATAGCACTTTTATGAAGACTGACTAATAACACTATAATGAACTGAAAAGCTACTGATATATTAAGAATGAAAATTTTGAGGAGTGTATTTACTGAGACTTTTTCATGGAAGGCCGTATTTCTCTGAAGTCTCTATTTGAATCATTATAAACCAGAGGCAGAATTTCGAGGGAGAACACAGTCCGAGCACTGTGCAACTTTATCTTCGAGACGTGAATCACTCGAGGCTGGAGAAGAGGGTTTGGGCTCCGGGGACATAGGCGTGGGAGTGCGGAGGGGTCGCCCTTCAGAGAGAGCATCAAGGATCTACCACGCATTTCTCAGCCAGTGGTTTCCTGAAACAGAAGCCCCAGAAGATCACGGATGGAACACTTTCCTTTAGCTCCTCAATGGGCATCCTTGGTGCTGCTCCGTCTCCACCCTCATCCAGGTAGTGTGGCCTTGTCTCGCCTCCAAACCTGACATGTTCACTCTAAAGCAAGTGCCCTCCACCGATTTTCAGGCACGCATTTCTGAGCTGTGGTTTGTGCCTGCCATCACATTGACCACCTCTGGGAAGATGAATACCTCTTCCATTAGTCTCCAGTTCGCAGGATCTGCAGAAATGAAAATATCCAAAAGCCAGGTCTCAGGATGCCTGCAGCCAGCCCAGGGAAGCATGCTTTATTTCAATTCTTAAAAAACTTCTATTTTGTATTGGGGTATAGCCGGTTAACTATGTCATAATAGTTTCAGGTGAACTGCAAAGGGCCTCAGCCATACATACACATGTATCCATTCTCCCCCAAACTCCCCTCCCACCCAGGCTGCCGCATAACACTGGGCAGAGCTCCCTCTGCTCTACAGCAGGACCTGTTGGTGATCCATTTTAAACACAGCCGTGTGTACACGTCCGTCCCAGTGTGCATGTCCATCCCAAACTCTCTGCTTATCCGTTCCTTCCCCCTGACAACCAGAAGTTCGTTCCCTACGCCTGCGTGCTTGTTTTTCTTTTGTAAGTTCATTTGTATCATCTCTTTTTAGATTCCACATATTAGGGATATCGTACGATATTTCTCCTTCTCTGTTTGACTTACTTCCCTCAGTATGACAGTCTCTAGGTCTGTTATTTCATTCTTTTTCATGGCTGAGTAATATTCCACTGTATAAATGTACCACATCTTGTTTCTCCCTTCCTCTGCCAATGAACATTTAGGTTACAGGGCAGCACGCTTTAAACCAGTGACACCAGCACTGGACCCAGAACCATCCCACCAAAGTTATGCCAATCTCCACTTTTCAGTGTTTTTTTTTTACCCCATTTTTACAGAACAAAAAATTTCATACACGCTTACTATAAAAATTTGGAAATACAGAAAAATGTAAGAGGAACAAAATAACAAAGTTCCAAAATTCCCCTTCCTGGAGATCACATTCATTAACATGTTAACATTCTCGTGTGTTTTCTTTCATTTGCACACACATGCTCACACATGTGCACATCTTTGCATACAGACACATGTATGTGGTTGTTATCAAACACTCTCATATATTTTATTACTTTCTAAATTTAATTTTGAATGGTTAACTAGTATTTGTAGTTCAAAACCAGAAAACAGAAATTGGTTTTTGCCCTAACATTTTGTGGTGAGCATTTTTCCAGGCCACTGATGTTTCATAAACATATCTTTTCACAGCTCCAAAATACAGTAGATATGGCTGCATGTAATTTCCAGAGCCATCCCTCTATGGAGAGGTGTTCAGGTTATTTCCAGTTTTCAAGTTTGTAATTTCTCAGCCACGTTTGTATTTTCTCAGTCACATTTGTAATTTCTCAGACAGTGAACCTCTCGAGCTGGTATCCTTCCTCTGGTTGGATTACATCACAGCCTTTCAAGGCCGGGGAAGGGCAGGAAGAGCCCCAGGGAGGCCCTCCCACCCTGGAGACACACTGGCTGCCCACGCGGGCTCCTGCCTCTGCTGGAGCCCTGAGGCCTTAATGGGATGGGGTTTGATGCCCTGGGAATCCTACCTCTGTTTGATTCCTGTGTTGTAGCTCCATGAATGCACGCCCCTCAGAGGTTTGGAGTGGCAGGGTAACGGCTGCTGCCCTGGGGGCAGCTCATCCCCCCACCTTCCCAAGGCCCATCTGTGCTCTTGGAGAGCTTGGAGGCAGTTAAAACCAGACCACAGGCGATTTGGGAGCCCCCAAGACCTACGAGGTACTCTAACCCTCTTTAATAGGTGAGGAAAGAGATACAGAGCTGCTGAGAAACGTGCCCCAAGTTTGCCCGGCTGGTTGGCAGCAGCAGCAGCAGCAGGACCTAAGCCAGATCTCGTGACTGTGACCCCGTCTGTTCACGTGGGCACCCTCGACTCCTGGTGCTCAGCTCAGCACACCTGGCTTCCCAGGAAGGCGGCGCTCTTCCAGCCCAGGGCTTCCCAGGGACCCCGCTCTCCTCCCCTTCCCTGTCCCTCCCCTTCCTGGGCTCCCCTCCCTCCGGACACTCCCCTCCCCTCCCCTCTCTCTCCTGCTCAGCTCTGTACCCTGTTCCCTTGGGTCTGTCTCTCTGCGTGCCTCTCAGTCCCTGTCTCTGTCTCTCTCCATCTCTGTCTCTCTCTCCATCTCTCTCTGTGTCTCTCTCTCCATCTCTCTCTGTGTCTCTGTCTCTCACCTACACATTCTTGCAAAGGCGATTCTCTCTGCTTGGAAGTTCTCTCCTCCCTCCCAGCCCCAAGTCTCACGCACATGATAAACTCCTCCTCATCCTTCACCTTCAAATGTCTCCCCCTCTGGGAATCTTCCCTAACCTTTCCAGACAGAGGTAAATGCCGTCTCCTTGGGCCGCGTGGTGCACACAGCGATCTGCGTCCCCTCCAGGCGGTGGGACAGTGTGGTTCATGCTCTGTCTCCAGGCTCAGCAAAGCATCTGGTCCAAATCAGGTCCCAGGTGCATGCGTGGTGAGCAGTGGGTTTAAATGAAGACTTGCTTGGGGGAGACAGAGGCTTCTCCAGGCTGAGTCACGAGCAGCCACGGGAAGGAAGCTGCTCCCACAGGTGAGGTCAAGGTAGTGCCTCCAAGTCCTTCTCGCTGCCTCCAACAGGCTCTCTGGTTTGGAGTCAGACATGGGCTCCAGGTTAGGAGACCCTGAGCGAGTCCCTTCTCTGAATCGCAGTCTGCCTTTCTGTGAACCGGGAGTGGTGTCTGCACTCTGCAGTGGCTGGAGGGAGTCTCGAATAAGGATCTTCACAAATGGAGCTCGACATTCTGCTGGCTGGTATTACGGCTGTTATCATGTATCAGATCATCACAGTGACCCACAGAGTTACAGTCCTCCAAGGATGCCCGGGTCCCAGTGCCCTGAACCCATGACTATGCTCCTTTCATAGGAGGAAGACCGTGATTAGGATCTGGAGATGGACCGTGTCCTGAGAGACTTGATGTCCCCACCAGGATCCTCCCAGGGGGCAGAGACCGAAGAAAGAAGGAGACGTGACAACAGACGCGGGAGCCAGAGAGAGGTCGGGAGAGGCTGGCTTTGAAGATGGAGAGGGGGCCATGGACCAGCAGGAAGATTCTAGAAGCTTGGGATGGGTGAGCACACAGACTCCCCTCCAGAACTTCCGGAACAAATAGCCCTGCAAACCAGTTTTGGACCTCCACCTCCGAAGTGTAAGATAACAACACCTTTGTGTTACTTTAAGCGTCTAAGTTTGTGACAATTCATTACAGCAGTGGTAGGAAACTCAGCTCTCCTGCGCAGAAAAGTTTGATGGGTCCCCATCACCCGTGGGAGGAATTCCAATCTCTTTATTGGAACAATTGGGACAATAACCACTTCCTAAAAGCTGGGCTGTCCCCCACTGACCACGTCTTCCCCGTCACTACAGGAGGCTGGTCTGATGAGCTGCAGGACACCAGGGAAGAGTCACTGAAATTAGGCTCCCAGACATTCAGAAGCGTGAGCCCGCACCCCAGCACCACCCGTGGAGGTCACCCAGCCAGTGGGCAGCGGTCCTTCCGCCCGCAGGACACAAGGCCACTTTCTATGCCTCGGGCCACTTCGGGCTGCCCCCCCAGGGACGCCAGCCCATCCTCCACCAGTGACCCCGACCACCCTCCCAGGCACGGGTCTCCCTCATGAGACACACCACGTCCCACTTCGTCCCGCATCAGGAGATGCTCTGGCACCCGGCAGGGCCATGCCCACGAGGTCGGAAAGATGACCTCATGTACAAGCGTGTGAGAGATGAGCTGGTGGACGAACGAGTCGCTCCAAGGGCTGGGAGGTCGGACACGAGCGGGCGGCAGAGGGGCAACTCCCCTCAGGAGAATGGGGGGGCGAGGAGCGAGCGGACGGCCCCCAGGGGAGGAGGCCGCCTGAGGGTGCACAACGCTCCCCTCCGGCACAGTCACACACGGTTTCAGGTCCCACATTCCTGGAGTTGCTAGAGTTGCCCACAGGCGTGTATTACTTCTGTAATCTTAATTTTCAGAATAAAATCTTCTAATAAAGTGACCAAGCAGACAGTTAGCCTTCCTTACGCAGCACCTTATAATGGCCTTTAAAAAAATTAGCCTGAATTTCAGGCCCACACCCGTGTCACTCGATTTCTTCCCCAAGGGGAGAAAATGAGTTAAACGCTAGCAGCTCTGCTACAAACAGGAGAAGCCCACACGATTTAAATTAATGATTTATTCCTCTAAAGACAGCGTGGGATCTATCATGGCCCTGATAAGCCGCAGCGACTCCTCTATCTGCATACAGCCACGCAGCACTACAATATCTGGCAGGGAATATGGAAACAAGAATCAATTTTTCCTAGTTACGAGCGTTATCTCTTGAGTCTGAGATATGTCTGGCTTGTTTTTCAAATACCGCTGCGAGGGATCCCGGCTCCCCTCCCCGGGAGGTCTGCGGACAGCGGTGAGCAGGTTACCGGTCGTGGGCACGGTGGTTCTCTCGCTCGGAACACGCAGCCCTTCCTGAAGAGGCAGACGGCCCCCCTCGGGGGGTCTGGGCAAGTGTGTGATAATTACCATGGGCCCCCCTCGGGGGGTCTGGGCAAGTGTGTGATAATTACCATCGATTACCACCGCAACAATAGCCTTTTTCGAGGAAACACCTCCTCGCCAACACAGTATTTTGCTCGCTGCTCTTCTGTTCCTTCTGGTGGTGGAACGCGGCTCCTCCCCAGGCTGAGGTGCCCCCAAGGGTGCGGGCGCTCCCGTGGGGAGATGCTGTTGCTTTGCTCGGTCGTTTTGGCTGAATCAACAGCACAGCTCTTTTGTTTGTTTTTCTTCTTTTATTTTTTTTAATCAATTTTTTTTTTTTGCAAAGCCTAATGTTCACTTGGGGAAATGAGTAAATTTTGTCCATCCTAACGGGGTTGAATAAATCCAAATCCTCTTTCCTTTCTTCTTTGCCTTCTTTGTGCGCGTGCGTACTCAGTCCTGTCCGACTCTTTGCGACCCCGTGAACTGTAGCCCGCCAGGCTCCTCTGTCCACGGGATTTCCCAGGCAAGAATACTGGAGTGGGTTGCCATTTCCTCCTCCAGGGGATCTTCCCGACCCGGGGATCGAACCCGCATCTCCTTCATCTCCTGCATTGCAGGCGGATTCTTTACCGCTGAGCCACCGGGGCCTCCCTCTTGCCTTCTTTACCGAGTGCCAACATCAGGTACCTGAGCCACGCACACCTGGAAGGATGGAACCTCCCGAGGAGAAATAAAATATAGGACGTGGGTTGGACCCCTCCGTCTACATCCCCACGGAGTCGGTTTACACCTTGGACAGCTTTTGTTTGCTTTTGTTTGGAAGCTGGTCAAGTGTTTCCACTCCTAAAGTGACCCAGACATTGAGATGTGTGATGCTTCTGCTGAGGCCCTGTCGAGGACGAGCCTTCACGGAAGGTGCATCACGGGAGCACCCCAGCACTCCAGGGCTCATTCAGCGCGGGGCAGGAGCCGGCAGAGGGGCCCCGTGGCTGTGCTTGCTCCCAGCCTCAGCCATCCTGGCGCATCTGCAGGGCCAGCGGCCAGTGGCATGGCTGGTTTGAGACTTTGATGGAAGTCTTCTTCGCTGGAATCTTCTCAGGGTCTGAACTCCATCCTCAGGGGTTGACTCATCGATTCTCTGAGAGCAGAATGTGGGGACCATATCATGCCTCTCTGTCATGGACGTTTCGGCCTGAACAGGTGAAATGAATGAACGTCACAACTCCCTGGGAAGAGGGGCTCCCTCCCAGCCCTCCGGCTTCTCCCCCTGAGCCAGGCTAACTGCTGTTGTCCTTCCAGCCAGAGAAACTCATATATCACTCCCTCTTGGAGCTCCTGCACCCCGAGATCGCTGCCCCTCCCCTCCCTCTCCTACTGCCCTATGCCTCTAGACACCAGGGCCCTTATCACTGGGAAGTGACTGTGCTCACGGCGGTGCTCCCCCTGCAGAAGTTGGGTGGCGGGGTCTTCTGGCAGGAGCATCTGGGCCTTGCACGCCCATTTGCTCATTCATTCCTTCATGCATCCCTCACACTTTCATTCCCAGTCCCTCTCCGTCTGTCTTTGTTTGCCAGGCTAGCCTGCCTGGGATCTGGTGGACACTTGGCCAAAGGAGCTAAATTAATGACTGAGCGGGAGAGAACTCTGGAATTTCAGAACTGCAGAGGCCTTGAAATGATCCATTCCAGATCTAATCGAACCATGGCAACTCGGAGATGAGTAAACAGAGTGTGATTGCCAGACCCAGAGGTGAGAGTAGGTCTAGTTTTGTTCAGGACCTGCCAAGCTGTCCTCCAAAGTGGCTGCCGCGTTTTGCGTTCTACCAGCACGGAGTGAGGATTCCTGTTGCTCCGCATCATGCCAGCATTTGGTGTTGTCATGCTCTCAATCTGGGCCATGCTCATCGTGTCTTAATGCATTTTTTTGAAGTATAAGCTGAGCTGAATTTTCCCAGTAAGCACACTTATATAACCAGCACCAGATGGAGAAATGGTACATGAGCTGTGTTCCCGGAGACTCCTCACCCTCCCAAGGGTGTGTCAGCTCCCAGAAGGGCAACCGCAATTGACTTTAAATGCCATGGATTTCTTGTCTGTTTGAACTTCAAATTTGTTGTTGTTTAGTCGCTCACTGGTGTCCAACTCTGCCACCCTATGGACCGCAGCACATTAAGCTTCACTGTCCTTCACCATCTCTTGGAGCTTGCTCAAACTAACGCACATTGAGTTGATGATGCAATCCAACCAGCTCATCGTCTGTCATCCCCTTCTCCTGCCCTCAATCTTTCCCAGCATCAGGGTCTTTTCCAATTAGCTAGCTCTTCGCATCAGGTGGCCAAAGTATTGGAGCTTCAGCATCAGTCCTTCCAATGAATATTCAGGGTTGATCTCCTTTAGGACTGACTGGTTTGATCTGCTTGTAGTCCAAGGGACTCTCTCAAGAGTCTTCTCCAGCACCACAGATCGAAAGCATCAATTCTTCAAACTTTAAATACATGGAATCATACAGTATATTCTCTCTTGGATTCTTTTGTGGATTTTGGACACTCCTTTGACTCATTATTGTATTTATGAGATCCATCCTTATTCTTGTGTGTGCTTGTTCACTGTCATTGTGTTCATTGTGCTCAGAGTGCTTTACTTTACATGGATGGAATGTACCGGAATGTATTTATCCATTTTACTGTTGATAGATGTTTGCACGGTTTTCTGTTCTTGGCTATTGCAAAGAAAGCTGCAACAAATTTGTTTGCACATCTTTTGCTAAATATATGACATCTGCCACAGAATATGCCTCTCCTTGGCCTCTGCACTGAACTCCTCTTCTGCGTCCTTTCTTCCCGGGGTCTTTGTTCTGCTTGGGCAGCTTTGAGACCCACTTGTCCCTCTGCAGCCCTGGGAGATTACCAGAGGCTCCCAGGGCTCCTCTGTCTCTTAGCGCAACCCCCTGCTCAGATTCTGAGATTTTGCTTTATGTCAAGAATTTGTAATTTTCCTGAAGTAAAGAGTGGCTCATAAAATATCAGCCTTCTTCTCTGAAATTCCCTTCTCTTAGGATCATGATCTTGGTCCCCTCAGTATTTTTTTTTCTATTTACTTATTTGGCTACTCTGGGTCTTTGTTGCATCACATGGGATTTTTGGGTTTTGTTGCACCATAGTTGTGGCCTATAGGATCTAGTTCCCCAACCAGGGATAGTACCCGTGTCCCCTGTGGACACCCTGTGTCCCCACTGGACCACCAGGGAGGTCCCACACGCGGTGTCTTTAAAGGAAATAGTTATACAGAAAGAGACTCACAGACTTGAGAACAAATTTATACTCGCTGGGGGCAGGAATGGGAGGAAGGGAGAGCTTGGGAGCTTGGGATGGACATGCATACACTGCTATATTTAAAATGGATCACCAACAAGGGCCTGCTGTAGAGCACAGGGAATCTGCTCAGTGCTATGTGGCAGCCTGGATGGGAGCGGGGTTTGGAGGAGAACGGATACATGTATATGTATGGCTGAGTCCCTTTGCTGTGCACCTGAGACTATCACACGTTGTTAATCAACTATACTCCAATACAAAATAAAAAGTTAAAAAAAAAGGAAAGTTATATGTAGAGCTAACTGCCTCTCTCTTTCTTTCTCAATATCGCTCTCCTTTCTTTATTATCTATCGTCTATCTATCTATCTCTGTCACTATCTTCAATCTCTTTTTCATCTTTATCATATCTGTCTATCCTCTACTGTATATCTGTCTGTCTGTATATCTATCTGTTTGTCTCTCATCTATCTATGTATCTAATCTTTCTAATTGCTCTTGGCAGGACCATTGATCTGCCCAAGCCAAGGCTCTGCACCCGACTGTTGCAGGACTCCTCTCTCCCTTACTCCTATCGGGTGGTCAGCCAAACACTGGGCTTGGCTGGAGACAGAAGAGACCCAACAGGCTGTGTAAAAGAGCGCTTCCCAGGCCATGTAGAAGAGCGCTTCCCCAGGGCTTTCTCTTAGACATTGCTCCAACAAGCAGAAACAAGCCCATGTAAGTTTGGGAAACTTGGTAGGTAAAACTCCTTTCTTGAGGACTGACCTCACACAACTGCATATTAAGAGTTACCGGGTATCATGTGGGAAAGAAAGTGGATTAACTCCTTTAAATCTGTATTTCCCAGTCCTATTCCATCACGGAACTCTTCTTTCTCAAAGCAGCCAATGGCATCCCAAGCCCACTTCAAGAAAGATGATGAACATCACAGCTGACTGAAGTCCTGAGGAAACCTGGGTGGTGAACACCCCTCACAGTTACAAAATCAGGGACCTCCAGGCTAGCTTAGAGGGGACAGAGCCATCTGAGGAGCAGCCTGGGTCAGTCTGGAGTCAGCCTGGGGGCGGCGTGTGCCACAGGGCACGACTGTGCTCAAGTCCAGAAGTTTGAATGACACGTGGATCCTTCCCGGTTTTGCGCAGTGAACCGAGTTATCACTGGCTGTGATTATACTCCTTCCAAATTGCTCCCTGCAGAGCCTAACGGTTATCTCTGAGCAGACTTCTTTCCTTGGTTCTGTGGCGATGCAAGGAAAGTATGGATTGGGAAGAAAAAAAAACCAAAAACTCATGCAGGCTTTCCTATAACATCTTACAAAAAACCCAAACAAGCTTATAAGTTTGAGCAAACTCCAGGACACAGTGAGGACAGGGAAGTCTGGTGCACTGTAGTCCATGGGCTTGCAAGGAATTGGACACGACTTAGTGACTGAACAACAATATTTAGCAAGGCACCAGCCTTTAATCAGTAACTAGTAGATGTTAAATACCATTTTAGTTTCCAACTACTCTTTATGTTTTCCTATCCCATGGAAGGGCAAGGGAACCGTCCTCCTGTGGAGCCTCCTAAGCCTTGCGAGACCCACTCGGGACTCTGACCTCCAGAACTATAAGATAATAATACATGCGTGCTGTTTGAGCCTCTAAGCTTGTGGTGACTTGTTACAACGGCAGGAGAATTCATCATTATGAGAACTTGTGCTTTTACTGGGGTGGTGGGAGGGCTCAGTTGCCGGGGGGGGGGGGTTGTTGAGAGGCACAGGTTCCTGCTTTTGTGCTGAGACAAGGTCAGGAGGGCTGGTGGGGGGTCGGCTGGAGGCCTGGGGCCTGGAAGAAGCGCCAAGTGGCCTGCTGCTGGCCTGGCTGTGGGGAGAGCAGGGAAGAGTACGGTCAGGGCAATGCCGAGATGGTCCTGAGCCCCAAGGGAGGCGGCTTTTGCTAAAAAAGGAAGCTTGTGGGACTTCATGCCTGCAGTGCAGAAGATGAAGGCGATGTGGGTTTGGTCCCTGGGTCAGGAAGATCCCCTGGAGGAGGGCATGGCAACCCACTCCAGTATTCTTGCCTGGAGAATCCCATGGATGGAGGAGCCTGGTGGGCTACAGTCCATGGGGTCGCACAAAGTCAGACACCCCTGAAGGGACTTAGCATGGAAAAATAAACTTCTATACACCATGCCTTAGCTGTGCTTCTCAACTGAAGGCTCCAGAGATTACATGGTTTCTAATAAATTAATTGAGCTTCCCTGGTGGCTCGGTGGTAAAGAATCTGCCTGCAGATATAGGAGACTCAGGTTCAATTCCTGGGTGGGAAAGATCTCTGGAGAAGGAAATGGCAACCCACTCCAGTATTTTTGCCTTGAGAATCCCATGGGAGAGGAGCCTGGAGGGCTACAGCCTATCAGGTTACAAAGAGGTGGACCCGATTGAAGAGACCAGGCACTCACGCACGCACGGGACCATGAGGTTGGATGGTCTAGTTTGACAGGCCTGTGTGCATGCTAATCTTGAAAAGTCTGGGGCCAGAAAG
Organism: Giraffa tippelskirchi; assembly: GCF_054371585.1. Classification (NCBI taxonomy): domain Eukaryota; kingdom Metazoa; phylum Chordata; class Mammalia; order Artiodactyla; family Giraffidae; genus Giraffa; species Giraffa tippelskirchi. Next base: position 18,690,050 of record NC_137288.1, on the reverse strand, counting down.
GAAGCGCTGGCTGGGGAGGAGGAGGAAAACGGGCGCATCGGCGGGAGGGAGTCCCGTTTGCTGCGTGGATACCCCGAGGTGGAGGTCGGTGGGATGACCGGGCCCCAGAGCTGGCTGCGCTGCGAAGGGTCTGCCTTGACCAGCTCCACCCCGCGGGTTCCCGCCGACTCACAGGTGGGCTCCACCCCGGCGGCCGCAAGGGGCGAACATGCTCTGCACCAGCTAAGGGTAAACAGCGGCAATCACGTGGGAGGGGTCTAGCGCAGTGCCGGGGTCAGCACCGAGCCAGCTCTATTTAACATCTTTGCTAATTATGTAGAGAAGATAAAGACTTGTTAATTAAATTCACAGATTACACCAAATTGGGAGGTGTTGAGAAGACCAGTGATGGCAGAGAAATCATTCAAAGAGCCCAGAAATATGGACGAGAAATAAAATGAGACTCAGAGTAGAACACTGCAGGAGGACTGAACCAGAGCATATTAGTCCAAAACATTGGAATTCAATGGGCAGTAACAGCCAGGAAAGAGAGAAATGCTTAAAAAAGGCCTATAGGTGATGTCGGGCGACAAATTAATTATAATTCTACCAGGCGGTTCTGCAGCAAAATGGTCCAGGGTGGTTTCAAACTCATACTTACAGGCCTCATTAGCTTGGGATGAGCTCATAATCTCTTTCTCCCTCTATACACAGACACACACACACACACACACACACACTGCAATCTGACTTGTCAGCAATGTTTTTGTTGCCAGGATGACTCAAGAGAAGAGAGTGATGGAGCTTCTCTAGGCCCGCGACCTTGCTTCTCAAAGTCCCTTCTCCTGTGGAGAGGCAGAGCCTCGGTCCCTAGCGTGAGCCCTGCGCTCAGACCAAGCTCAGAGAAGGCAGAACTGGGCCACATAGGAGCCCGGGACGTCCCCAGCCTCACTCACCACTTTCGAAGAGACAAAAATAGCGACTGTGGGGGCACGGTGGCGAGGTGTCGTGCTGAATCCTTGACACAAAATATTACGCAGCCTCATTTATGCAGTAGGCTGAGGTTTCAGGACTGGTCTCAACCTCTTTCACAGGTGGGAACCCTGAGGCCCGGCCCAGTGAAATGGCATGCCCAGGACCTCGAGGTTAGACTGTGACTGAGACGTGTATTGGAACTCCAGAGCTGGGGCTCGTAAACATGACCCGACATGGCATCCTAGGGGGTGAAAATGATGAACTGGTGTCTTCTTCCTATTTGATTCTAGTTAATTCATGCATTCCAAGTCATTACTGGGTGCTGATCTCAGTCCTAGGTGGTGGGTGCCCTGCAGTGCCCCAACAGGACCTCCATCAGGGAGCAACCAAATTAGCAGTGTCTCCTTGCTTTTATGATCCTGTGAGCCTATCATTAAACCTTCTGTAAGCCTGTCCGTGGGTGCATATGTATTTGTTAATTATACACATGTACTGTTTTGTGTTGTTGTATTGTTATTGTTGTTGTACTGTTTGGAATTGTTGTTGTTGTTCAGTTGCTAAATCGTATCCAACTCTTTGTGACCCCATGGACTGCAGCATGCCAGGCTTCCCTGTTCTTCACTATCTTCTGAAGTTTGCACAGACTCATGTTCATTGAGTCAGTGATGCCATCCAAACATCTCCTCCCCTGCCACCCTCTTCTCATTTTGCCTTCAATCTTTCCTAGCATCAGGGTGTTTTCCATGTTATTACCTTATTATATATTATACAAGTTACAAAGAGTCGGACACGACTGAGCGACTGAACTGAACCCCAAAATAACAATTTCAGATACGTGGAAGCTCTACTTCCATCTGGTCGGCCGTTGTGACTGCACATCAGCTCCATTCCGGAGCCCTGGTTTAGGGATGAATTTCTGCATCGGTATTGTGGGGTGAACAGCACCCCCCAAATTCAAGTCCACGTGGCACCTCAGAATGTGACCTGATAAGAAACAGAATCGTGGCAGATGTAACTCATTTAGGTGAGGTCACACCCAAAGACACTGGCCATAAATCCAGGGACTGATGTCCTTATAAGAAGACAGGACACAGAGACACAGAGATGGAAGCCACAGAAAGCAGGGGGTGCCACGTCAAGCCGAGGATTTCTGGGAGCCTCAGACGCTGGAGGAGGTGGGCAGAGGGTCTCCTTGAGAGCTTCTTGAGGAAGGGCAGCTCTGCTGACACCCCAGAAGACATCTGGTCTTCTGGACATGCAAGAGGATAACTTCTGTGGTTTGACGCCACCAGGGTTTTGGTACTTGTTCCCTACAGCAGCTCTGGGAAGTGAAAGCAACTGCAGATGGTCAAGGACCACGCCTGAGCGACTGCACCGAGGCCACGCTGTCTGCCCCGTGGACACGCAGCAGAGTTCTAGAATGCTGGTGCTCCAAGGAGCCACCCCCACCCTCCTCACACAGAATAGAGCCTTAATAGGGCTTCTTTTGCCCACAAAGGTCCTTACAGTCAAAGCTATATTTATTCCAGTAGTCCTCTGTGGATGTGAGAGTTGGAACTCAAAGAAGGCTGAGAGCAGAAGAATTGATGCTTTCGAACTGTGGTCTTGGAGAAGACTCTTGAGAGTCCTTTGGACAGCAAGGAAATCAAACCAATCAGTCCTAAAGGAAATCAGTTCTGAATATTCACTGGAAGGACTGATGCTGAAGCTGAAACTCTAATCCTTTGTCCTCCTGATGCGAAGAACCAACCCACAAAAGACCCTGATGCTGGGAACGATTGAAAGCAGGAGGAGAAGGGGACGACAGAGGATGAGATGGTTGGATGCATCACCGACTCAATGGACATGAGTTTGAGCAAGCTCCGGGAGACGGTAAAGGACAGGGAGGCCTGGTGTGCTGCAGTCCCTGGGTTTGCAAAGAGTCAGACACGACTGAGTGACTGAACATCAAGGGCCTCTGGGCCTTAATCTCTAGCGCAGCCCCTCCTCTGTCTGCTCTGAGCCCAGGCATGTGTTCCTCGTCCACACAGGCTTCGTCCATCCGGAGCGCCTGCTGCAGGAGGCTCAGCCCTGGATCTCACCTACGGCCGCTGTCCGCCTGTCTGTCCGCTACTCTGGGCACCAGGTCCCGTTCACCGGCCACCCTCGGGCGATGTGCGGGTGGTGCGCCCAGCACACACCCACCCGTATCCTCTCCAGGGGGCTCGTGGGACTCAGGGCATCCGGATTTCCCCAGAACACCACTCCATGGGAGGCTAGCCCTTCTCTGAAGTTGGGGGTGGTGAGGTGGGTCCCAGGAGGCAGAGTCAAGGAAGGCGGGGAGTGGCCGGGCAGATGGTGTGGGTTGGGACCCGCTGGGACCCACCCATGACCCCACCTCCCCTTTCTCGAAAGAGGACAGACTGCAGAGTAGGGGACCACAGGTCACTCTGGGCCCCGCATTTCAAAGTCACGGCCTGGAGGTGTAGGTGGCCCTGCCTGAGGGCAGGGAAGACTCACGGAGAAGCAGTTCTGATTGTCGGCATTTTTCCACAGTTTCAGCAATTTTAGGTGACATTTGCCTGAGGCTGTCGGGTGTTCACTTCGTTTGTATTTTCTTCCCTTTTGAGTGTTGGCGTTTGTTGTATCTAAATTCCAGTCACCACAAGAGGAAAATGTGAGCGGTCCCCTAATTCCTTGAAACTATTTCTCGCTGAGATGAGGGAGGCTTGCCGAGGAAGCTGGAGCATCTTCGAAGAAGCCAGGGTGGGTTTTACTGCGGAAAACCGGCATTCAAGGCAGAACAAAAGGACGAAAGCAGTGAACAGATGGGTGGGTGTTTTGCGAAGGCTCACGATCTATGTGAACGGCGCGGGCTGGGCCCTCCCTTCTTTTTGTTTTTGATGCATCACGGTATGATATGATATGATATGACAGAACATGTCAAAAATTTAGGGGAAAATAAAACCCTGGGTTTTTTTTTGAAACATCAAACTATTGCTATCAATAGGAACAGCAACTGTTCAAAAATTTGTTTCAGAACTGCCAAGAAGTGAACGCTCAGGGAAAAAAAAAGTATTTTTCCCTGCTGTTTGCAAGGTGGACACAAATGCAAGCGGTAGGAGGCTGACAACTTGACACATGTCTAATAAATCTAAAGCCTAAAAAGTCAACAATTCACCGTTCGAGAAAGCATTACTGGAATAAAAAGTGCTACGCAAAGAAAGAACAGCCATTAAAAAATAGATTTTCTGAATTCAGTAAGTAATTTAGCCCTCAGAGCGCCAGTCTTCAAAACAAGGAAGCTTTTTCTTTCTCCGTTTAGGAGAGAGAGGCAGGGTTAGCCTGGAGCGGCGAGGGCTGGCTGCATCTGAAAAGAACCAGGTGAAAAGGCAGAGCCCAGGGAGCAGATGTTAGAGGCTGGGAGGGCTGGTGACAGGGGTCAGAGCGGAGCCGCTCACATCCTGGCTGCTCTGCGGCTCAAAGCGGGAGTGGGCTTAATTTGACAAGTTGGTCCAGTTACAGGGGATTCACAGATCAGAGTCCATGCCAAGCGCATTTGGCCACCACCAGCACGTCTGCCGCTGGCCAAGTGGACGGCAGTTGGGAAGCCGTCTCTGCGCTGACCAACCACCCGAAAGCAGAGAGAGGGAGGCAGGCGCGGCTGGAGGAGCTGAGCGCTTCACAAGTGGGAAGAAAGCATGAATCACGTTCCTCACATCCAAACAACTGAGGATTTCGTATAAACCATTTTCTTTTCAACCCCCAATTTTCTCTCTCTTTTCCCCCCACCACGATGAGTAGGGTGCCGAAGAAGATTTTAAACGGACGTCAAGACAAATGGTAATTCTCGGGAGAGTCTCATGTAAACAAAAATACCAGCATTAAAGTTATGGATCTTAATTTGTGCCGTGGAACTAAAAATCTGTACCTTTCAGAACTGGAGGAATACAGACTCACAGGTCTGGCTGGTGTGTCTGTGCAGTTTAGAAAACCGACGCAGTCTCTCCAATTTATGGGGAAATTGACATAATTTTGCAAAAACGCAAAACCATTTGTGAACTGGGTTTTGCATAATGGGATTAATTTGGTTGACTGTCATATCCACTATGCTGCAAAATACAAGTTAATCACAACATCATTCTGAATTTTTTAAGGGAAGAAAGAGAAAGGAAGACAGAAAGGAAAGGCATTTTCTTCATTGTCTATCTTTTCACGAGGGGAAAACCTGTCTTCCCAGCAGCACCTTGGGTAGCTGTAGGAAACAGGGCTCGGTGAGTTCTGCAGTGACGCCTTAGTGAACTGAGCTGAACTGGCCTCCCTCCAACGAGAAGAAATTAGCAGCTTTCATAGGAGCATGAAAAATTGCTTCTAAGGAGCGTCCACACTGAATGCTGCGGTGTGTGTGTGCGCATTTGCTTGGAATTACACTGCACTGCAGAGGAGGTTAGAATATACACGTGGTGTTACCACACTCAAATATTTAGCTTCATTATTAAGAATTTTCTTTCTAGCGACAGACAAGAGCCTGATTATTCTCAGAAGGTACAATGCATGACTCTGATAGTCAAAAAAGCCAGGTTACGCCATGGCAACAAGCAGCCCAAAGTCTTAGTGGCTTTACACGTGAGAGGTGTTCTTTGTCACCACGTGTATGAACAGAGTCAGCAGAGAGGCTCTGCCCACTGTGGTGGTGAGGGGACCCAACTGAGACAAGTCCGTCTAGACAGGCTGCCCCCTCCACCACGCCAGGCAGGACGAAGGGGATGTGGGAGCTCGGTGAGCACACGGCTCCTGGTCTTCGCCTGGAGGACATCATCGCCCACCTCATTGGTCAGAGCAGCTGGCGTGGCTGCACCCGGCTTCGGGAGCTGCAGGACGACTCGGGGACCATCGATGGCTCCACCCAAGGCTACCGTCGCCATGTTTGAAATGTTTCCCAACCTCTTTCCATCCCTGTAAGGATTGATGATGCAACACACTCACTTTCACATCTTCTCTGCGTGTGTTAGTCACTCGGTCATGTCTGACCCCACGAACTGTAGCCCACCAGGCTCCTCTGTCCGTGGGAGTCTCTGGGGAAGAATACTGGAGTGGGTAGCTGTTCTCTTCTCCAGGGGATTTTCTGAACCCAGGGATCAAACCTCGGTCTCCTACATTGCAGGTGGATTCTTTATCATCTGAGCCACCAGGGAAGCCCAGTGCACTGAAATCCAACTATAAAAAATAAATCTAATCTGATACAAAGAAATGATTAAACTAATGAATGGAGAAGAGAATAATCTCCCCTGCAAATTCCAAATAATCTATGGAGAAGCTCCGTCCTTGAAGAGGTGGGAGATGGCCCTCCTTCTCAAGTGTAGGCCACTCACAGGGCTTCCTGTCCCAAAGTACACAGAACGGGGGAAAACAGAGCCTGACAGACACCCCCTGAGCCAGGTGATCCAGCCTGACATCAACAATGGTGAGCCCACCGTTGACCGCACGCACCCTGAATGATGTGATGGGAATGGGAAAGACTTGCGGGGTCTTCTTCCCCAGACCCAGATGTGCAGGCAGGCTGCCTTAGTCCATTAGGGCTGTTATCACAGAGCACCACAGGCTGGTGGGTCGTAAAGCACAGACATAATCGCTCATGGCTCTAGAGACTGGAAGTTTGAGATCAGGGAGCCAGCTGGGTCTGAAGACGGCTCTCTTCTGAGTTGCAAGCGGCAGGCTTCTCACTGTGTCCCCACATGGCGGGAGACGAGCTCCCTCATTCTCTGGCCTTTTCTTAAAAGGACACAAATCCCATTCAAGAGGCCCCCCCAGTCAAGACCTGATCCGCTCCTGGAGGCCCACTTCCCCATAAGATCACAGGGGCATTCAATTTCAACCTGTGCGTTTTGGGGAGCACAAACGTGCAGCCCGTATATGACTCATAAGAAAAACAACAGACACACTCCAGTTGAGGGACAGTCTTCAAAATGTATGGCCAGCCTCCTGTAAACTGCCAAGGTCAGTAATCTCAGAGAAACCTGAGAAACTGTCCCAGCCAAGAGGAGCCTGAGGAGGCATGATGGCAAAGTGTGATGTGGTATCCTGGATGGGATCCCAGAGCAGAAAAAGGACTCTAGGGAAAAGCAAAAAACCTGAACAATGCATAAGTGAAAGTGTTAGTTGCTCAGTCATATCCGACTCTGCAATCCCATGTAGCTTGCCAGGCTCCGCTGTTCATGGGATTCTCTAGGCAAGAATAGGCAAGGAGTGGGTTGCCATGCCCTCCTCCAGGAGATCTTCCCAACCCAGGGATTAAACCCAGGTCTCCTGCATTGCAGGCAGATTCTTTACTGTTTGATATACCAGCTTCCCTGGTGGCTCAGATGGTAAAGCGCCTGTCTGCAATGTGGAAGAGCCAGGTTCGATCCCTGGGTTAGGAAGATCCCCTGGAGAAGAAAATGGCAGCCCACTCCAGTACTGTTGCCTGGAAAATCCCACGGACAGAGGAGCCTGGTAGGCTACAGTCCATGGGGTCGCTAAGAGTTGGACACAACTGAGTGACTTCACTTTCACTTTCATACCAGCTTCTAGACTGAATAATGTATAGACTTCAGTTAACAATAATGCATCAATACTGGTTCATTAATTGCAACAAATGTCCCATAGTAACAAAAGATGTTGTGATAGGGGAACACTGGGAACCCCACTATCTTTGCAATTTTTCTGTAAATTTAATTATTTTAAGATGAAAAGTTTATTAGAAAAACACCACTCCTGGGGAGGGGGTGTCTGCTGTACGGTTTAGGGGGAACACGGCATCGTAGACAGAGTGAAGTGGTCCCACCATGATGAGAATGTGCTGTATCATCACCAGGCCCCTCGGCCAGAAGTTTTCTCTCTCTCTTTTTTTTTCTAAAGTTTTTGTTTACTTAGTTACAATATTGTTTTTATTTTATGTGGGCTCTTAGTTCCTCATCCAGGGATTGAACCCAAGCCTCCTGCATTGGAAGGTGCAGTGTTAACCACTGGACCGTCAGAGAGGTGCACGGGGGGGGTTCTTAAACAGAAACGAAGGCTGGCTTGCTGCAGACCATGGGGTCACCAAGAGGCGGACACAGCTTGGCGACTGAACAACCACCACCCCATGGGAGTGTAGGGACCTTCTGAGGATGCCGGGAAAGGACCCTGGCCAGTCACTCTGGTCAGGAGCTACCATGTGGGCCCCCAAATAAGGTCTCCTTTGCGGAAAAGAATGAACGTCCACCTCCTCTACGCATTTCTGCCCTAACACGGAGCCTTTGCAGAGGGATGCTCGTCTTCTTGGGAGACTGTTTAAACACAGCTGACTCTCAGGAGCTCAGTCCCTCAGCTTCATCACAGTGCTAGGCCCAGGAAGCTGGTCAGGGCCTCCCGGGGAGGTGAGGATAGGCACGCAGTGAGCCAGGGTGGGGGTGCGGAGTCCCACAGGCAGTCTCCCCGCCCCTCCCAGCACCCCCTCCTCCGACGTCCCTCGGCTGTGGAGGGTGACCCATGGGCGGCCCCCCAAGACAGCCTGTGGAAAGGAGGCCCTCGTCCAACTGGATCCAGCCACTGGAGTCTTCCTTTGGGGCCAGGGTTTTGCCCGTAAAAGGTCTTTGTTTGAAACAATCTGCTCTGTGGCTAATGAACCATCACCCCGGGGCCAGCAGACCCTTCCTCTCTGTGGTCCATCCCTCGGGTGCCCCCAGGAGAGGACAGGGCCAGGGCCCCAAGCCGGCGGGCGCCCTCATCTCGCCCCCACCGTAATGCAGTAGGGTGTTGGGAAACTTGTGTGTGAGGAACCCACTAGCTTGTTGCTAGGAAACCACAGGGAGCAACCTTTGTGATCTCACATATGCTTAACATGATAATAAATAATGGTTAACATGATAATAAATAAACAAATAACAATAATTATAACATGCCCCAAGCCTGTTGTTTCTCCAAAATTAATTTATGATAAATTACGACTCGGATTCCTTGGAACATGGCAGTGGGGAGAGGAGAGATGGGGATTTTATTCGCCATCAGGCACAGAACGGGGTTAAGAACGGCCTTTCCCTGAGACAGAGCTCCGAGAACCCAAAGAAAGGCCGCAGAACAGGGTTTTCTGTTTCCCTATGTCTCTCACATTGCCTTCTCCCCTGCCTAGGAGAGTTAAGTTTTTTAGATACTTTACTTGCATTTCTAATTCAGTTATTCTTCTGAAATTTATTCAAAGGATTTATGCTTATGAAATTATAATATAATGCTGCCTATATGCCAATGAGCTGGAGGCAAAGAAAATAATTTTCTTCAATTTACAGTTATGAGGCTGGAGGAAAATGATGCCTTCTTATCACCTCTTTCTCTTTGTATGTCTCGGTATTTTTTTAAAGTCTTCAGAAGGCAGGAGCTGCTGATGAATTCTTAAGCAGATCACACTGATAATTGTATTTCAGAACTGTCAGCTCCCTGAATGCTGTCCACTGACTGTCTCCAGTCACTGGAGCTATTTGTGTCACCCCCTTCCCTGCTCGGGAACTCAGCCCTCAATAAAACCAACTCGCTGGGGATATTGTTAAATTGTCTGAGAGGATTATTAGATGGAAGAGGGATTTATGGATGACACTTTGTAACAATTAATCAGGCACTGTTGATGAAGTTAAGTTGGTCCTCTCATTCCTGGTCCAAATACACACACACACACACACACACTCACACACTCACACACATAATCGTAATAATATTCAGCCCTTGTTTCAATTGTCAAATGGCTCATTTTGTCACTCTGTTTGATTAATGGACCTTTCGGAGTCCCCAAAAAGTCCTAGTAATACAAATAAAAAGAATCATAAATATTGAATAAGCTCACGGCACCGTTAACCTTGACTACATTTTGGGACATTCTTGCAGAAACTTTGCTTTACAGGAAATAAATTGCTGTGGGGATTAAAAAAAAACAATAAGCACACTCATGCCCAATTGGGGAGTTTGGAGAATGTCACCTCTCTCACCTTGTCACTCTTATTAATCTGTTGTGAGTAATTAGGTTAGTTAGCTTTATAATCAGGCCAGCCAAGTCCTGGTCTGTGCTGGGTGGACCAAAGGTGTGCAGGAGGGGTGAGGAAGAGCTGGAACCCACACGGTACAGAACTGGGGTGACGAGCGAGGCCCATTTCGGAAAATGATTTATAGAACAGAAGCCTGGGTGTGGCTGGAAACCTGAGTTGCTTTTATGAAGGTCTTTCTTGTGTGGGTTCTCGCACTGAAAGCACTCGGCTTTCTCAGACTAAAATCCTCCCTCTTTGGCTGGGAGGTTTTGCTGCCCTCCCGGTAGGTCCTAATCCTGGATGTGACTGATCAGCTGACCCCTGGGTTCTAACCCGGCTGTGATACGCTGCAGTTTGGGATTTGAACAGCTAGCCCTGCAGTCAGGAGCTGCACTGTGGGGAGCCCGGATTTGGGGTTGGTGTCCGCAGCAGGTGAGCTCTGTGACACTGGGCAGTGGACTCTGACTTTCTAAGTCTCAGTTTTCTCATTTGTAGAATAGGGGTTCTGACCTTGTGGGATTTCTATGGGGGTGAAGGGAAACACTTCAAGGGAAAAGCAAAGTGTTCGGCAAACAAGAAATGCTTGGTGTGGGTTGAATTGTGTCCCCAGGTATGCTGATGCTGATGCTGACGTCTTCACCCCGGTACTGGTGGCCTTACTGGGTCTTGGCTGATGTGACCCAGTTAAAATGAGATCAGAGTGGAATGTGTCTGTGTTAGTCACTCAGTTGTGTCCGACTTTGTGACCCTATGGACTATAGCATACCAGGCTTCCTTGTCTTTCACAATCAAAGTATGCTCAAACTCATGTCCATCAAGTCGGTGATGCCGTCCAACCATCTCATCCTCTGTCATCTCCTTCTCCTCCCGCCTTCAATCTTTCCCAAAATCAGAGTCTTTTCAAATGAATCAGTTCTTCACATCAGGTGGCCAAAGTACTGGAGTTTCAGCTTCAGCAGCAGTCCTTCCAATGAATATTCAAGACTGATTTCCTTTAGGATGGACTGGTTGGATCTCCTTGCAGTCCAAGGGACTTTCAAGAGTCTTCTCCAACACCACAGTTCAAAAGCTTCAATTCTTTGGCGCTCAGCATTCTTTATAGTCCAACTCTCACATCTACACATGACTGCTGTGAAAACCATAGCCTTGACTAGGTGGACCTTTGTTAGTAGAGTAATGTCTCTGCTTTTTAATATGCTATCGGGTTGGTCATAACTTTTCTTCCAAGGAGCAAGCATCTTTTAATTTCATGGGTACAGTCACCATCTGCAGTGATTTTGGAGCCCAAAAAAATAAAGTCTGTCACTGTTTCCATTGTTTCCCCATCTACTTGCCATGAAGTGGTGGGACTGGATGCCATGATCTTAGTTTTCTGAATGTTGAGCTTTAAGCCAACTTTTTCACTCTCCTCTTTCACTTTCATCAAGAGGCTCCTTAGCTCTTCTTTGCTTTCTGCCATAAGGGTGGTGTCATCTGCATATCTGAGGTTATTGATATTTCTCCCGGCAATCTTGATTCCAGCTTGTGCTTCATCCAGCCCAGAATTTCTCATGATGTACTCTGCATATAAGTTAAATAAGCAGGGTGGCAATATACAGCCTTGATGTACTCCTTTCCCGATTTGGAAGCAGTCTATTGTTACATGTCCAGTTCTAACTGTTGCTTCTTGACCTGCATACAGATTTCTCAAGAGGCAGGTCAGGTGGTCTGGTATTCCCATATCTTTAAGAATTTTCCACAGTTTGTTGTGATCCACACAGTCAAAGACTTTTGCGTAGTCAATAAAGCAGAAATAGATGTTTTTCTGGAACTCTCTTGCTTTTTCGATGATCCAACAGATGTTGGCAATTTGATCTCTGGTCCCTTTGCCTTTTCTAAATCCAGTTTGAACATCTGGAAGTTCACGGTTCTCATACTGTTGAAGCCTCACTTGGAGAATTTTGAGCATTACTTTGCTAGCGTGTGAGATGAGTGCAATTGTGTGGTAGTTTGAACGTTCTTTGGCATTGCCTTTCTTTGGGATTGGAATGAAAATTGATCTTTTTTAGTCCTGTGGCCACTGCTGAGTTTTCCCAATTTGCTGGCATATTGAGTGTTATGACCAACCTAGACAGCATACTAAAAAGCAGAGCCATCACTTTGTCAACAAAGGTTCATCTAGTCAAGTCTATGGTTTTTTCCAGTGGTCATGTATGGATGTGAGAGTTGGACTATAAAGAAAGCTGAGTGCCGAAGAATTGATGCTTTTGAACTGTGGTGTTGGAGAAGACTCTTGCAAGTCCCTTGGACTGCAAGAAGATCCAACCAGTCCATCCTAAAGGAGATCAGTCCTGGGTGTTCATTGGAAGGACTGATGTTGAAGCTGAAACTCCAGTACTTTGGCCACAAGATGCGAAGAGCTGACTCACTGGAAAAGACCCTGATTGCTGGGAAGGATTAGGGGAGGGAGGAGAAGGGGACGACAGAGGATGAGATGGCTGGATGGCATCACCGACTCAATGGACATGGGTTTGGGTAAACTCCGGGAGTTGGTGATGGACAGGGAGGCCTGGAATGCTGCGGTTCATGGGGTCACAAAGAGTCAGACATGACTGAGTGACTGAACTGAACTGAGTGCAGAACTTTCACAGCATCATCTTTCAGGATTTGAAATAGCTCAACTGGCATTCCATCACCTCCACTAGCTTTGTTCGTAGTGATATTTCCTAAGGCCTACTTGACTTCACATTCTAGGATGTCTGGCTCTAGGTGAGTGATCACACCATCATGATTATCTGGGTCATGAAGATCTTTTTTGTATTGCTTTTCTGTGTATTCTTGCCACCTGTTCTTTTTTAAAAAAAATTAATTATTTTAATTGGAGGCTAATTACAATATTGTAGTGGTTTTTGCCATACATTGACATGAATCAGCCATGGGTGTACATGTGTCCCCCCTCCCACCTCCCTTCCCATCCCATCTCTCAGGGTCATCCCAGTGCACTGGCCCTGAGCACCCTGTCTCATGCATTGAACCTGGACTGGCGATCTATTTCACATATGATAATATACATGTTTCAGTGCTATTCTCTCACATCATCCCACCCTCGCCTTCTCCCAAGGGTCCAAAAGTCTGTTCTATACATCTGTGTATCAACTCTTCTTAATATCTTCTGCTTCTGTTAGGTCCATATCTTTTCTGTCCTTTATTGAGCCCATCTTTGCATGAAATGTTCCCTTGATATCTCTAATTTTCTTGAAGAGATCTCTAGACTTTCCCATTCTATTGTTTTCCTCTATTTCTTTGCACTGATCACTGAAGAAGGCTTTCTTATCTCTCCTTGCTATTCTTTGGAACTCTGCATTCAAATGGGTACATCTTTCCTTTTCTCCTTTGCGTTTCATGTCTTTTCTTTACACAGCTATTTATAAGGCGTCCTCAGACAATCATTTTGCCTTTTTGCATTTCTTTTTCTTGGGGATGGTCTTGATCATTGCCTCCTGTACAATGTCAAGAACCTCCGTCCATAGTTCATCAGGCACTCTATCACATCTAATCCCTTGAATCTATTTGTCACTTCTACTGTATAGTCATAAGGGATTTGATTTAGGTCATACCTGAATGGTCTAGTGGTTTTCCCTACTTTCTTCAATTTCAGTCTGAATTTCACAATAAGGAGTTCATGATCTGAGCCACAGTCAGCTCCCGGTCTTGTTTTTGCTGACTGTATAGAGCTTCTCCATCTTTGGCTGCAAAGAATATAATCAGTCTGATTTCAGTATTGACCATCTGGTGATGTCCATGTGTAGAGTCTTCTCTTGTGTTGTTGGAAGAGACCTATCAAGCCAGCCTAAATTAAATTCATGATAATATCACCCAGGAAATTATCAGCTTTAAAATTAGGTGTCTTACAGTGCGTGTGTACATGCTAAGTCACTTCAGTCAGGGCCCTCTGTCCATGGCATTCTCCAGGCAAGAATACTGGAGTGGGTTGCCATGCCCTCCTCCAGGAGACTTCCCAACCTAGGGATCAAACCTCTATCTCTTAGGCCTCCTGCATTGGCAGGTGGGTTGTTTACGACTAGCACCACATGGGAAGCCCAAGGACCTTTACGCTATCTGATGCTGTGAAAGATTGAAGGCAGGAGGAAAAGGTGGACGACAGAGGATGAGATGATTGGATGGCAACACCGACTCAATGGACATGAGTTTGGTAAGCTCTGGGAGTTCGTGACGGACAGGGAAGCCTGGCGTGCTGCAGACCATGGGGTCACAAAGAGTCAGGCACAACTGAGCGACTGAATTAAACTGAACTGAACCAAATATATAAGTAGAAAGTTGTGAGTGAATGCACTTTTGTAGGTAAAGTCTTATCTTTCTGTTAGATTTTAATGATAAATTCAAGACCTTATTTCCCTCTAGATAAAAATATTGGCCCTGTCGCACTAAAAATTGCACTGAGTTCTGCCATTTGTCTTGTCATTATAGAGCCGACATGTTCCAGCAGTTACATAATCCTTCAATCTCCTGGCCCCGGCTCTGCTCGAAGACTTTCCAAGAGGTTAGCACACATCTCCAGCTTCTGCCAACATTTCCACGGATCTGGTCTGAGGGAGAAGGCGTTCCTGGCTGAGGCATCCTGAGTGTAGGGTCCCCAAGGATCTCGGCTGGAGAGATCCAAGCACAGGGCTGAGTCTTACCCACTGGTGGGTCCCTGTGCCTCTCACAGTCCTGGCAGCAGTGACCACGGGCGTTCGCTCAGAACGACCCGATGAACTAGAGCACCTAGCATGTGTCCCTGTTGAGAGGGAGGAGCTGGTGTCGGGGAAAGAAAGTAAGAACGGGGGACTTCCTGGAGGAGACGGAGAGCGGGGTTCCGGGGGTGGGGTGGAATGTAGCAGGACCCTATGGTCCCTGCCCACCCCCATGTCCTCTGCCTGCCTTTTGTCTGTGGAAAACTTCAGTCAAAGAATAAGTGTAATTAGAGAAGGAAGACATGCGGAAACAAAGGGAAACAGTCAAAGGAGACTAAGTAATAAAAGTGTAATCCTTAAGCACAGTCAAGGACCTTTAGTTCTTTCTCAAGGGCTATAGATAATATTCTGAGCCGTATCCTGTGAGCTCTCTTATATATACTGAAAACCCAGGTGGAAAGAGTCAACCACATGATGATCAGCCTGTACCCAGGACAGAA
Source organism: Giraffa tippelskirchi (assembly GCF_054371585.1). Classification (NCBI taxonomy): domain Eukaryota; kingdom Metazoa; phylum Chordata; class Mammalia; order Artiodactyla; family Giraffidae; genus Giraffa; species Giraffa tippelskirchi. The sequence goes on along the minus strand of NC_137288.1, from coordinate 18,674,915 downwards.
GCTGCCACAGTTCCGAGAATCAGCCGCAAAAACAATGGGAACAAAATGGACCCTGGAGCTGAAAGATTAACTGTACTTAAAACAGCCAAGATGATGCTGGTCAGACCACCAATGACCAGTTGAACGATGACTGTCAGGGCTGACTGCACTGTTTCTGCATGTAGCCCCCCGCCCACTTCTGTCTCTAAAAGCTCTTGCCCCGCTGGTTGCGGGGGATGGGGGGGGGGTGGGCCCTTGGACGGACATCTGTCTTCCCCAACCAGTTGCTGGCATCTGAATCACAGCAGACTCTCCTTTCCACCACCCTGGCCTGTCCAGTGGTTTCTGACCAGCGAGAGGCCAGACCCAGGAACCCTTTCGGTACCAAAGGACATTCCCGGCATGAGCACAGGCCGCGCCCGCCAGCGGGGAGAGGAGTCGGAGGCAGGGGCAGACACGCGTGTTGACCAGGGCACAGGGCCGAGGTGGTGCCTTCCAGGGGGCTCCTGAGCTTTCCAGGTGCGGGAGAAGGTATGGTTTTCTTCTGGAAATGAGGGGAGTGGGAGTGGAAAGAAAAGATGGGTAGGGCAGTGAAAGAGCTGTGCTTAAGCGGAGGCGTTGCAGCTGGAGGTAATGGGGGTGTGGGCGAGGCAGGAGGCCGCGAAGGAGGAGGCGACAGCGATCCACACGCAGGGAATTGGGTGGGAAAGGCTAGGGAGGGGAGTGCGCACCCCCATTACCATCCAGTGCTCCTGGGTGGGACATCTGGGGCTGGCACCTGGCAGCCACTTTGTGCTGAGAAACAGCCGCACCTCTGATGGCGCTGTTCTTGGGGCGACGGTGTGAGGTGAGTCTTTAAGTTTCAGACTCTCACCCGGAGTTCCTTGTTCAGGTCCCATGAAGCTGAGATGTCTCCTTCTTCCCTTCGGCCTGAATTGGTTTGGAAGGGAAATCCATAAATGAAATTGAGCACACAGTTTTCTCACTTTGTAATTTTCTGAAAAAATATCCCAGACACATGAGTGGCTGTGTAAAATAGGCTCAAAGTTGGGTGTCCGTCCACATTCATTAGGGTTCTGACAGCTGTTGAAACAGGTAAACCCACATTTTGCAGTTGAACACAGTAGACATGGTTTTTTTCCCTCATGTTGGAGGTGAGACAGGGGTGTTACTGACCAGGTGCTGTCGCAGGCCAGTCTGGGGCCTGGTTTTTCTTTCTAGGATGTCTGAGGGTCTGCGAGGCCTGAGCCTGTGAGATGGCAGGCAGGCGCAGGGCGGCTGTCAGCCTGGCCTGGACACGTCGGCAGGCCTCCTGCTCACTCAGCCCCGAGGCCACGGGGACTGGACCCAGCTATGTTCTCATCTCAGTAAGGCAAGGAGATGGGGCCGGTGAGCTGCCTTTGCCCTGCTGACCCCCAGCGCCCCAGCCCAGGCCAGAACTCCGTGAAGTAGCAGGAGTTTTAGAAACCGGAGCGTTTTAGCTGGTTGTTTGAATTTATGGTTTGATCCAGTAAAACACTTGGATGAAACATTGTGACTTGCTCATAGTTAAACCCATACCAAGTGAATCGGCCCCAGACAAAAGTGACCTCTGGCCATAAACACACGAAGAGAAGTGACAGCGATTCAAACCCACAGCTGCAGAGTGGCCGGTAGACGCAGCTCTTCAGCGCCTAAATCTGTGATTTTCATCTTTTTCATCCAGAACTAACTTCCAACTCGTTTCTGGTTGCATATTGTGAATGCCCATTCAACTCACTTTTCGGATTCAATGAATGCTGGGTTTTCAGTGTGGACTCTCTACAGCTAATAGCGTGTGATATTCTGTTAGAAGGTCTGCCTGCTTTCTTTCCAACGTGTCTCGTGTCTCTTTCCTCATGCGTCTGTCAGGCACCGCAAGTCAGGGTGGGGTGTGTGCCGCTGGCCCAGGACCGCAAAACATCACCGAGGACGTGATCAGGGCTGACGTTAGGTGCTGGCAGAGCAGGTGGGGGATTTTAAGATCTACCCCCAAATAAAGTGCTCCAGTCCTGCTGATATTCTTAACCATCCGTAGCGGGTGGCGGGGGTAGGGGGCAGGGCGGTGCTGGTCTCTCCACCTTCTCTGGATCAGTGGGCAGCGGCAGCTGTGTGGCCCCTCCACGGGATCTGCAGTTTCTTGAGAGACTCCCTCCCCTAGGAGTGGACTGCCCCGTGCCTGGTTACCGACACCACAAGGGATTGTAAAAAGGCTTGAAGCCATGTCAAGTGCATTTATTAACTGTTGTTGCTGCTGTTCAGTCGCTCAGTCGTGTCTGACTCTTTGCCCATGGACTGCAGCCTGCCAGGCTTCCCTGTCCTTCACCATCCCCGAGTTTGCTCAGATTGTGTCCATTGAGTCAGTGATGTCATCCAACCATCGCATCCTCTGCTGCCTATTTCTCCTTTTGCCTTCCATCCTTCCCAACATTAGGGTCTTTTCTAATGAGTTGGCTCTTGTTATTATTATTACTAACATAGAAATGACTAAAAGGCTATTTACTTTTTAAATAAAACACATACGCAACCGTATGAGTTTTCTGAATATAGGATATTCAGAAAATACAGAAAACTGTATAAAGTAGCAATATGTTTCTGCTGCTGATGTTGAGAAATAATCATTGTTGCCATTTTAGCTGATTTCCTTCAGGGCTTTTTAAATGCATGTATGATTTACAAAAATCTCTGTCATGCTGTACAAGTGTGTACAGCTTTATCATCTGATATCTTCTATTTGATTGTGTATCATGAAATTTCTTTAATGATTTTAATGGGTACATTATATTCCTGCCCAGGGATGTGCTGTGAATTACACCATGATGAAAAGCTTCCTATACAAATATTTCTGCTCATCTCTGATGATTTCTCCTGGCTGGGGTTCTAGAAATAGGATTCATGTGTTGAAGCCTTTCAGTGCTTTGAAGATGTTTGGTACTGCCTGCCGCAGAGTGTGGTATCATCCCTACCCCACCAGTCAGAGAAACGTCTTTAATAAAGTCAATGGCTTCATCCAATAGGCCAGTCTAAGGTCATAATGTTCAACAGACAAATTGTTTGTGATAAGAGGGTGAAGGCGTGTGCAAGGCTTTTGTGTGCTTAGTTGCTCAGTCACGTCTGACCCTTTGTGACCCATGGACTGTAGCCTGCCAGGCTCCTCTATCTGTGATGCTTTCCCAGCAAGAATACTGGAGTGGGTTGCCATTCCCTTCTCCAGGGGATCTTTCCGACCCCAGGATCAAATCTGGGTCTCCAGCATTGCAGGTGGATTCTTTACCATCTGAGCCACCAGGGAAGCCCATAGCTTTTACACTGCTCTTAATAAATCAGATCATTGAAATGTGTGGCATGCTGGGAAAATACTGGAGGAGCAATGTGCTCTTTAGATAATTCAGAACTCCAGGGAAGTTTTCCTAGGTCAATAGACAGTGGTTGTGTACTATCTTTTCAGTATTGTTTGAGTGGGGGCAGGTTGGGGAAAGAAAGTGAAGGAAGGGGAGGCAACAGACGTGTGTTCCTGGTGAGGGGAGGATGGACACCCCCACACCTGTGTGAGACTCAGAAGGTCAGAGCTGGAAGGGCTTCGGGGAATCGTGCTCAGATAAGAAGGGCTGAGTCATAAGGGTGCGAAAATCTTTCCTGAAACCCTCTGATAAGATGAAATAAACTTGGAGAATCAGAGTCAGTGATTGAAAGAAATTTCTGGAATCAAAGAGGTCTCACTCGAGAGGTGCTCCCCTGTCACCGCCTTGACTGCACAGAGGATCGGGAAGAAGGCCCCCGCCTGCCCCCTTGCCAGGGTGCCCAGGGGCCTCTTGCTGCCCAGGGCTGCCGACGACTATGCCTCGGGTGGAGCACCGGCGTCACCCCACACTCTGAACATGTCTGTGCCTCTTTCGTCCATCAGGCTTCACATCATCACAGGCTATGAAGTTGGATGGGACCTTGTAGCTTTTCTGGGCCAAAGTTCTTAGGCACAGACTCTCACCAGCACCATTTGCGAGTCGATGTTGGTCCGGAGGACAGGCTCTGGGGTCCATTGGCTTGCCCCAAACTTGGCTTTGACACTGCGCAACTGTAGGCAAGTGACCCCACCTCTGTGCCTCCCCATTTCTGTAAAATGGGACGAAGATTAGAAACCACCTGCGGTGTTTGCTTTGAGTAAAATGAGGTCTGAGTCAGCAGTTAGTGTGGTATATTGTCCAGTGTGAAGTGAAGGGTAGACATTGCTGTTACGGTTAGTGTCTCTGAAGGCTCTCAGATTCCTCAGGTCTGCAGGATTAGGTTGCCTCTCCCGAGGCCTTAATGGGAATGTCCAGCCACCTCTGTGAGAAAGCTGGACCCATGGGACGTTCTGGGTCCACCTGTGCAGCCCAAGCCCTCCTTTGCTGTTTTCTGTGGCCCCGTGCCTCACACGAGACCAGGGAGTGGGGCAGAGTCTGGACTGGCGCCAGGCCCCCAAGCCCGCCTGAGTCCAGGGAGGCCCTTCCCATCCGTCGTCCTTCCACAGTGCCTCCTGCCTGGAGCCTCACCTCTCCAGGGCCCCCTCTTTATTAGGTGATGACGGACACTAACAAGTGAAATAGGTTAAGAAAGAAAGAAAGTGAAATCGCTCAGTCGTGTCCAACTGTTTGCAACCCATAGACTGTAGCCCGCCAGGCTCCTCGGTCCGTGATATTTTCCAGGCAAGAATACTGGAGTGAGTTGCCATTTCCTTCTCCAGGGGATGTTCCTAACCCAGGGATCAAACTCGGGTCTCCCACATTGCAGGCAGACTCTTTACCTTCTGAGCCACCAGGGAAGCAGATAGGTTAACGACTAAGCTCAAATGGCATCCAGGTAATTCATCACCTTAAGAGCTGGAATAAAGCATCTTCTCGATAAAGAGCCTGTCATCAGTGGGCGTGCCCGTGCGTCACGTGGGACCCAGGCCCACCAGGGACAGTGGGCCGCGAGGGCCAGCGGTCTCGTCCACCACCTTCTCCACGGTGAGCATCTTCAGTCAACAAACCTCGCTGGGCTGGGCCGGGAGGGAAATCCAGATGCTGTTAACACAGAACCAGGGCACTGCTGGCTCCCTTGGAGTCTGCGGCGGGGAACCGAGACCACGTCTATGGAGCCTGCATCCTCGTTTAGAGCAGAGAATGGGGCTCAGGGAGTGAACAGAGGCCCTGAACGACCCCCGAGTGAACCTTCTCACGCCTCTCCGCTCCTGTGGCAGACACAGGTTCTGGGCCATTGGCTCCTCTTGGGGCAGTCCTACCTCTGCTTGGTGGGGGGTAGCGGTGAGGACCCCTGTAATTGAGCCCAGGAGAGGCTGAGGACGCCCCTGCACTCCCCATCACCACCCACCCACTCGTTTACAAGGGAGAACTCCGGGGCTTGGCTCCTTGAGGGACCGGCGCCAGATTGTTGAAACCACTGGGTTTCTTACGGCTGCTCTAAGGCTGAATCCGATATAAAATACATGTTCCTGTTCATTGCCATTTATGTGTTAGTTATCATTAACAGCCATTATAATTTTTTCCCAGTGGCAATTACATTGATATTACTATATCTAAATCAAAGAGGACACTGCAGCAATTACTGTCATAAGTTGATTGGGAACCACCTAATTTTTAAGTGACACTATTTTCTTATCAGCACGATAATTTTCCTTTGCAACAAATAACATACCAGGAGCGTTGTGCAACCGAAATGGGCCGTTCTACACGTGACTTTTTTTTTTTTAATAAACAGAAAATGTACCTACAGTTTCTCTTTCATGTAAGAATAATACAATGAAGATCTGAATCCTAGGATTGGGGAACATTTTAACAGATCTTAAACCTAGTAGTTGAATTGCATGGGGAAGCAGAGGCAATGGTTTCAATCTTTTTCTAAAGTAGGTGAAGAAGGGAAGAGAGAGGAACGAGGAGGGAGGCTGTCCCCGCCCGCAGCCCCCTTCCCTGTGGGGCCAGAGCTGCTCCCACATCCGGGGCCCTGGGCAAGGGCTCCACCAGGGGGTTGCTACCTGCCAGAGAGGCCACAGGAATTCCGGGAGGTCATCACGGCTCGTCCCAGACCACACCAGGTGCAGGAAGCTCAGGGCAGAGCCTGGGGACAGGATGGGAACCTGGGTGGTCTCCCAGGCTCACTCCTGGGGCCCCCAAAGCCTCCAGTTCCCCAGCGGAGGATGGTAGGCAGACCTCGCTGTGCAATTCGTGGTCTGCGTGGGCTCTCCCCTGAGGCCTGGTTTCCTGGAGGGGGAGCCTGGAGTGAATGGTTCGAGGGGCGCACCCAGGGAGGAAATCTTGCCGATGGTAGAGCCAGGCCACCTCGGTCCTTGAAAGTGAAAGTGTTAGTCGCTTAGGCTCAGTCTTGTCTGACTCTCTGCAGCCCCATGGACTACAGCCCGCCAAGCTCCTGTGTCCATGGGATTCTCCAGGCAAGAGTACTGGATGGGTTGCCACGCCCTCCTCCAGGGATCTTCCCGATCCAGGGATGGAACCCACATCTCATTATGTTTCCTGTATTGGCAGGTGGGTTCTTTACCGCTAGCTCCACCTGGTTACCCAGCAGTTTTATTCACTAGTTCTGTGGCTTCAGTTTCTCTCTCTGTAAAGTGAGGATGATGATAGTGGTGATCCTGCCTCATGAGGTGTTTACATGAATGAAAGAGGTTATTAGATAAGCAGCTAAATCAGGGTCTGGCACAGTATGAGTGAGATGTTTAGATAATGAAAGTGAAAGTGAAGTCGCTCAGTCTTGTCCGACTCTTCTCGACCCCATGGACTGTAGCCTACCAGGCTCCTCCGTCCATGGGATTTTCCTGGCAAGAGTACTGGAGTGGGTTGCCATTTCCTTCTCCAGGAGATCTTCCCAACCCAGGGATTGAATCCGGGTCTCCCGCATTGTAGGCAGACACTTTACTGTCTGAACCACCAGGGAAGTCAGAGTTTAAAAGGGGTGCCTGAGCTCACAGCCCAGGAGGCCCCACCCCCACTGAAGTCAGAGCCCCAGAACCTCCCCCTATTAGGCTCATGGCCCAGACCCCCACTCCTCAGTTTGACAGTCCTGAGCCTCTCAGTGAGTAAGTGCTTGAAATGCGGCTTGTTTACAAACAGGAATTAAAATATCTCAATGATTTTTGTATTGGTTACAAGTTGAAATGATAGTATTTTGGATACATTGGGCTCAATAAAGAACATTACCAAAAGTGATTTCACCTTTGTTCCTGTGGCCACTACAACATTTTGCATGACACACGTGGCTCCACTGACGGTCGGTTCTGTTCAAGAACACACTGCTCGGGGGATTAAGGGAAGTCAATGCATCCCACCCTCAGCTCAGAGCCTGGCACTCGGGAGGTGCTTGTTAAACACCCGCCTCCCTTCCCCGGGCACCTAGCTCTGCACACGAGCCCCTCCCCAGGGCAGGGTTCCTGCGGGCAGGGCCGCGTGGCGGGGGTCCTCGGCGCTGCCCCCAAAAGTCAGCGCCTCCCGGCAGAGCCGTGGGTGCCCATGCTGGCGGACCGGGGCCCTGTCCTGCAGGTGGCCGTCCTCTGGCGCTCCCTACCGCGTGGCCCCTGGCAGGACTCCCCTCGGAGCCCAGCCCAGGGCCTCCGGGCCCAGCCAGGCCTCTGCCGTCCCCCCGGCCCCCGCACAGGCTGTGCTCTCCCGGGGTCCTGGTCTCCCCATGCTCCAGTAGGATGGGGGGGAGAGCAGACAAGCCATCCTGTAGGTCAGCACCACAGTCTCCCCCTTCATGGCGTGTGGGGCTACGAGGAGAGCCTGGAAACAAGAAACAAACACGCATGCGCGGTAACGCAATCACTGCCTGAGGGTCGTCTTGAAAGAACAGGAGCAGTTAAGGCCGCCGACTGGCACAGGTTAGCATGGCAGCACTCCAGTGGGACCCTCGCCCACCTAACCGGGCCTGCGCCCCTCTCTGCTCGTATCGCGCGGCCCCGGGTGGCATCCACAGGCGCTCCTGCGCCCTGCAGGGTCCTCTGCTCACTCTGGTCCACTGGTACCCGACACTGGATGGTGCTGGTGGAGTGGATGCCTGGGCCTCGGACCTGGTGACAAGTAACGCAGACGGCGGTGAGACAGGCTGTCACGGCGATGCCAGACCAGCAGGACGGAGCCAGGGGTGGGGCGACAGGCACCTCCTGCCCCCCTGGGGGGAGAGGGTGCCCACCCATGACACACCGCTGAGCAGTTTGGACGAGGTGAGCCTGGTGCGGGGGCTGAGGGCTGCCACTTCAGTGCACACTGCCATTCGGGAAGCCTGGGACAAAGAGCACCCACCTGGGGTGGCAAAGTGGTATTATATACACACGTCCGTCAGTCAGTCAGTTCAGTCGCTCAGTCCTGTCCGACTCCTTGCAACCCCATGAACCGCAGCACACCAGGCCTCCCTGTCCATCACCAACTCCCGGAGTCTACCCAAACTCATGTCCACCGAGTCGGTGATGCCATCCAACCATCTCATCCTCTGTCATCCCCTTCTCGTCCTGCCCTCAATCTTTCCCAGCATCAGAGTCTTTTCAAATGAGTCAGTTCTTCGCATCAGGTGGCCAAAATATTGGAGTTTCAGCTTCAACATCAGTCCTTCCAATGAATATTCAGGACTTATCTCCTTTAGGATGGACTGGTTGGATCTCCTTGCAGTCCAAGGGACTCTCAAGAGTCTTCTCCAATATCACAGTTCAAAAGCAGCAATTCTTTGGTGCTCAGCTTTCTTTATAGTCCAACTCTCATATACATATATGACTACTGGAAAAACCATTGCCTTGACTAAATGGACCTTTGTTGACAGAGTAATGTCTTTGCTTTTTAATATGCTGTCTAGGTTGATCATAACTTTCCTTCCAAGGAGTAAGCGTCTTTTAATTTCGTGGCTGCAATCACCATCTGCAGTGATTTTGGAGCCCAAAAAAATAAAGTCTGACACTGTTTCCACTGTTTCCCCATCTATTTGCCATGAAGTGATGGGACCGGATGCCATGATCTTAGTTTTCTGAATGTTGAGCTTTAAGCCAACTTTTTCACCCTCCTCTTTCACTTTCATCTAGAGGCTCTTTAGTTCTTCTTCACTTTCTGCCATAAGGGTGGTGTCAGCTGCATATCTGAGGTTATTGATATTTCTCCCAGCAATCTTGATTTCAGCTTGTGCTTCATCCAGCCCAGCGTTTCTCATGATGTACTCTGCATATAAGTTAAATAAGCAGGGTGACAATATACAGCCTTGGCATACTCCTTTTCCTATTTGGAACCAGTCTGTTGTTCCATGTCCAGTTCTAACTGTTGCTTCCTGACCTGCATACAGGTATCTCAAGAGGCAGGTCAGGTGGTCTGGTATTCCCATCTCTTGAAGAATTTTCCACAGTTTGTTGTGATCCACACAGTCAAAGGCTTTGGCATAGTCAATAAAGCAGAAATAGATGTTTTTCTGGAACTCTCTTGCTTTTTCGATGATCCAACGAATGTTGGCAACTTGATCTCTGGTTCCTCTGCCTTTTCTAAAACCAGCTTGAACATCTGGAAGTTCATGGTTCATGTATTGCTAAAGCCTGGCTTGGAGAATTTTGAGCATTACTTTACTAGCTTGTGAGATGAGTGCAATTGTGCAGTAGTTTGAACGTTCTTTGGCATTGCCTTTCTTTGGGATTGGAATGAAAACTGACCTTTTCCAGTCCTGTGGCCACTGCTGAGTTGTCCAAATTTGCTGGTATATTGAGTGCAGCACTTTCACAACATCATCTTTCAGGATTTGAAATAGCTCAAGTGGAATTCCATCACCTCCACTAGCTTTGTTCATAGTGATGCTCCCTAAGGCCCACTTGTCTTCACATTCCAGGATGTCTGGCTCTAGGTGAGTGGTCACACCATCGTGATTATCTGGGTCATGAAGATCTTTTTTGTACAGTCCTTCTGTGTATTCTTGCCACCTCTTCTTAATATCTTCTGCTTCTGTTAAGTCCATACCATTTCCGTCATTTATTGAGCCCATCTTTGCATGAAATGTTCTCTTGGTATCTCTGATTTTCTTGAAGAGATCTCTAGTCTTTCCTATTCTATTGTTTTCCTCTATTTCTTTGCACTGATCACTGAGGAAGGCTTTGTTATCTCTCCTTGCTATTCTTTGAAACTCTGCATTCAAATGGGTATATCTTTCCTTTTCTCCTTTGCTTTTGGCTTCTCTTCTCTTCATAGCTTTGTAAGGCCTCCTCAGACAGCCATTTTGCTTTTTTGCATTTCTTTTTCTTGGGATGGTCTTGATTCCTGTCTCCTGTACAATGTCATGAACCTCCGTCCATAGTTCATCAGGCACTCTGTCTATCAGATCTAGTCCCTTAAATCTATTTGTCACTTCCGCTGTATAATCACAAGGGATTTGATTTAGGTCATACCTGAATGGTCTAGTGGTTTTCCCCACTTTCTTCAATTTAAGTCTGAATTTGGCAATAAGGAGTTCATGATTGGAGCCACAGTCAGCTCCTGGTCTTGTTTTTGCTGACTGTATAGAGCTTCTCCATCTTTGGCTGCAAAGAATATAATCAATCTGATTTTGGTGTTGACCATCTGGTGATGTCCATGTATAGAGTCATCTCTTGTGTTGTTGGAAGAGGGTGTTTGCTATGACCAGTGCCTTCCCTTGGAAAAACTCTATTAGCCTATCCCCACTCTTTTTCAGATCCTTTTCCCATATAAGTCATTACAGAATATTGAGTAGAGTTCCTTGTGCTATACAGCAGGTCCTTACTAGTTATCTATTTTATATACAATAGTAAGAATATGCCCATACCAATTTTCCCATTTATCCCCACCCCACCCCCTTAACGCCCCTGGTAACCATAAGTTTGCTTTCTACATCTGTGACTCTATTTCTGTTTTGTAGATAAGTTCGTTTCTTTTTAAAATTCTCCATATAAGTGATATCATATGATATTTGTCTTATGATAACTTGTTTCACTCAGTATCACATTCTCTAAGTCCATCCATGTTGCTGCAAATGGCATTATTTCATCCTTTTTAATGGCCAAGTAATATTCCATTGTATATATGTACCACATCTTGTTTATCCATTCATCTGTTGATGATCATTTAGGTTGCTTCCATATCTTGGCTATTCTATACAGTGTTGCAATGAACAGTGGGGTACATGTATGCTTTGGAATAATGGTTTTCTTGGGGTGTATGCACAGGAGTGGAGAGGGACTGCAGTATGAAGGAAACTCCATACTGTTCTCCATAGTTGTTTTTCAGATGCAAAGTCATGTCCCACTCTTTGTGACCCCATGGCCTGCAGTACACCAGGCTTCCTTGTCCTTGTCTATCTCCCAGAGTTTGCTCAAATTCATGTCCATCGGGTCGGTGATGCCATCCAACCATCTCATCCTCTGTCATCTCCTTCTCCTCCCACCTTCATTCTTTCCCAGAATCAGGATCTATTTCCAATGAGTTGGCTCTTTGCATCAGGTGGCCAAAGCATAGAAGCTTCAGCTTCAGCATCAGTCCTTCCAATGAATATTGATTGAGTTCCTTTAGGATTGATTGGTTTGATCTCCTTGCAGTCTAAGGGACTGCTAAAGAGCCTTCTCCAGCACAATTCAAAAGCATCAATTCTTTGGTGCTCAGCCTTCTTTACGGTCCAAGTATCACATCCATATGTGACTACTGGAAAAACAAAGCTTTGACTATACAGACCTTTGTTGGCAAAGTTATGCATCTGATTTTTAATACATTGTCTAGGTTTGTCACAGTTTTTCTTAGGAGTAAGTGTCTTTTAATTTCATGGCTGCAGTCACCATCCATAGTGATTTTGGAGCCCAAGAAAATAAAATCTGCCACGGTTTCCCCTTTATCCCTATCTATTTGCCATGAAGGGATGGAACAAGATGCCATGATCTTCGTGGCGCTGCAGTCCCAGGACACTCCTGTGCCCTTTCTATGCCTCCTTCTGCCCCACTTAGAAGTAGGTGAAAACACTTAACCACCAGAGCTCTCCAGTAGCAGACAGGCGACGGCGTCACAGCTGATGGTTAAAGTAAAGGAGCCAGACTTGAGGATAAAATGCATTTTCATAGCTGTACTAAGCACGTGCTCTGTAATTCATTCCTAGGTCACCTACAGCTTGCTCAGAAATGCTCTATAAAACACCATTTCATGGTATGGGAGTCTCTTCAAAGGTCGTGAGACCCAAGGCCTTGCTGCGTGGGCTTGGTGTCAGCGGCCCTTGGAAATGCAGGTTCCCAGGCCCCCACCCTGGACCTGCTGAGTCAAGAGCTCCGTTGTGACAGGTGAGCGTGTGTATAAGAAAGCTGGGGACGCTGCATTCTCGAGTGGAAAACAGCCGTGGACCCCAAGTCTCTGTTTAACCAGTGACTAAGTGACCCAGGAAAGTCACTTTTCTGCATTGCATTCTCCAATCTGTAAAATGGGCATCATTCTCCTTTATCAGCTTGATAGGAAAGAGGGAAGACCGTGACATTGTATTCTACTCTAGGTGGTAAGCACGTTCCAAGATGTTACACGAAGTTATGTGTGAAAGTTGAAATGAGAAATACCCTTCCGTAAAGACAATGACGGCACTTTCATTGTTACAGCTGGGGTGACGCCTGGGCTCTTGAGCTCAACCGCCTCTCCCGTACCCAGCGTACCCGGATGTAAGTAATTCTCCGAAGTTACTTTGATAAAAAACCCTCAAAGAGACAATCCAGTTTCCAGATGTAAATTCTAACAACATACAGAGGGACCACTATTGCTTCCAGTCCCCTGGTGGGAGATGAGGCTTTCGACAAAATGAGATTGCCTTTGACATTGTTGCTGTTCTGCGGAGGGACTTCCAATGTGAAAAGGAGTTGTTTCTCTTGCGAAAGGATGTGTGCGTGTAAAGCTGAAAGTTTGCGCCTCTTACGCATGAGTTCGAGGAAGACAGAAATGATGTAGAAAGACAGGAATGTTCAACGTTGTGTGGTTTTGAAGGGCTTGCTTCCGAGCCTTAATTGTGGTCTGTCCTTTGTACAGAGGAGGAGATTCTAGCCGTGGGAACAGGAGACGTGGCCCCAGCGCTGTCTCTCCCTGCACGGGCCCCCTCACCCTAGGGCGCCTCCCGCCGTGGGTGTGCGCATCCGGCCACCACAGCACCGAAGCTGCCAGATTCAGAATTCCATTTCAGGGGGATCAGCCAGTTCAGATTTGAGATATTTTGCTGTTACTAACATTGTCCAAGTTCTATAGGCGAGAACATAAGCAAGTAAAATACTTGAGAGAAATAAGCCCTCAACAAGGGGTGATAAATTTTTTCTTTATTTGATATTCATAATTTGACACATAAGAATATATTGACAGGAGATCAGACCTTTGTAGCATTAAAACTAAATTGTGATCATTCAGCCCTTAATTCTGCTGAGCTTTTTTTTTCCCCAAAAAATGCTGTGTGATATTTAGATATATGTGTGTGTGTGTGTGCGCGCTTAGTTGCTCAGTCATGTCCAACTCTGTGATCTTATGGACTGTAGCCCGCCAGACTCCTCCATCCGTGGGATTCTCCAGGCAAGAGTACTGGAGTGGGTTGCCATTTCCTCCTCTAGGGGTTTTTCCCAACCCAGGGATCAAACCTATGTCTCCTTCACTGGCAGGAGGATTCTTTAGCCATTGAGCTACCAGGGAGGTGCTGATAATTAAATGACACAGAAGTCAGTGATCTGAACACTTCACTTGTGCTGGATTAAAGTGGGGTCTTGAGTGGAACACAGTTTGTGGTCAGAACCATGATATTCTCTCTGGTTTGGTCATCACCTCATCCAACAGAAGATTTGTAACAGAGGCCAGTTGTTATTCTGTGACACTTTGAATCAGGCATCAAGGGCAGGATCTCTGCAACTTATGAAAGGGTGAGACAGAGACAGTCTGGTGCCCTGGAAAGGAGCTTGCCTATGCTCTGGTGCTTCACTGCGACCTTTGACAAGGCGCCTAATCTTCTTGGGTCTTGCTTTCTCCATTTATAAAGTGAGAAGAACCAGATTCTCTCTCTCTTTTAAAAAATATATATACATATATATTTTAAATTTATTTTATCCTTCTTTTTTCTGCGTTCAGGCTTTCTCTAGATGCAGCAAGTGAGGGCTACTCTCCAGTAGGAGTGCGAGGGTGTCTCGTTGCAGTAGCGTCTCTCCTGTTGCAGAGCGCAGGACCCTGTTGCAGAGCGCAGGCCCCTGTTGCAAAGCGCAGGCTCTAAGGGCTTCAGTAGTTGTGGCACGCGCTTCACTGCTGCATAGCATGCGGAATCTTCCCAGACCAGGAATCAAACCCAGGCATATTCTTGACCACTAGACCCCTAGGGAAGCTCTAGGTTGTCTCTTAAATCCCAGATTCTACCATTTAAAGGTCAGCAGAGTCTTCTCATCTGTGATGAGCAGAGAGCACCCCAGACTCCCTCCAGGTCTGTGTCTGCAGGCCGCCTCCCCCTCCGCCCCTAGGGCTGGCACACACAGGGCAATGCAAACACTTCCAAGCTGGACAGTTTCTCTTCCCTAAACATGCTTCCGCATCTCCCACCGGCCAGAGAGACCACGGGCTCAGGTCATTCTAAGATTCGGTTCCACTCTTTACATGGAAGGGATAGGGCATAATGGTAGCTGACGATTTATGGGCCATTTTCCTGAGCACTGAGCATAAATCCATTTTCCCTGTTGGACGTTACCACCAGTCAGCAGGGTGTGTTTTAATTATTATTTTAATTTTACGTTGGCAGAAAGACGCTGTTGAATAGTGCCTTTCAAGGGAAAACCTTACTTTGGGGGCTGTTGGAATCTGCACTTTTGGCTCATGCTTCCCTGAACATATGAGACGTGTAACGCTTTCCCTAAACTGCACTCCATGAGGTCCTTACCAACCACTCCAGAGATGCAAGACTTGCTTCCTGACAGGGTCTGTGCCTCCCCAGATGCTGTGGGCAGGCGCTGAAGGGCAGGGCCACAGTGGACCAAGCCATCTTTTCAAGAACCGAGGCTGGTTATTTGTTTTATCTATAGTAATGTGTATATTTTAATCCTGACCTCCTAGTTTAAACCCTCCCCTTTGCCCCCTTGGTTTTGTATGTCTATGAGTCTATTTCTGCTTTGTAAATAAATCCGTGTCATATTTTGAATTCCACATACAAGTGATATCACAGGATATTTGTATTTCTCTGTCTGACGTATTTCATTTAGTATTCTCCTTAGATCCTGAGGTCTATCCACTTTGCTGACAAGGACCTACTATATAGCACAGAAAACTATACTCAATATCTAGTAATAACTTGTAATGGAAAAAATCTGAAAAAGAATATATATATACATTATTGTATATATATATATACACATTATTTTATATATACATATACATAACTCAATCACTTTGCTGTACACCTGAAACTAACACAACACTGTAAACCAGCTATATTTCAACAAAAATTAAAAAAATAGATGCTAAGACAGTATTAATACCCAGCCATTTTTAGTCTTGTTTTAACATCTCATTAACTTCTCAATCTAGGGAAAGAAGAATACAGAAGACTCAAGCATACAGAATTGAAATATGTATCTTATTTGACTTTTAAAAAAAAATATCAACTCTACCATCAAGAATTATGTGAACTGATACATATTTGGAAATATTATTTATTTTGTATAGATTTTTTTCAGCCAATGTTCCATATTTTGCTCATGTTAACAGTAATAAGGTTCTCGTATCAAACATTCCTCCTTTCACAAGTTGAATAACCTGATACTAAATGTCTACAAAAAAATGGAATTCCAAGGTTAAAATGCCCACACTAGTAGTATTGAGAATTCAGAGTTTTATATTTTGAGTTCTGAAATATGATCATAATTCTGGGCAATAATTAGAATATTACAGAAAACCTAAATTAAAAAAAAAAACACCAATAAATCCCCAAATTAGCTAATAAAGTTTGCATAAATTTTGTCTTTAAACAAGTACTATAAATAGCAAGCAATTTAATAAAACAAGAGACTGGACGGTATAGAGAATAGTACTTATGAATCCACCAAGTAAGGCCATTTGTACCTGGGCTACGTTCATAAAACTTGTGTTGTAACCCCCAGGAAATTCACGTCCACAGCTGATCATGCTCTGTCTTTTCCTATCATTTTTTTCTTTCCTGAAAGTTGCATGCTGCTCGTCTGTTCTTATATAAATCTAAAATATGCTGTTTATCCCATATGCACATGTGGTCAAGTGATCAAGAAAAATATTTTCAGTACTGAGCACTCCCTGCCCCATTTTAAAGGCAATCCTACATGTAGTAAATTCACACTAATTGGGAGTTCTATGAAGGGGTTAAAACATTACCCGTTACAAGTCGGGTGGCCATTATAAATGTTACCCAAATAAAAGCCAGAAACAGGAAGCCAAAAAGCAGGTCCCTACGGCAGGCATGTCTTAAATGATATCATTTGTCAAGTTTCCAGCATCTTGTGGTGGGTGAACACACACAAAAAAGAGGTCTGTGTTGTACCAAGGATGTTACATCCTCATTAGCTGGAAAGTTCTTTAAGTACATAATGCAAGATTTTCATTTTAATAAGAAGCAGTGACTTGTCACTGCACTTTCATTAGATAAATACTGAATGTAATACTAATGACCATTTATAAAGGCACTATCCTCCTCCTGAGAAGCTCCATTCAGATGAACTCATATAATAACAATTTTTAGAGCACATCATGCAAAACTTCTGTGTAGTTTCTCTGCCAACTCTTTCCTAATTTTTTTTTTTATGCTGAAGGTGGTGAACAATGTTGAAGTCATCATCAAATGGACCTGCAATGACATTGTTGGTATTTTTTGCATGCAAAAACAAATTTGAAGGAAGAGCATTTGGCCTTTTACAAATCACAACGGAAGGGGAGGGAATAGCTGGGACTCCCTTGTTTCTTGGCATGCTAACTGGAGCCAAGGCTCTCCATCTGCCCAGCCAGGGACCTCAAGGCTGATGTGCAGAGAAGGCCACCCTGAGAACCCAGAAATAATTCATCCACCAGGATCATTCAGCCCTGGCCCCATCTCTAAAGCAAAGACTGACAATTGCCCTGAATTATGGATGTACTTTTTGTGATATGTAATACAGTTCAGAAGAAAGGCGGTGAGAGGATCGCACCATTTCACCTCCCATTAGAGGCTGGGCTTGAATGATAATCCCAGAAGATGAAACTGATGCTGAACTATGACCCTCAATTTACAAATCATTTTTCAGAAGAATAAAAAATAAAAAGTTGAAACATATTTTTGGCATTACCTGAATGGGTGGAATCTTTCATGCTTGTTTTCTAAGAATAAATGAAAACAGTATGCACTGTAGTTTCTTAGTTTGGGGAGAGACAGAACATGAGGTTTTCAGATTATATTTTATTTTAAACCTGGTTGTTTGAATTTTTTTTTTTTACATAGCTGAATTTAGTGTATGCCTTCAAAACATAATAAATTTCTATTCTGTAGCTTCAGGGATCCATCCATTACAATGTTGGTCTTTCATCTTTATTACTCTCCCATTAAAATGAAAGAAACCGGGACGCACTTCAGTTTAGAAGAAGCAATTTAGTTGGCAGTGTCCTTACTACTCGAGTCTTGACAGAGGGAGAAAGCCCATGATTGCTTAGACTTCACACATCTGTCTGCCTAGGACACCACTAAGCCAATCAGAGGCTACCTGACGGTGGAGAACATTCTCTGATGAGCTGATTTGATTACAGCGTTGCTCCTCTACCAGTCATTCCCTTGCAGTTACACTCGTAAAACCTGTGCCCTCCCCTTTGTTTGCCTGGGTCTCTCAAAGGGAGGCAAAGTCCGCCTGGGTTTTGCTACAGCTGTTGGGTCTGGAAGGGGCAGATTGATAACGGAGCGGCGCACTGCGCTGGCCCCTCCGGTGCCCTGCACCAGTAACCCTTCGCTATAAGGAGGACGCAAAGAGCCTCCCATCGGGCTGTTACCCCTCTTCATAACTCAAAAGTGTCACAGTGGCAACAGCCTCCCGTGCTATTTGTCTCTAGTGCAGTTGTGACACTCCGGCATGATCCATAATTTGGCAACTATTTACCGTGACATTTCCCTTCAGTGCAGCCATAACATTCAGTGAAGCCATTATTTGGCCCCATTTACCATATAAATTGTATTGTTGTGCATGCATGCTAGCAGCTACATTAGGTACCTGAAAATGACTAAATCTTGTAAAATAGATCCTAACAGCTATTCAGCAGTAGGACTGCCTTGCTCCTCAGACAGGAGAGAAAAATTAAATACGGTCACCGAGTTTCCTGGAATATCTCTAATCGCATGTCTATTTGTTCAGCATGTTAGAGATGCTGAAACCCAAGGCTCTGAAAAACAGTCTGATGGGTGTGGCTTCGTTAGAAAGGCAGGATGGGGTTCCCACCTCAGTGATGAAAACCGTAGCAGCCTTTGGGGAGCTGAGGAAGGTGGGGAAGCAGGTGGATCAGCTGTGGGCTGGATTCAGAGGGGAAGGCGCGGGACTGGTTACCTTCGTGGATGTGACATCTGGTGATGGTGACAAGAAGCATCTTGTCCCAACAGGCCACGTGGAGAACTGAGGCGGGACACGGCATCCGTGGTGGCTACTCTACTTCCATGATCAGAGAGAAAACCCACCTTCCCAAAGTCTCAAATGTGAAGCAGATGCATGCTCATTTTAGGTCACTTCAGTCCCTGCTTTGCAGGATACTGTTTGACACACCCCAGGAGGCAGATGAAGGGTGCAGTTAGGTGTCTACAGAGCTTTCCCTCATATGGCCCGTGTTTTGTTATGTTGACTCTCACTGTGGATGGAGCACATCATTTTTCATTTCCCATGCACGTACTAAATTTTTAAAGTCTCCCGAATCTCTAGTTTCCCTTTACCAAACCTGCTCTTTTGTCTATGTAAGTTTTCAACACTACTTTGCTTCTTAAGGGAAGAGAGAAATTTTCCATCTCACACATGCCTCACCAGCATGATTGTGCATAAAATCATTAAATCAAGAGATACTTCTTTAAAAGAGGTCTGTGCTCATTTTTTTTTTTTCTAATGACCTAACAGAGTCCGAGTTTTGGGAGAATCCCTCCAAATTTCTATTTAGATAATTGGCTGGTAATTTATGGAAGGAGAAGGGCCATTTCCCGAGAATATGGACTCTGAGAAGTGACTGACTTTTGCTCTCTCTCTCATTTATGAACAACTTGTTAGCATCATACCAAAATCTCCCATAGCAAAGAACTCATGAACTATTTTCAAGCCCAATTTTAAAATCTCATCAAGTTGAAGACATGCTGATTTGATCAGATCTTGCATCAGGAATTAATTTAGTTTCCTGGAACAATAAAATCTGGAATGAGACTGTCCATGAGTAAAGAACTGAATGTAAAGGTTTTACCTCTGTGCCATGGAGGGAAGTTTTATTAGCACTTTTTTTGGCAAGGGAAAGCAAAAAAAAAAAAAAAGGGAAGCAAAGAAAAGAGAGAGACCTATTCATTAAAGTTTACTTTAAAAAAAAATACTATCTCCATTACCAACTAAAAATAAATTGATTTGAGTAATTCTGGGATATAAAATGCCCATTTTCTTTCTCCTTTTATTTATGCCATTGTTCTGCTTTTATAGCTTACTGTTGACAGAGGGAGGTAATTCAACGACAATTTTTCCAGTGTTTTTTCTCATGTACATATAATCGATGGCCTGGAAGACAGACTCCAGGCCCATAAACCTGCCCTCTGCAGACAGACCTCTAGTGTCCACCGCGCAAACCAGCTCGCCACCTGCATACATCTTGAGCAAGTGGTCCATGGCACCTCGAAACTCAGGAAGGTAATGGTTCAAGAAGAAGCCCTGGACACTGGCAGATTTCTTCAGCAGTTTGGCTGGAAGTGTTCCTGCCTTCACAGGCGACAGGCCGGTAGGAGTCTGGTAGCCAGAGATGAACCCAATCACTATCAAGCGCCCTCGGGTGGCCAAGGCGTCCACGGCCAAGTCAAACATGGCTCCCCCGACGGACTCGTAGACCACGTCCACACCTTGGGGGTACTCCTGCCTGAGGACGGTGCCCACGTGCTCGGCGTTATAGTTGATGGGCCGGTCGCAGCCAACAGACTTCAGAAAAGCACACTTCTCAGCAGAGGAGCACGTTCCAATGACGTGGCACTTGGCCTTCTTGGCAAGCTGGACGGCGAACTGGCCGGTGCCCCCGGCTGCCGCAGTCACCAGGACCTTCTTCCCTTCCGACAGTCCTCCGAGCTCTTTCAGGCTGATGTAGGCTGTGGTCCCGCTCACCAGGAGCGTGAGATACTCGGGTTTCAGGGCCGGCACTGGGCTGGCGACCCTGGCGGGCACCACTGTGTACTCAGCGAAGGAACCAGGTGCCATGTAGGCCACGGCCTGGCCGACTGTGTACGCGGCGCTGGCAGAGAGGCCCACGCCCACCACCTCGCCCACACCTTCGAAGCCTGCATCAAAGGGGGTCTTGACTGAAGGGTCGTAGCGGCCGGCCGAATAGTTGATGTCAGATGCGTTGACACCAACAAATCTAGAGGGAAACAAACACACAAACACATTCAGGTGCTTTCTTTCTCATGGCTTTTTCTATTCCTCTAATTCTGGGGACCGTGCAGGGTGGTGAAGCTGTTATCTATTCTGATAGAATTTGAAAAAAAACCACCCCAAACTCTTGATATGCACCTAAAAAAAAAAAAGAAATCAAACAAATGTGAGCTCAACAGTGATTCTGTATCAGAGTTTTGGTATATTGTATTCTTTCATTAGTTTAGGAGTAATTTCATATCCCTCTAAACAGCAGGTTATTTATTTCATACGCCATTTATTCCCTTTCTCTTTCTTTCAAAAGAGAGAAAAAAAAATTCAGGAAGCCCTCATACACAAACTTCACTGGAGCTATGAGTTGGAAATTAATTGGTCTCTTAACAAAGATGTTAAAAACAACAGTGGGATAAAATATATTCGAAGAGGTAGACTTGTATTGATTCTGGCAACAATTTAACACTTCAGATAATAATAGTAACGACAATGATATTATTAAAGATTGATGTAATGTGCAAGGTCACTGGCTGTTACACGTTACTGCAGGGGTTGTTTCAAACAGTGTGAGAGAGGCTGCAGCAAATTTTCCTTCTGATGTAACTGTGTCCAGTGTGAAAATATGCATTTTGATTAATTGAACAAAAATTGTCTCATAAGGGTAGAGAGATTTTTATGGAACATCCAACATTTTACAGTCCTTCCCAGATGAAAAGGAAAGCAAATCGACACTATATTTTTCCTCAACAAGAAGCAGAGACATACTTGATTAATACCAGATGATTATTTTCACTTTGGTATCCAGAGTCAATTTAATTGCCAGGCTGGTATTTTTACCAGCTTTTTTTCATCTCAGTATACCTCATAACAAAAATATCCTAATACATAAAGAAAAAAGCCATTCTCCTAAGGATGTTGAGAGGTGGCTGAGACACACAACTGGAGTACCCTAAAGATGCCATTTCCACCTGTAATGGAAGGAAAAGGTGTGGGATCTGGTCGCAGGAGGAAAGCTGGTAAGTAGGTCTCCTGTTAGAATACTTTTAATTTAACTTAATAAACCCCAAAATGCCCCACACAAGGATCCACTTCCACTGTATATATAGACAATACTTTGCCCTCCTAAATGCACCCTTATGACGGTGCCCTGTATACACGATTGGACACTCTCTACATATTTTATCAACAGAAATAAGAAAGCAGGAAACTCTCCTTCGGGCTTGTCCAGCAGCTTTCAGAAGTTACCAGACACAAGGCCTCACAATCATGTTACAGGATTCCATACCCGAACAGGATACATGGTAATGAGAGGCAGGAATAATGGTTTGTGGTGGGCTCTCATTTGGCATTTCATGCCAAGATGCCCGCGCTCCATCTCTTGGGTGGGGGAGGGCCGGGCATCTTTCCTTTCACTTTGCCAAGTTCTCCAGGCCTGGCCTAGTGTCCGGAGCGCATGCTTCCGGACCTCAGGGAAGGCAGCGGTTGGAGGTCCGGGGTGCCTCTGGATGCCCGGATAGTTGGGGGTGGAGGGCCTGCTGCAGGACCGCTGGTGGGGGCAGGGTGCTGGGCTGTGCTTACAGGTGGGGGCCAGGGCGGGTAGCCCGCTCTGTTCTCCTCGCGCAGGGTTAGACTCACCCTTCCCGTGGCTTTCCCCCCTCCCGTCTTGCCCCCGCACCCCCCCTCATTCCCCGCTGGCGTTTCTGCCTTTCCAACCACAGAGGCCCTTCCCTTGTGGGGAGCCCCCGCCTTGGACTCGGCCCCTCGGGTCACCCTCATCTCCAAACCGGAGCGAACTGGGGGGAGGGGGCTTGCGAGCGGGAAGGCGCTGCTGGAGGAAAAGGCAGCCCCATCGACACAACCCCCCCCACACCACCCCGGGGCTGTGGCTGCCACTTCCAGCGGGGAGGCGGCGGACCGAGCGGGGCGCACGCCTGGGAGATAAGCGGGGCAAGGGCACCCGCGCAGAGGGGGCAGCGAGGGCCTGTGTGTGTGTGTGTGTGTGTGTGTGTGTGTGTGTGTGTGTGTGTGTGTGTGTGTGTGTGTGTGTGTGCGCGCGCGCGCGCGCGCGCGTGTGCGTGTTGGGGGGCAGGGTGGGCTCTGTCGGGAGCGCGGCGGCTGCAGCCCACCAGCGGCAGCTTGAGCTCACCAAGGGGGCTTTGCTTAAAAGCCCAAATCAGACACTGCGGTGGAGCCAGGCCAGCGTTGGAGCGGGGGCCGGAGACCACAGGGCCTGCCCCGCGCCCGGTCCAGCTTGCAGGGCGCCAGAAACCCGCGCTTCTGGGACGGTCTCCCCTCGCAAGTGCCCGGCCTCCGCCGACTGCCCGGCCGGTGCCGTCGTCCCGCGGCCTCTCCACCGCCACCATGGAGAGATGCGATCCGTGAGTCCGACTCCCGGAGCGGGCTGGAGTCGCGCGGGTCGCCACACAGGCCCGCGAGCGTGACCTCAGCCTCCCTGGGCCGAGCCTGGATTCCGGCGGGCGCGCCCAGTCCTCACCGGCCGCCGAGCTCGGGCCCAGGGCCGATCGAGTGCCAGGGGAGCCCGGGGCACGCGGCGCTCTTGAGCGCATCGGCCTCGCGACGAAGCGGCCGGCGGCCAGACCGTGACCTTGGCCTCGCAAGGCACCCCCATTTTTCGTGTCTCTCCACCCCACCCTGCCGTCTTCTAAATCGCCTGCGTCGTCGGTGAAGGAATCCCGAGTTCCTACTCGGCTCTGCACACCTCACCCTCTCCAGGGTCGCCCAGCCTCTGGTTGCGGGCCCCCACCTCTCCCTGAACCCCCGCTTTAACGCTGCGCCGCCACCGCGGTTGGTGGGGACCCGCCACTGCCCGGACGCGCCTAGATTCTTACCTGGGCTTTGGGAAGAGGATTGGGAGGAGTGGGAGCCGGCGCCTTCAGCTCCAAAAGAAACAAGTTCAAGAGCGGCAGGCGCGGTGGGCAGGAGTCCGGGTTTGAGGAGCAGCAGACAGAAACGGCGAGTGAGCGAGAAAAAGAAAGAGAAGACGCGCTAGGGAGGATGCGTGCATTTGGAGACTCGCCTGTACCCCTTTAATTTAAACTACGTGCTTTTAATGAGTGCATGGGTCTAGCGATCCGACAGGCAGACCCACGCAAAAGACAAAAATCGAGGAGCCCCAGGAAAAAGAACGGGATGCTTGGGGCTCTCCCCCAATATATACCCTTCCGGAGTCACTCGGTTTATTTACACTAAAAAGTGATGAGCCCTTTCGTCATGTTTATTGTGAAACTGGGCAGTGATCCGAGGGGAGGCAATGGGTTTCCTGTGAATAAGAACCAAACCCGAAGACTCAAGTCCAGAGCAAAAACCTTCAATACTGGGAGACAAAGTTCGCCAAACCAGACCTTCCTTAAAAAAAAAGAAAAAAGATTTTAAAAAAGGGGGGAGGGATAAAGAAAAGAAAAGGAAGAATGAAGAAAAAAAAATTCTCGGCCTGGAGAATGAGCAGGAATAGTTACCCTCCCGTGAGCAACAAACGGTTTATCAAAAAATGCCCTCCCCATCCCCCACCTTCTCTGTGCCGGTCCTACAAACTCTTTGCTCCATTATCTTACATTTGAACAGAAAATCGTTAGAAATATTTGGAAACGAAATAATGTGGCATTATCTTACAAAAAAAGAAAAATCTAAAAATAGTGCGTGAACCGAACCAGAGGGAGTCGGAGTCTTTCTCCCTTTCTTTTCTTCTCTTTTCTGAGGAGGGAAGCGGGGTTTCCTCGGATGTTAGAAAGCGAAGGCCAGAAGTGGATAAAGGAAAGGCGTGAACACGTTCTAGAAGGATTCTAGGTCCCCTTCTCACACCTTTCCTAAATGATAAGCTTGATTATCCTAAATCGATGTCTTAAAAAGTACCTCCGTCACTGTGAATAAAGAATTTGTATTTTCTGTTAAAATGGAAAGACACGTGCAAAAGGCTCCGCTGAAAGAGAAAGTCAGACGGAGCACAATTAAAACCCCCAGACACCTTACCAAACAAGTGAATTTGGGCTGAATCCATTCACTCTGGAGATTTTTTTTTTTATTAGTTATTACGATAAAAATGAGAACGCTCTTGCACAGAATTTTCATGCAGTTCACACCGTTCGCGGCGATTTGGTCTGGGATTAAAATGAACTAACCTGCAGTGAAGTATTGGGCCTCTATTCTTAAAAAAAAATCGATAAAATGCCACCCTTACTGACAACGTTTGCTAGAATAAAGGATCTTCCCAGAGTTTGGGGGGTAGGGGCAGATTTTCCAGCAGAGCAAGGAGAGGGACAGGCAGAGGTCCGCCCCCTCCCCACAAGCAGAAAACGCGCCCCCTTCTTCTGTGACGGACTTCAAGGTAGAAGCTAGAGGTCAAACGGTGACTATAAATATCCTATTTATATTAAAGGGATTCTTGGCATCTGTGGATGGAAGATAGAGGCGTGGATCTTAAAGCAACCCAAGTTGAGAGCCTCCAACATGGCAGCCGGCGCTCCAGAACTCCGACCAACCACCCAGTTCGGGGACCAGCCCTGGTGACCCAGCGCAGGAAAGGGGCGCACACCCTGCGGAGCTGGTGCCCCGCAGGCGGGCAGGCCGGTCCTGCGGGCAGGAACACCTCCACGGCGGCGCAGGCGGGGGTCCCACCGCGCGGCTGCTGGGAGTGCGGCAACTTCACACCTTCCCCTGACCGCCCCGCTCAGTCGCCCCCTCCCCACTTCACACCCTGTTTGTAAAAGGTGTTCTTTTCCCAAGCAGCCCGGGTGTGTGCCATCAGTGCTCACAGTTCACAGTGAGCAGTACGGGGGGGGGGAGGGGGGGGGAAAAGCCTGCGTGAAACTTTGCCTGTTGGGTTTCTTCGGTGGCTTTTTCAATCTGAGTCTCCTCTCACTTTCAGCAAATCACTCGTGTGTTTTGTATGTCCTGCGTGAACACTCACCCACCCTTCTTTTCAACTTGGCAGGACGCGCGTCTGGATCTCAACCGCCTTAGCGGTTCCTGGTACCGATGAAGAAATCCTCCGAAGCCCGGGTCCCACCAGTTCAGGCGCCCCCTGCCCCCACCCCTTTCCCAGCCTCCACTCCGTCCCACCCTTGGCTCACTCGCTTTCTACCTCTCCAACAGGTTCCCAGAAGTTTGACATCCTGGTCAGAATTCCGAAGGCTCCCAGCCAGGTTTGGAAGGCTGATACGAATCTCTAAAATGGACCGTTCAGCATTGCCCCAAGCTGTTTAGATAAGATACACAGTCCTTCAGTCCTCTCCGAGGACCGGGTGCTTTCGAGCGCACCACTGACGTCCTGGTTACAACCAGAAGTTACTTCTCCTTCCGAAAGTATTAAGCAACCTGAAATATGCACCACTCGCCCCACAGACGGGACTGACCGGGCGGGCGAGCCCTGCTCTCGCCAAGGGGGATGGAGGAAGCGGACGCCCCGCCTGCAAGTCAGGCAGCGAGGGGACCCACCGCCGAGCCGCGGGCGAGGCTCTGAAGAGTGAGGTCCCTTCCCTCTTGTTGCTTCAGCAGTTACTAAAGATTAGTGAGATGGAAACAAATTAAGGTGGGCAGTGTGGAGGTGGGAAACACAGTCCGAAGGTCGGGCGACGACCCGAGCCTCATCCGGTCTGCAAAACCTGCGGCCATGCCCCCGCGCCGGCCCCGCCGCCCGGGACGCGCGCCCCGCGGTCCACTGCAGGGCACAGACGACAGTCACACAGAGCTGACAACACGCAGACGGCACCGGCGAGGTGCACACCAACACATCCAGCGACAGGCTCCGCCACAGCCAGGCAGCTGCCAACCTGGAGCGGACAGGAAGAGCCAGCCGGTGCCCCGGCCTCCTTCCTCCAAAGCACGTTACCTAAACGTCGCGGTTTGTGTCCAGGCTGTTCCCAACTCCACCCTAAAGATTAGGCGATCGCCGGAGCCCTGGGTGCGCGCGGGTGGGCCGGACGGGGAGCCTCCCCTTCTGGGTCCCGTCGGTTTTATTTCGGGAGCGGGAGGGGGAGGAGGGGGGAGGGCTGGGGGAGGGGAGGGGAATCCCAAATTAAAATAACCCTCCGTTATGAGGACGTTCGGTGCCATCGGATATTCACACCGGCAACAGTCTCATTACGTTCGCCTTCGCCAGATGGCGGCGGGTTCAACTTCCCGGGATCCCGCAAAGTCGGGCTGTGCGCCCGAGCGCGCGCCGGGAGTGGGGACGCCGGCGGGCACGGGACAGCCCGGGAGCGGAGAGGCGCGGCGCGGCGCGGGCCGGGGCCGGGGCGGGGGGCGCGCGCCGGGCTCACCGGTTCCGGACGAGGAGGTCTCCGTCCCCGGGGAGTGGCACCGGGCAATCCCGGCGCAGGGTGACGGCCTCGCGGAAGTTGGGGCTCAGCCGGGTCACCACCAGCTTCTGCATCGCGCTAGGGATGGCCGAGCCCTGGAAGTCCAGGAAGTGGCGGGCGTACGACATGTCCACGATGGCTCGGGTCCCAGCGAGCGCCAGCCTCTGCATGGCCCGCGCCTCTGCCTGCTTTCTGCGCCGCCGCTGGCCGGGGTCGCGCCCAGTCCCGGCCGCTCGGCGAGGCTCGGCTCCGCGCGGCGGGCGGAGCGGGCGGGTCCGCCCCTCCTCCGGCCCGCGCCCTCCCCTCGGCTCCCCCCCTTCCCCACTACGCTTGGCGCCCGCTCCCCCCTCCTGCCCCGCCGCGCGCTGCGCGGGGAGTCCGCGCAGCCCCCGCGGTTCCCGGGCGCGCCACCCCCGGGGTCCGGGCCGGGGGATCGCTGCCGCCCCGGCCGCTGCTCCTTTAATCTTTTTGTTTTGGTTTGAATCTGCTTGGCGCAGACTGGCCAAGGATCCTCTCCGCCCTCCCCCTTCCTCCCAGCGGCCGGGAGGCACCGGATATCCCCACCCTCCCCACGGTCTAAAAGCCGGATTTGACTCCTCTAAAAGGGTGAGGGGGGCGGCGAGGGCACCCGCGCGTCCCGCGGCCGCCGCGGCCCACAGCCGGCGGCAGCCCGGGGCGTCCTCGGAGCTGCGCGGCGCCCGGCGGCCGGCGCAGGCGCCTCCCCTTCCCGTGCGGAGCGTTCACTTCCTTGCAAGGTGGTACGAATCAACCCCGAGCGCGGCCGGGGCGGCGGGGCACGGCCCGGGCCCGGGGCCGGGTGGTGAGCCCCGGGCGCCGGTGCCGGCGCAGGAGCCCCCAGCGCCGGGCGGGGGGCGCCCAGGGCATCCTGCGCCCCAGGCTGTTGGCCCTCGTCCCCGCAAAGCCTCTCCCGTGCCTTCTTGCCCTTAGTCTGTCCCATGTAAGTTGCACGAACTAAGCCATTTTATTTATTTTGGCCAAGACTTCATGTTTTTCCATGACTGTTGTAAGTGGCCTCTACAAGACTGTTACAGGTTTCCCACGGGGAAAGAAACACAGATACTGGAAACCAGAGGGTCGAATTCCCAGAGCACACGAACATCTTAAACTTCGTGCGGGGGGGGGGGGGTTGCCGAGGGCCTTAATGGAACTGGAGACGTTGCCATGATGTATGAGGACCTTTTTTTTATAACCCAGCTAGAAAGATCTGCCGTTCCATCGTGTCAATTATCTCCCTGTTTGTATTGACCAAATAATCAATTCACTTCTCACAGAGGGGCCAGATTAAGTATTTTCCACATTTTTTTGTGTAATGAGCAAAGTCCATCATTAAATTTTTATTAAAGGAATACATTGTAGTGAAACATGTTTCCTTATTGTCCACTTACCCATTAATTACCAAAATATAAAAGCCGCACAGTGCTCCTCCCCAATCACATCTAACCCCCAAACTAGGATTGCAAAAGTGACACAGGTATTTTTATCTCGAATGTCGGACATTCCTCGTCCAACGGTAGTTTGTGTCCACGTGGGTGCGTGTGTGTGAGTGTACAAGCGGGGGCGGAGGGGGAGAGTCGCAGGTTTAAAAATCTGCAGGAACTAGTGTCTACTCAACTTGGCTAATAACACATGAGCTTCACCCACGGTCAGCCGGTGGATTACAATAACAAGCCCCTCAATGTCTTTCTCCAGCGTGCAATCTTTTATGTTATGCCGTATTAAGATTTCTTTTTTGTGTCATATTGTTTAGCTCGGGGGGAAAAAAAAAAGAAAACAAAGCAATTAAAAAGATTGACAGGTATGGTTTGTGAGAGACCTATTTGTAATTGTCAGGGTGACGTTGGCGAGAGGAGGAGGAGTAAAAACTGAAGCCGGAAAAGCAGCTCGATGTGTCTGTCTATCAGTTGAGACTGTCTGAAAGCTCTGCGATCCGAATGTGTGTTATATTTCACTGAAAAGAGGAGCGAGCGAGAGTGCATCTCCTCTCTCCCAGGAGTTTGGGGGGACCGTCCACGCTCATCTCGCCCACCCAGTGAATGGCTGCTCTTCACCCCTTCGCGCACTCTCTCCGGGTTGTTGTTGTTGGCTTTTTTTTTTTTTTTTTCGGAAGGGGGGTGCTTTTTGTGTATTTTTCAAAATTTTTCTGTTGGAAGATCAAGAGCGGCCAAAAATCCATGATCAAAATGTGTTTGCATTAGATTTCGCCTCCGAAGAAGCGGCGATCCTGGCGGCACAGCCCCGCGGGGAGCGCGGGGCACCAAGTGGCGCTCCGGCGGCGGGTGACACTGTTTGATCTGTGACCGTTTGGAAGGTGGAGCAGCGCCTGACGTCTCCCCCCGGCGCATGTATGTGCGGGGGCTTCACTCCTCTGTCTTGTTTGCTTTCTTCCTCTTAGATTAAGTGCGGGGAGGACAAGGACAGCCCGGATCGGCCTCGCCGGCGCACAGTGAGCAAGCTGCGACCCGCGCACTAAAAACGCTCGCCGCGACCCCCGCACCGCCTGGAGCGAGGGGGAGAGAAAGTTGCGCTCCGAGACTCTCGGCTCGCGGAGGAAGGCGCAGGGCAGCGCCCGCAGCGGCGCCCGGAGGAGCGCCCGCCAGCAGCACCGCGGCGGCGGGGAGGCGGCAGCATGGAGCGCGGGCCGCGGGCCGGCCCTCCGAGCGCCCGCCGCTGCGCCCGCGGCCCGCGCCGGGGATGACTCCGGGCTCGGCGCCCAGGCCCCGCGCGCCCCGCCCGCAGCCCGGCGGCCGGGACGCGGCCCGCGCGGCCGCGGCCGCCGCCTCCTGAGCGGCCCCGGGCGCGGCCGTCCATGCGAGCGGCGCCCCGCGGACCGCGGCGCGCCCGGAGCCCGGAGCCCGGAGCCCGCGGGGACGAGGCCAGAGTTGGGCGCGCCGCGGAGTTGCGCCCGCGCCCGGGGCCCCGCGTCCCCGCGCCCCGCGAACTCCGGCGGCGGCTGAGGCCCGAGCAGCATGCCGAGGAGGAAGCAGCAGGCCCCCCGGCGCTCGGCAGGTAACGGGCGCGCGGGTCGCGCCGCGGGGAGCGGGGCCGGGGGGCGCGGCGCGGGGGGCGGGGGGCCCGGCAGCCGGCGCGCGGGGCGGGGGCGCGGGCGGCGCACCCCCTCTGGGCCCGGGAGCGAGGCCCGGCCCGCGCCCGGCCGCCGGCGCCCCGGGGCAGCCGTCGGCGTCCCCCAACCTGGGCCGGCGCGCGGAGCGGAGAAACTTCATGGCGCTCCTCGGCGCGGCGAGGAGCCCCGACGGGCCGGGGAGGCCGGGGGAGGCCGGGGGGCCGCCGGAGCTCCTGGCCGCCTCGGGAGGGGGCGTGCGCTGGGCAGACGTAGCTCCTCCGCGGCCTGAGCGCGCTGGGAAAGTCCTCCGGAGGCGGGGAGGCTGAACCTGACACTTGAAATAAGGTCACCGGCCTGGGACGCAAGGAATGCGGTCGGAGGATTTCTCTGGAAAATAGCAGCCTTTAATGTCCTGTGCAAGAGGCTTCTGCCCCCCATGTCCCCCCTCCTTTTTTTATTACCTCTAAAGATGTCTTTTGATCAGGCCAGCACAAGGCAGTGATAGTGCAGAATCTGATTGAACAGAAAAGTTATTTTTCTCTGGAGGAGGAACTGGCAGGAGCTGGTTTTCCTTGTTTTCTGTTTTATTAGAGGATTGCCATCCTTGATTTGATGTGTGATTGATCGCCTGTCATCCGGCGGCCTTTGATCTATTCATTCCTGATAAACATCAATAAATCACTCACCATGGAAACACACATGCTCCTGACAGCTCAGCCACTCTCAGGGCGACTTTTCTCTCTCGCTCCCCCTTTTTCCTGCTCCATTTTAATTTTGTCTCAGAAGTTTTACAGCTGCAGCATCCTCAACTCAGCTCACCTCCTAATCCATGGCTGAGACCCTGGCGTGGGTCGACTGCAGTGCCTTTTTCACTGCAGGTCTGAAAATAGACGGATAGTTCTTTTGGCTGCTTGCTCGATTCTTGTCTTGATTTTGGACACTGTTTAAGGAGCTTGAAGTACCACCGATCTGCCAGTGAGTTATCACTAACTAAGAGAGTAAATCAACTCTCCCCAAGCTGTTGGGGGGAAAAAAGTAATAAAAGGGTGTTGTGTGTTTAAACAAGTTTGACTCTTTATTGCAGTATAGAATCGAATCTGAATAATTTTTAGTGTTACCGTCAGTAATGGGCTCCTGTTCATGTCTCCACAGATGCCTTTTCTAGGGAAGCGTTTAAAGCAGAGGTCATTGCTCCCCCAAATCTCACAAATAATATCCACATGTACAAAGGGTCAAATAAAAGAAGCTAATGACTTCTATTAGATCCTTGAGAGAAATGCTTGCCAGAGCAGAGGCAACTTTCATGTTCAGCATTCATAGCATAAAGTGGACAGAAAGGGGAATGTTTATTTTATTTTTTTTAAATAAAACTTTGAAGAGTGCAGTAAGATACTGCAGCGAGTATGTGCCTCCCTGGTACCCCTAAACGTATAACACCATCCATAAAGACATTCACCCTTTGCTTGTGCTGAAAGTGAGAGATCTCTTAGCGTTTTTACTACCAGAGGGATTTATATGACAGAAGGTACATTGAAAAGTTGCATTTTGAAGATTACTCCTGGACACTGAAGAACTTTTGCGGTTAGAGTGCAGTGGATGTTTCTGAGGACAAACAAAATGCTGAGGGAATGAGGTACTGCAACTTTAAATACCACCTTTTTTTTTTTTTTTTTTTTTAATAAAAGGTTTGAAAGTTGACAAGGGCATGATGGTGCATGGTAATCCATCCTGGCAGCTCTTACATAAAAACAAGCCGTCAAGGCGACTTTTTTCCAATATTGATTTAATTGTCTGTCTTTTGACAGGCACATATATCATTGGCTTTAATGGTCAATCAAAAGTTGGCAGGCTCAGTGTTTCCATTCTTTCCTCTACACGACATTTGGCATACTTAATCAAAATGCTGCAAAGTGATGGCCATGAGGAGCTGATGACTGAGTCATCTGCTGTACAGGAACTTGAGAGGGGAAAAAACCCTAAAAAAAATGGAGCCAAAATATATTTTAGTTGAGAGGAAATTGAGACATGTTCCAAGTATCCTGTGTTTTGAAGTGAGATTTCAAAAATAGATTCCATACTAAGAGGTCCTGTGTAAGTTTAATTACAGGGTTTATTATCTCTACTCTGATTCCAAACCTTCAGGACTCTTGTGTTCATTAAATGAGCCATTGTTTAGCTCTTACCCCCCTTACCCATTAAAAAAAAAACACTTAAGATGGATTCCTAGCAAAATAAAGCTGTTTGTGTTCATCTGAAGGGTGTTCATCTGAAGTTACTTCCATTAACACACACTGGTTCACACTCATTTTCACTAATATTTACGTTGGTGTAAGTCTTCGATGTATTTGTCATGGTTTAGGTGAGAAAATCTAGATTTTCTTCATCTTAAGCATTTAATAGGAATCTTCCACATTTCTAACGTTCCCTTTGGAGGTAGCCAGAATACATTTGTAGCGAATATTATTTGTTCATTTTCAGGAAAAGAGAGAGGGCAATTATATACATATGGAAGTCATGCTATTTTCCAAAGTGTTTTTATTATAACATCCTGACTGGCTTTTTTGTACCCCCCCTTGAAGCTGCACATTCATTGGCCTGCTTCACTGTTCCATCCGTAACTGATGAGTTTTTCTTTAGAATATCTTAGTGTCAAATAATTGATTGTTTGGTCGCCAGGAAGTTGGTGGGTGACAGATGTAGAATAGCAATACTTCATAGTGATGAGAGAGGAAGGGAAAATTATCTAAATGAATCCTCTTTATATAAAAAAATAAAGAACTACTGCTTGGAGGAAATGGCTCCTTCGTAATGAAGCGGCTTCTTAATTATCAAAAAAGGTAAGGTTGTTTAGCCAGCTTCATTAACAGGCCCCTAATTATCTGTAAACCTGATGGATTTGTGACAGGCGTAACGATTAATGCCGACAAATTCAGTGAGCTGTCAAGTTTGCAGCCCGCTTGATGTAATCACGTTGATATTATACAGTCCCCATAGCCTGTAGTGCAGTATTAACTCAATTTGCTGCTGCAGGTGACAAATGGACTTTGCTACCTGACTAATCATGTCACAGAGACAATGCTGCTTAATGACCTCCGTAATCCTGGCTTTGAACTGTGCAATAAAGCCGAGACAGAAAACCAACCACTCAGCTGTTTTTTATTTCTATTTTTTCAATTCTGGAGATCCTAATGGTTGGACTTCCTGTGAGTTAGGCCTGCTGTTATAAGTGGAACGGAGAGGCAGCATGTTGATGCAGCAGCCTGAAATAAAAAGTTTGTGAAAATCCTCATGTTTAGGTGTGGTAGAATATATGTGACCAAAGTATGTGGCTGGTGGGGGGTGGGGCGCTCACCCCCTCGAACCCGGTTCCGGTAATCCCAGTGTGCTCTGTAAATATGTCGAGTGGAAGAGGCCAGATGATTTCTGGGTGAGAGTTACACCTGTGAGTTCTGGGAGCTGTGTTTCTATCAAGACGGCGACCATGTCCTGTCAGTGGTCAGCGGTGGTAAGCCTAGAAGCTCACCTTGACATACACAAAGAAAAACCTCAGTCACCGATGCCTCAAATTGTGTCAAGCTGGAGGAATGGATTTTCAGATTCAACCCTCAGTTGAAGCTCATTTCATAGAGGAGGGAAAAAATGCTAGATCCTAAAATGGCCCCTGGTCTTCCAGGAAACGCTAAATGATGAACTTCCGGCTGTGTTATCATGGCAAAATATCAAAGAATGGGGATTTGATGAGCTCAGTAGATTTTGGAGCTAAACTTGTTTTATCAATGAGATTAATGAGAAATATTCTCTGAAAACATGTAGTGTCTGGATAAACAATTTATCTTGGGTGGTTCAGACTCATCCCTACCCTCTTACCCTGTACACATAGGTTGTAATCCCACAGGGAGGGGCCATAGCGTGTATTTACATGTGTTCTTTGTTAGTATTTTGTCAGCTACTTAGGGCTGCCCTGTTCTGCTGGGAGAGTGTATGTGTGTGAGTGTGTTTATGTGTGTGTAGTGGGGGAATGCCTATAGGGAAGGGGTTTGGTCAAGCCCATTCATTCATTCATGAAAACATTTAGGCCCTACCTGCTTATGGTTTCTGAATATTTAAGTTTAATTTTGTTAATTACTATTTATTCACATGGGGTGATGAAAATAGTAAGAGACAGTTTTGAATAAAGACTGAAATATCTGTTTTGTTTTTTTTTTTTAAATTGTAGGCATGTCTTATTTTCTACTCACTGCATCTCTTTAGCATAACTGTTAGCAAACAATGGATAATTTTCTTTCATTGCTGATTATGTTAATATTATGATAATGTATTTAAAAACATCTAGTTGTGTAGTATACTTCAAAATTACTCTTAAAAAATGATGGTGTCGTGTATTTCCTATTGAGGTGCTGGTGATGTTTACAGTGTAGAGGAATTCATGAGGAGCCGTTCCAGTTCAAATATAAGGGAAATTGGATTTGGGTAGAAAGTTGGAGATTTTATGGTAATGTGTTGGAAAGTGTAATCAATTTCAGAAAGTTTCTATAGTATACACACAGGTCAATAGCTAGAACTATGTCAACATAAGACTGTTTTCTCCTAAGACTTGCAGTTCCTTTGGTTATAAGAGGTTTTTGTGTTGTTTCCATTCAGAAGTATTACTTTAGAAATCACCCTGTCCCGCTCTGGTCTTTTGATGGGTGCGTGTGATGGGTGCAGACCTTGTAAGCTATTTTTTGCTCATGTGTTTCAAAGAGCCTTGCTGCTGGAGAGGGGCTGAGACGTCCATCCTGGGCGATGCCCACCCGATGGTTTATGGGCATCACCGGAGAATGGGGGAGGGGCCTGGGTGGGGAGAAGGGGAGACTCAGGAGGTCTGGGTGGTATTGGCTCAGGGTGCTTCTGGAGAGGTGTGGCTCGTTGGGCTGGGTCCCCGTTCAGATCTCAGCCAGGCATCTTCACTCCAGC